>NW_026067909.1:19352401-19544836 GCF_014885135.2 Alexandromys fortis
TATACATAATAAATAAATAAATATTTAAAAAAAATAAATCCCTAGAATCCACTTCCCTGTGGGAAGTCCAAGGACCACCCACCTCCATCCAGGTCTAGTAAGGTGAGCATCCAAACTGCCTAGGCTCCCACAAAGCCAGTACGTGCAGTAGGATCAAAAACCCATTGCCATTGTTCTTGAGTTCTCAGTAGTCCTCATTGTCCGCTATGTTCAGTGAGTCCGGTTTTATCCCAGGCTTTTTCAGACCCAGGCCAGCTGGCCTTGGTGAGTTCCCGATAGAACATCCCCATTGTCTCAGTGTGTGGGTGCACCCCTCGCGGTCCTGAGTTCCTTGCTCGTGCTCTCTCTCCTTCTGCTCCTGATTTGGACCTTGAGATTTCTGTCCGGTGCTCCAATGTGGGTCTCTGTCTCTGTCTCCTTCCATTGCCTGATGAAGGTTAATATTCAGGAGGATGCCTATATATTTTTCTTTGGGTTCTCCTTCTTATTTAGCTTCTCTAGGATCACTAATTATAGGCTCAATGTCCTTTATTTTTGATTGATTTTTCGAGACAGGGTTTCTTCGTAGTTTTTTGGTTCCTGTCCTGGAACTAGCTCTCGTAGACCAGGCTGGCCTCGAACTCTGCCTCCCAAGTGCTGGGATTAAAGGCGTGTACTACCACTGCCTGGAAATAATTTATTTTTAATTAAAAAATGTAAACATTTTATTTTTATGTATATGGGTGTTTTGGCGCATGTATGTCTGTGCACCATTTGTATATGTGGTACCTGAGAAGAATAGAAGAGGGCACTGGATGCCCTGGAACCTGAGTTACAGACATTGGTTGTGAGCCACCATGTGGGTGTTGAGAATTAAACCCTGCTCCTCTAAAGAGCCCCAAGTGCTCTAACTGCTGTGCCATCCTTCCAGTGCCCTTATCTGGCTTTTTATGTGGATTCTAGGGATTTAATTCAGGTTCCCAGGCTTGTATAGCAAGCACTTTTACCCACTGAGCCATCTTCCTAGGCCTTTTTTTATTTTGGGCCTGGGTATTACTGATGCCCAAGCTGGGCTCAGATCTAAAGCAAATCTGAGATCTGTGGCCTTATGCCAAATCCAGCCTATGTTTGTTTACTTCTTAAGAACACTTTGGATATTTTTAAGTGGCTTTGACATTTTTGTAGCCATCTCACAGGAGAGGAAATTTTTGCTTTTTGTTTTTCGAGACAGGGTTTCTCTGTGTAGGCCTGGCTGTCCAGGAACTAGGTCAGGAGACCAGACTGGACTCAAACCCAGAGATCTGCCTGCCTCTGCCTCTACCTCTTGAGTGCTGGGAGAGTAATTTTAAAGAGGCATTTGTGCTTTCAGACTATGCAAAGCCTGAAACCCAAAGAATCAAACTTCCCCTAGGATCATGCAGAGGGAAGAAAAAGGCTGAAGCACTTGCCTCCCGGGAGGAGACTTCACACAGTTCTGCCAACTTGTCAGACTTCCTTCCCTGCAGGACAACTAGAACAAGATAATGATGGGTCAGTGGTGGGCGGGAGACACCTGCCCAGGGCTGCTTTGTTATATACTCTTCTTGCTCTCTATTTAAATTTAAAAAACAATGGGTGTGGGGGGGGTGCCTTCAAAGGTCAGAAGTGCTGGATCCCTCTGGGGCTGGGATCACAGGCAGTTGTGAGTTGGAAACAATTCAGATCCTGTGGAAAACCAGCACGCCCTCTAACTGCTGAGCCATCTTGCATCCGTTTCTATTTAAACTTGAACTCCATGTCCAATACTCTAAAGATGAACTTGGAGGGTTACTAGACCCCTTTATTGGTCCTCGTTCAATGTGACTACACTGGATAATCTCGGCTTTCTTTTCACTGTTACTCATCTCCTAAACTGGTGTACTGAGGACAGGTGGCTGAGCCTAGATTGCTTATCAGAGCTGCCAGGGTCCAGGCTTCTACCTTCAAAATTTCGGTAACATTTTTGTATGGAAAAATTCAAGAGTAAGCCAGGCGGTGGTGGCGCCCGCCTTTAATCCCAACACTCAGGAGGCGGAGGCAGGCGGATCTCTGGGAGTTCGAGGCCAGCCTGGTCTACAAAGGGAGTTCCAGGACAGGCTCCAAAGCTACAGAGAAACCCTGTCTCAAAAAAAAAAAAAAAAAAAAAAAAAAAAAAAAAAAAAAAAAAAAAAAAANAAAAAAAAAAAAAAAAAAAAAAAAAAAAAAAAAAAAAAAGTCAAGAGTATTTTGTGACATATGTAAATAACAAAAAACTAAAAGTTCAGTGTACAGACTAGTTTTTCTAGAACACTGCTGTTTTTGTTCAGGTCCTGTAGCATCCGTGGCTTCGGTCCTGCGTCTGGGTCCCTCGGCACCAGTTTGCTACCTGACCCTCTCAGTGTGTTAGCCCTTATTAAACATCCCATGCGTCCCTCACAGCTGAGGTGCGGTTCTTCATCCTTGGCTGCAGTCATGCTCTCTTCTGGTGCTGGGGAGCAAAGCCAGGGCCATGCACATGCCGTGCTCGTGCTCCAGCAACGCCGTGCTCGTGCTCCAGCAACGCCGTGCTCGTGCTCCAGCAACGCCGTGCTCGTGCTCCAGCAACGCCGTGCTCGTGCTCCAGCAATGCCGTGCTCGTGCTCCAGCAACGCCGTGCTCGTGCTCCAGCAACGCCATGCCGTGCTCATGCTCCAGCACATGCTATGTTCATGCTCCAGCACATGCTATGTTCATGCTCCAGCACATGCCGTGCTCATGCTCCAGCAATGCTATGTTCATGTTCTAGCACTGAGCCACACTCCCAGTCCTTTCCAGACCTTTCGCCTGGAAACTTTGTGCTGCTTTCTACTTGGACCTTGTTTTAGGTCACATGACTTGTTTTGACCACTGAGAACTGAAACAGAGGACTGACCTCTGAATACAATGAAATGTTTTTTTTCCTGCTCCTAGGTCATGTGCACAGACCCAGCAGTCTGCTGCTGTGAGTCATAAGATCCACAGTCCAGTAAACTGTTATTCCTCCTAAGGTCATCCTAGGTTAGTCCAGTTAAACATCCAAGATTATCACAGCTGACCACAAACAGACCTGAGCAGGCCCAGCTGCAATTACCCTTACCAGTCCAGATCAGCTGAATCCCACCATGTGCCGGCCAACTCAGAGGGGTGCTTACTCCCGAGTTTGGGGATGGTTTGTTACATGTTTCTCTAGCAATAGAAAGTAGCATACAGGGGCTGGCAAGATGGCTCAGCAGTTAAGAGCACTGACTGTTCTTCCAGAGGTCCTGAGTTCAATTCCCAGCAACCACATGATGGCTCACAGCCATCTGTAATGAGATCTGTTGCCCCCTTCTGGTGTGCAGGTGTACATGGAAGGAATGTTGTACACATAATAAATAAATAAATCTTAAAAAAAAAAAAAAGAAAGTAGCATACATCCAGGTGGTGATGGTGCATGCCTTTAAACCCAGCACTAGGGAGGCAGAGGCAAAAGTATTTTTGTGAGTTCAAGGCCAACCTGGTCTATAGAGCTAGTTCCAGGATAGCCAAGGCTACACAGAGAAACCCTGTCTTGAAACGCCCCACCAATCAATCAATCAGTCAATAAATAAATAAATAAATAAATAAATAAATAGCATATAAATTCTAAAACTTTCCTTTGCCAAACAGGCTCTGGAGCATTTTTTTTTCTTCTGAGGGCAATTTTAGCTTCTATTAGAATCTGAAGGAAGCACAGAAACCTGGAACTCCAGGGCTGGGGGCAGGCAGGAGATCACACCTTGACTTTCCAAAGAAGTACCAGAACTCTTTCGTTTTGTTTTGTTTGAGGCAGTCTTCTTACTGCAGCCCAGTGTGCATCTCTATCTAGTTTACAATTCGATCTACCCCATGGGTCAAAGAGATGCTGAGACTCTCTGACTCGGTATACCTCTTCACCATGAAGACACCTTGGACAGACAAACTTTACCATTCATGAAAAAAGAATTCAATTTATTTCCTTTTAGAACTATAAAAAAGTACCTGGGTATAAAATCTAAAGGAGGACACGCTGTCATTGTCTGTACTCAAGTACAGTATCAGGAGAGCAGGAGGAGAAGAGACTGGATGGACAGAGGTAGGAGGCAAGATTGCCCTTTGTTCTATGGTCTCAGGGAAACAACTTTAATTTGGAATAGGGAAGGTCTTCTTTTTGAGATAGAATCTCCTCCTGCAGGCTATCCTAAAACTCACTGGGTAGGCCCAGGGTAGCCGAACCCACAACAGTTCTCCTGCCTCAGTTTCCGACCATGCCTGGAGAGTCCTCCTTCTTGAAGGCTGAGCATGTCTTAGGATGTCCATGTCCTTCCCTGGAGAGCAGCCCAGGCGGCTTCTACGAGGAAGAAAAGGTATTCATCCACAGGACATGAAGTGGTCACCTTCGGACTTGCATGAACTCCTTTCGCAGCCACAGTGAGTCCTGGTAGAAGCGGGGGTCGCCCAGCCTCACAGCTGTCCGCTTGTAGAAGTAGCAGTACAGCACCGCAGCTGAGGACAAAAGCAGAGGGCAGCCTCAGGGGCGTCCCCAGAGTCCCCTGCAGGGGGAGCCCAGGCAGCCCTAGCACCACCCCAGCGCTTTTCCCTGGGTCCCAGGAAGAGCAGGGGCAGCCCTTCCTCTTGCCTTTGTCTGTGCCTGTCCCAAACATCCCTGGGAAGCCAGGATGGAGGCTGTGCTCCAGAGACACAGCAGGCCCCGAGGCTGCTCCACTTCTCACCTAGTCTCTGGAACACAAATAGTGTTTGAAGTCCATCTGTCCAAATGAAGCTGTTGGAATTTTTCCATCGCAAGTTCTAAAGGAGACATGAGCAGAAAGGAAATGTGAACCGATTACATCTCCAATCTGCTTAGCTGCAGCAAAGACACTTGTTTGAAAATCGTGCTAACCTTACTTCCTTTTCATAAGCTCAAAGTATATTTCTCAGGGGAGCCTCAAACTCTTCCTTAAAATTTTTTTTTCTGGGGCTGGAAAGATGGTTAAGTGGTTAAGAGCACCGACCTAGGTTCAGTTCCTAGCACTTAAATGATGGCTCACAACCTCCTATAACTCTAGTTACAGAGGATCCAATGCTCTCTTCTGGCCTCTGTGGACCCTAGGCCTGCACAATCTGCACATATGAGGCAAACACTTATAGACATAAAGTAAATAAATAGGATTTTTGGCTGGGCATAGTGGTACCTTTTAATTCCAGCACTTAGGAGGCAGAGGCAGGCAGATTGCTGTAAATCTGAGGGTAGCCTGGCCTACAATAGTGAGTCCAAGCCAATCAAAACTATAGCAGTAGGACCCTGTCTCAAAAAAAATTTTTTTTAATTAAAAAAAATTGTGTGTGTGTGTGTGTGTGTGTGTGTGTGTGTACAGGCACCAGTGTGCCATAACATGTATGCAGAGACAGAAGACAACGTGTAGAAGTTAGTTCTCTGCTTCCATCGTGTAGGTCCCAGGGATCAAACTCAGGCTGTTAAGCTTGGCAGCAAGTTCCTTTACATGTTTAGCCATCTTACCAGCTCTCAGCTGGCCTCTGCCCCGTTTATTTATTTATTTATTTTTTGCTACAAAGGTATCTCCTCTAAGCTTGAACTGAGAAATTTATCTCCTTCTACTCTATTGCCTTTGTCAAGGAGAAATGATCTCAGGACTTTCCTGCTCACTGTCCTGCCTGCATTTAGGCTCAGGCTTAATCACATCAACAGTCTGAACACAGGCTCCAGCAAGCAGAGCATAGACTCTGATAGAGGAAGCCCCTTGCCCACCGCTCTGCTACTTTCCTGTGAGATCTCAGCTTCTCTGCGGCCCCAGTGGCACCCATTCCTATGAGCTCTGCTGCTTTTCTGTGGTCCCAGGGGTGCTCACACCATGGGTCCAATGAGAAGCAAAAAAATGACTAGAGACCAAGTTTCTGCTTTGTTTTGTTTGTGGTTTTGAGAACCAAGGCCAGGGCCTCCCAAATTCTAGGTAAGGGCTCTACCTCTCGAGCCACACCCCTAACTCAGAGTCAGGGATTTTAATAAGCTTCAGCAAAATAAGCATATAAGAGATAAATGAGCTATCCAAACAATGGAAGAAATTTTTAAAAGAGAAGAAACCTGCAAGACCTTCCCAGAACCCATATAAATGCGAAAATGGAAGGAGAGAGGGGCTAGAAAGATAGCTCAATGGTTAAGAGCATTTGCTGCTCTTTCAGAGGACCAGAGTTCAGTTCCTAGCACCCATATTGGGTGTCTCACAACTCCCTGTAACTCCAGCTACAGATCAAAAACCTTCTTCTGGAGCACCTGTGCACACTCAGGCTCACACACACACTGTGGGATAATCCATTTGTACCTTGTTGCTCCCATTGTTAATAAAAATCTGATAGCCAGGCAGGATTTGGGGAGCAGAGGGAATGCTGGAAAGGAGGAGGGCTGGAGTCGAGGAGTCGCTAGCCAGACAGAAAAAAAGCAGGACATGCAGGAGAGGTAAAAGTCACAAGCCTCTGGGGCTGGAGAGATGGCTCAGTGGTTAAGAGCATTGCCTGCTCTTCCAAAGGTTCTGAGTTCAATTCCCAGCAACCACATGGTGGCTCACAACCATCTGTAATGAGGTCTGGTGCCCTCTTCTGGCCTGCAGACATACACACAGACAGAATATTGTATACATAATAAATAAGTAAATAAATATTTAAAAAAAAGTCACAAGCCTCGGGGCAGCACAGAGATCAACAGAAATGGGTTAATTTAAGTTGTAAGAGCTAGTTAGTAATAAGCCTGAGTTACAGGTCAAACATTTATAACTAATAATAAGTCTCTGAATGGTTATTTGGGAAGCAGCTGGTGAAACAGAACTAATCATGGTTCTGGCGAAAAACTGCCTACACACACACACACACACACACACACACACACACATGCATTGACATAAACTTTCAAATAATAGTCTTAAAAAAGCAATCTGAAACCATGAGAACTGGATCTGTTCTGGAGCCTACAGGAAAATTAAAGAGAAGCATCTTGGGGATTGAATTTGTGGGGACTCAGAGCTTAAAGGGAAGCAACACTCTTGGGTGGCTGCTTCCCAGAAACAACCAATGCCTATAATATTAACCACAGGACGCTAACACCTAATATCCCCCATCAACACCCACCTACCCACACGGTGGATGACAAAACAGACGTGACTTCCTGTTTTCACCCTGGTAGGCCAATCTGGAGCAAAGGTAAACTGACTGCTACAAATAGAAGAGTCCCTGGAGCTGCCAAAGTGCCTTATGAACTGCCATATGCTCTACTCCAGCCCAGACACCATCTGCCCGCCTTCTACCAGAGTTTCCAAATGATAGAGACTTCTACTTGCATATTCTTTTGGCAGGACAGGGTTTGATCAGACCCAGGGCACTGAGCCCTGCCACTGAGTTATCGTCCCTAGCCCTTACTATTTTCTTTCTGGTGTTTTGTTTTTGTTTTTTGTTGTTGTTTTAAATCAAAATTTGTCTGTGTAGGATTTAATCATATCAACAGCTTGAATATAAAGCATTTATCTCACAAAGATACCATATCAGATCTGGTTTTCATGACTTCTGATTTCTGCATTCCTAATTCTTTCATCTCTTTGTATATCTATCTCATGTTTTTTATATACTTCTTAAAAAAGAGAGAGATTTATTTATATTTGTGTTTGTTTTTTTGACATGGGATATAACACTATGTAGTTCTGGCTGGCCTGGATTTGTAGACCAGGTTGGTCTCTAGCTTACTTACAGAGATCTGCCTGCCTCTGCCTCCCAATTACTGGGATTAAAGGTGTGCACCACCCATGTCTGGCAACTGACTTACTTTTATGTGTATGTGTGAGTGCTTTGTATGTAAATGTGTACCATGTATTTGCCAGTGCAGGCAGAGGCCAGAATTGGATCCCTTAGAATTGAAGTTACAAAGGGTTGTGAACCATCTGATGGTGGGTGCTGAGAGCCAAATCCAGATCCAAGTGCTCAGGAGTCATAACTGCTGAGCCTTTTCTCGGGCCAGTTGTGTGCTCATTTTGGCTCCAAGGTTCTGAGTTGGAAGAGTGGCTCAGCCAAGCTTGCTAGTGGACTTCCATGTAGCCAAGACTGACTTGCTATGGCCTTCAGAGAACTAAGATTACAGGTATTTACTACCACATTTTGCTTTTTTCACCCTCTTGAGACAGGGTTTTATACTATAGCCCAGGCTGGCTTAGAATTTGACTGCGTAGCTCAAGATGGCCTTGAATTTGTGGTAATCCTCCTGCCTTGGCCGACTGGGTGCTAGGATGACATGTTTTAGCCAACATGCTCAGCTATTTCTAGCTCTTTATTTATTTTTTTTAAATATTTATTTATTATGTATACAATAGTCTGTTTTTTGTGTGTATGCCTGCAGGCCAGAAGAGGGCACCAGACCTCATTACAGATGGTTGTGAGCCACCATGTGGTTGCTGGGAATTGAACTCAGGACCTTTGGAAGAGCAGGCAATGCTCTTAACCGCTGAGCCATCTCTCCAGCCCCATTTCTAGCTCTTTAAAGATGTGAAAGGGCCGTGAGAGATAGCTCAGCGGTTGGGGGCATTTGTTGCCAGGCCTGATGACCTCAGTTTAATCCCCGGAGCCTATATGATGGAAGAAGGGAACTGACTCCCATAGGTTATCCTTTGGCCCCCACACCTCTAGCCATCTACGCATGAACACAGCACAATATCTATATATAGTTTTTAAAAATTAAATATGTAAGAATTCAGAGCTTTCACTCTTACCATGACCCAGACATGAAGGGAGATGCTGAGAGCGAGGTACACAGAGGTCAGAATGATGGTCCCTTTGAACTTATGGAACAGGAGGTTGACCAGGCCAGCCTGGAAGACGAAGGTGTTGAAGAACATGAGGAAAATTATGATGATGTTGAAGAGAATTGCAATATCCTGGATGCTGTAGACACATAAAACAAGTGTAGCCAAGTGGGGGTTATGTAAGGACTTCAGAGTGGCCCTAAGTTCTAAGGGATGCCGTGAGATCCTTTCTTCTCTATGACTGTCGCCCCAAACCTCCCGACAGCACAGACTTCTGGACACACTAATGACTTTAAAAATGCTCAAGTGTGACAGTCAGAGCTGACACACTGGATTCGGCTCTCCAGCGTGTCTCCCATACTCACATGAAAAGCACCAGCTGGATGACAGGAGCCATTCGGAGGAGCTCGGAGAAGGAGTTGACAAACAGGTCATAGGACAGCAGCAGGAACTGCAGCGAGAGCACCAGGCTGTAGTTGCTGGTTTGGAGCATCTTCTGTCTGCTTTGTGGGACTCCCAAGTGCACATCCCACAGTTCTGTAGAAAATAACTTCTGGTTCTCTGCCGGGTACTTGGGGAGAGATGTCTAGTTTTTTTCAAAGCAGAGCTGTTTCCCTGGCTCTAATGCAAGGACCTGTTTGGAGGGGAAAGAATCAAGGAAGGGAGGGAGGGAAGGAAGTAAAGAAGTAGGAACAGAGGGAGGGAGGATGGGCAAGGAAGGCAATATCAGAAGCCTAGGATTAAACATTTACTGAGCATCAGTATGCAAAACACCAAGAAAACAAAACAATAAAGAAAACGAAAACCCAGATAAAGCCAGGCATAGTGGCACACACTTGTGATCACAACATTCAGGAGCCAGAAACAAGAAGCTTGAGAGTTTGAGCCAGCCTGGGTTACGCTAGCCAAGCTTCTTCTTCAGACAAAACAAGACAAAACCAAACCACGCCCATCCCGACTCTGCCCCACTGCACCTCAACTTGTTATTCTTTCTAGAGACTAATAACTTCAGACTTTTCTCCATGCCTGGATCCTTTTAAATATACAGCTCTTTTCTTTTCTCTTCCTTCCCCCTTTCTTTTCTTTTTTTAACCAGATCTTGCTATGTAGCCCCAGCTGGTCTAGAATTCTTGATCCTCCTGCCTCAGCTTCCCAAGTGCTTGTTTTCCAGGAGTGCCTGACCACACCTGACAAATGCACAAGTCTAACCAGGAATATTTACAGGTGCTTCAGAGAAGTGGCAGCCTGGTCATGTGGTAGTAGTAATAGTTATAGTAATAAATCCTTATGTATTACATGCAACACTGGGAACTGTTTCCATCACAAATATTACTTAAATCTTATAATAATCTCATAAGGAAGTATCTTCCCCAATTCATGAAAGGTAACTTATTTGACCAGGATTACACAGCTAGTAAGTGGCAGAGTGGTGTTCTGATGGAGACACTATACAGCCAGCCTATTTCATAACTGATAAGAGTGATATCTAAGAAGGTGCAGGGTATGTTCTCTTAAGAGGACACAGTCCTTTCCTAGAAGAGCTTATTAAGATTATGCCAGAAACAAAGCGGCAGGAGAAAGTGAGCATATATTCACAACTTTACTTACTGCCTGGACTTGAGAAGCAGCCAGGTTAGTGCATGCAGCCCCCATTTTGCAGAGGTTTTGAAGGGCCCATGCCCTGTTCATCTCCCGCGGTGGAAAAGCCCCATGCAATCGGATATATGAAGGTAGCTCCCTGGGTTTGAGTTTTCACACTCATAATCTCTCTCCTAGGTACCTGCGCCAGGATAATCTTGTTGACCAAGAGAATTTTCTTTAATCCTCCCAATAATCAGCATGGTAGGAAAGAATTATCCCCTGGCGACAGGCAGGGACACAGGAATTCAAGTCATTTTCTCCAGATCGCGAGTAGAGCCAAACACACCACTTAGTCAGGCTCCATCGAGGGTCACTGTGAGCATCCCTGAGAAACATCCCTCCCTTTAGCTACGCAGACGATCACCCTCCAGTTTAACGAGGTTTTCCTTACCCTTCCCAATCCTCTCACAGACCGGAATGCCTCGGCAAGAAGCCCATAGCAAAAGCAACAGCAACAAAAAAATCTGACTTCTGGCCACTCTATGCTCGACTCATCATCTACACTCACCTCAAAGAAAAAAAAACGTCGGTTGTCATGGGAACCCAGCCTCGGCTTCCGGAAGCCGACTTTAAATTCCGGAAGTAGACAGCTAATTATCCGCCGTGTTTGGGCCTTCGCTCCATGGGCCCCTACCCTCCGCCGAGTCCTCCCGTTCACCCTTGCCGAGAGCGGGCCCCAGGCGAAAGGCTGTGAACCCCAGCATTAATATTCTCGGGATGGGGCGAGACTAGAGACAAGGCAAACAGGACACGGTACTCTTAGTAATCATGCCAGAAACAGCCGGGAACGCACTCCTCAGCACGCAAACTTCATTTCCCAGACGCCCTCGCGTACCATCGGAAATGCCCGAGTCTACTATAAAAACCCAGGCAGCGCCCTCTGTAGCCAATCCCGCGGTCTGCAGGCTTGCCGGAAAGTGAGTTTTTCAACGTCCTGGAGGAGCCCGGGGAGTGGTGACTCCCGCGCTCGGCAGTGACTGGCGTCCGGCGAGTCGCAGAGACTTGGCCCCGAGGTGACCCACTGTGTGGTTAGGGGTGAGAAAGAGCCCGGGCTGGGAGAGCCGGCACATGGGTCCCAGTGGTGCTTCCGCTGCTTCCTCGCTTCGCTCTGTCATTACCTGGCATTCAGCCTGCTTTTCCTTTTAAGAATTGAACACTTTTCCGTTCCGCTTCCATACTGCAGGTGGTGTTTGTAGAGGCTTCGACGCTTTTCAGAAAGAAGGCGTCTTATCTAAAACTTTCTAGGACCAAGCTGACCAAAGGTGTCAGCGTCATACCCCTTGTGTCTCGAATAGGTCTGACTGTCTGAAGACGAAGGAGCCGTGAGCACTTATGCTAGGGTGGATTTAGTTACACTCCTGAGTAGAATATTATAGGTCGCTCACTTCTGAGTCCTGCAGTTTGGAGGAGCTGCCTTTGGAATTGAGTTCTGGGAACTGAGGACAGGAGCTGGGTGCTTGTACCAGGCCTGCCTCTTGCCTTGACCAAGTCACTCTCCTTTGGATCCGAACCTTGCAGTGCTTTTGAATTGTAAGATACGGGTTAACAGGACTCGAACTCTGAATCTGGTCTCCAGGATTCTTAATATCCCTCCGTTTTCTGAGGAGAGAGCAGCAAACCCCGCCCCTTGGTCTGAGAGTAACAATGCATTTGGAATACAGCTCCTGAGAAGGAGGACTGAATGGAAGATTCATTTCTTACCCCTGGGACTGATTCTGGTTTAGCCCAGCCTAGGAGAATCCTTTAACTAGAGAATTGAGAAAAACATTAAACAGAGATAGATGTTAGGTACACTTCTTAACCCAGGATATATAAACTACACCCCATTGGCCGCACCTAACCCGGGGTGAATTTTACAGTTAAACTATTGCTGGGGGAAGGGTGAAATGTGAGAATCATATGAAGCTTAGACCTCAGTGTCCAGCAAGTGTTAATGAGCACTGAACTCTTCTTGGCTGCTCTTGTATCACGCCAGCCCAGAATGGATGGCACAATTGTGATAGAGACTTGGAAGCCCTCTAAACCCTAAACCCTGAAGAGTTTGCTGACTCCCTCCTGAGCATGGGGCCTGGCAGAGTGAGGACAGGAGGGAGGCTCAGCTATGGTGAGCATGTCTTGAAATCTTAGTCCAGACTGCTCAGTGCAAACGCTCTTTGTCTCAGCATTTGCATGTGTTCTTTCCCTGGCTTTTGCTATTTTAGGAAAAGAGAGGGCTTATCTGTGAACTGTAGATGGCAATATAACTTTCCCGCCTCCAAAGTGTCCTAATCATATGTTCTAAGTCTGCCACAAAGGGGTAACCCAGGGCTTGTAAGGGGGATGGATGCAATCCCTTTTGATTTCTTTTTCTGCCTTCCCTTTTCTTTTTTCTCAAATATATTTTCAGTGTGTGTGTGTGTGTGTGTGTGTGTGTGTGTGTGTGAGAGAGAGAGAGAGAGAGAGAGAGAGAGAGAGAGAGAGAGAGAGGAGTAGGTGCCTGAGGAGTCTAGAAGTAGATACTCCCTTGGAGCTGAGGTAGTAGGCTGCTGTGAGTTATCTGATGTGGGTACTGGGAACTCAACTCTGGTGCTCTGCAAAGCCAATATGCACTCTAAAACTGCTGAGCCTTCTCTTCGTATGGCCAACCCTGCCTTTTCGTTGTTGTTGTTTTTGAGCGAGGGTCTTACAGAGGCTAGGTTAGCCTCAACTATATACAAGTAGCTGAAGATGACCTTGAACTTCTGATTCTTCTGCTTTCTATCTCTGGAATGCTGGTATTATAAGTCTGAAGCACCACTCCTAGGTCTAACTTTCAGTATAGAAGATATGTGCAGTTTATTACAAGGGCAAGGGGTGAAGTAAACAGTGTTCAGGAGGAACATTTTGTAGAACACATTCTCAAGCAGTGGGAATGGACAATGGCTAAAGGGGCTACTGTCGCCTTTTTTCTTTTGTAAAAAAATAAATTTCAGAAATCAATATTGGCAGATGACTGGAGCATTCACGCAGGAATGGAGGTTGTGCTAGGCAGACACTTGGTAATCCCAAGCCTCTTTTGCCCTTTCATGAATCAAGGAAAGCAGCTCTGAGGCTGGGTAGCGAATCCCTGGACCCAGTAGCTCAGCCATGAAATGTGTTTGTTCCCTAGCCCTTATCCCTTTCTCAGAGATTGCTACTAATGTGGGTCACCTTGTGAGAGCCCAGCATCTGCTGCTGGTTGGATGGATAGCTGGCGTGGCGTGAAGTGTAATGAAATATAGGCCTGGTCATGCATGGGGACCAGGAGCTTCAGGTTTTGTTGGGGAAGCTGGTCTCACTGTGTTGCTAAGACTAGTATTGAACTCTTGTACTCAAATGATCCTCCTGATTCAGCCTCTCAAGTAGCTAGCGGCATAGGTACAACTTTGCCTAGCTAGCTTTAGATTTTGTTAGTAATTAGGATAAAGATCCTACTATGGGACTGAAGAGATGGCTCGGTGGTTAGGAACGTATTGTGTTCTTGCACAACACCCCAGTGTGGTTTCCAGCAGTCAGGTTGGTTGGTCCGCAACTGACTGTAACTCCCGCTCCAGAGAACCCAGCACCCTTTTCTGGCTTCTATGGATGCCTCTACATACACCATGTAGCGCTCTCTCTCTCTCTCTCTCTCTCTCTCTCTCTCTCTCTCTCTCTCTCTCTCTCATTCTAGGATAGTAATAAATGTGAAGTTATATTGCTTGACTCTCAATAATGTCTTTAGATTTTTTTTTTGTCTTGATCTTATAACCTGTGGATAAGGGAAAAGGTCTAAGGCCTTAAAACCAAGTAGACAAGGGTTTGAAGCTCCTGTGAACTTGCTTGGTCCTGGTGCTAGATACTTATAGTACGTCTAAGCTTTAATTTCTCCATGTATAGGATTGGAATGATAGTCCTCACAGAGTTATCAAGAGGGATAAGTGGTTTCTAGTGCTTATAGCTAGTGTTCAGTTAATGGTTTTTATTGCCATACTTTTCTTTCAGAGAACAAGTCTTGTAATGTTAAGTGTTTTCCTCAGGGCACTCAGATTGTGAAAATCAGAGATCAGACCAATCTTCTGTGAGCTTTCAGCTGCTGGGTCTGCAGGTAAGAACTTGGGTATTGTCCCTCCTTGGGCATTATTGGCTCTTGTTCCTGTTACATGGTCCAGAGAGATGGTCCTCAATATCAGGAGGCCACATAGTTACCTTCTTGGTGTAAGCCCAGGGGACAGACTGGAAGTCTTTGCCTACTTGCTTGGCCTTGTGTGTGTGTGTGTGTGTGAGAGAGAGACAGAGAGAGACAGAGACAGAGAGAGAGACAGAGAGAGAGAGAGAGAGAGAGAGAGAGAGAGAGAGAGAGAGAGAGAGACTGGGAATCAAACTCATGACTTGCTCATGCTAAACAATCCCCTGACACTAAGCTGCAAATACAGCCCCTTGCCTGTTTTTTAAGACTTACTGCTCATGACATAATTATTCACTAGAGAAAGCCTGAAAGCCGAGTTAGTTCCTGGCAGAAATCTAAAAATAATTGCTTTCTAGACCATGAGTTCTTGCTTCCCCTTTTCTCCTCTGGACTTTCCCCAGAAAAGAAAAAGCAGAAGTAAGTCTCAGGTGTAGACCAGCCCAGGGCAGGGGGGTGCCCTCAGTTCAAGGAGAGAAGTGGAGGGTTGGGGTCGAGGCCAGGCCCCATTGAGTTCATCTGTAAGGGAGACCTTTTTATACAGAATTGAGAGCACACAGAGCTTTCTCACAGGTGACATAATGCTAGGGATTGAGCATCCCTGGCTAAAAGTTCAGAAGATTCTGAAACTTAAAATTTGGGGTTTGGTTTGGTGCTTTTTAAAATTTATTTTTATATTCATTTATTTATTGTTCTTGTTTGGTTGATTGGCTTGGGGTTTTTGTTTGTTTATTTGGTTGGTTGGTTTTTGAGACAGGGTTTCTCTGTGTAGGCCTGGCTATTCTGGAACTCACCCTGTAGACTAGACTGGCTCTAACTCAGAGATCTACCTACCTCTGCCTCCCAAATACTGGGATAAAAGGCATGTGTCACCATGCGTGGCCAGACCTAAAACCTTTTGGTCATCAAAAATGAACACTCAAAACATGTAACATGGAAACATTCCCAAATCCAAAAACCTTTGCATCTACAATTCTTCATATCCAATTATTTTTTTTCTCCCCCTCCCCTATTGTTTTTTTTTAAACTTATATATATGGTCAGGTGGTGTTGGCTTGTACCTAATCCCAGCACTTGGGGGGCAGAGGCGTTCAAGGTCAGCCTGGTCTACAGACATAGCCAGGGCTACAAAAGAAACTGTCTTGAAAAAAAATATATATGTATATATATGGATGTTTTGCCTATATATTTGTTTATGTACCATATGCATGTCTGTCCATGGAGACTAGAATAAAGCATTAGATCCCCTGGAACTGGAGATACAGATTGTTGGGAGCCACCATGTAGGTGTTGGGAATTGAGCCTAGGTCCTATAAAGAACAGCCAGTGATCTTCGCCAAGCTGCTTCTCCAGCCCCACACCCAGTCATTTTGTTGAAGGTGTTTGCAGCTTAGAATGTGTTTCCCTGCATTGGATTGTGGTTTTGCTGCCTTATGTTGGAACCCAGGGCCTGGGAATTTGTGATCTAGGAATTTAGGGTTTTGATTTGTTCCTTTTGGGTGTGACAGTCATTTTTTTACCTTCTGGTTCTGTGTGGGGAGGCTAATCAATACCAAGGATGTGAGCCCAGGGCCTTGGCATCTTGCCAGAGCTCCATACTTGGTCTGTGCCCTGCCAGGTGCAGGGGTGGGGCCTCATTCATTGTGAATTTACCTCAACAATGAGGCCATCTGGGGACAGAGGAACTGAAGCAAAAGATTCCATACCACAGGCAGAAAGGGAGGTCAATGTTACTTCCTTTAGCTGCTGTCTGGGTTCACCATGGTTAGCCAGGACACTTGACTTCTGCTTCTTCTAGGAGTTCTTGATCAGAATGGCTTCAGGACGGTTTTACATGACCTGCATGGTGCTGGGGTCCCTCGGATCAATGTGCATCCTCTTCAGCACCTACTGGATGCAGTACTGGCGTGGTGGCTTTGCCTGGGATGGCAGTGTACACATGTTCAACTGGCACCCAGTGCTCATGATCTCTGGCATGGTGGTGCTCTATGGAGCTGGTAAGTAATATGTTCACAGTGTGAGGGGCTGATAGAGCCTAGGCCTTAGCAGGGCAGCACTAATTCTCTCCAAGGGTCATATTTTGGGGTGTTGATTTTGGGACTATCATGGCAGGGTGAATTGGGCTGTTCCGATGGGACCAGCTATCATTACTGGGAAGAAGTGGAAAGTGTAGGAACGGCTTCACAGATATTCAGAGACAGGGTCAGTGAAACTTTCTGTAAAAGACCAGACCATAATTTTTTCAGGCTTTGTAATGGTATGATTGTAATATGTGTTGCAATTACTTAGCCTGCCATTATATCATGGGAACAGCCATGGAAAGCACATAAAACACATGAGTGTAAGTGTGTACCAATAAAACGTTATTCACAGAATTAGGCAGCAGACTAGATTTGGCCTAGCACCGCAGTTTAGCACCTGCTCTAGAGAACAGGCATTGAAGGTACCTGTATGACAGTTGAGTAAAAGACCCATCTGTGCCCCATGCATTCAAATCTGTGTCTTGTAACATGGGAAGTGAACCCTGGTTGTAGGATGGGGATGATGATAGCATTGGCAAGAGTCACTTACCATGCATGTTCCATACATCATCCCTCTGGTTCCTGACTTTCTTATGATGTGTTTGTCGTATGCATATGCATGTGCATCTGTGTGTATGTGTGTGGAGGCTACAGGACAAGCTTGGGTGTCATTCATTATTAAGCACCTTGCACCTTGAAACTTTTTCTGTTTTTAACTTTTTTTTTTTCAATTTTTTAAAGACAGGGTCTCACTATGTAGCCCTGACTGTCCTTAAACTCACTATGTAGACCGGGTTGCCCTTGAACTCACAGAGTTTCATCTGCTTCTGCCTCCCAAGGGCTGGGATTAAAGACATGTGCCACCGCTGCCAGGCATCCATTTTGTTCTTAGAGCAAGTCTGTGAGCTGGGCTCTGTAGTCGTGTCCATTTTACAGAAGAGGAAACAGACTTAAGAAGCAGGTGCTGGGTTTGGATCTCTCTGCCTGAGCTCTTTATATTTTCACTTTTTGCTTTCGGTGGTGTTGGGAGTGGAACTGGACCCAGCCTCTCCACATGACAGGTGCTGAGCTGCACCCTCAGGTCTCGTGTCTGGGTTCTTTATTTCCCCCACTCCTGAGACAGAGAGATCCACCAGTCTCTGCCTTCTGAGTGCTGGGATTAGAGGAGTGGGCCAGCACCACCGGGCTATGCCTAGATTCTTAACCACCCTTGGCTGTATGGATGCAGTGTGATCAGACCATGGAGAAAGTGCTTATCAGCCCACAGAGCTGCATTCAGGATTGAGGCAGGGCAGTTCAGAAAACTATTCCTCCCAGTTTAACCAGCCCTTCTCATCTTAGTTCCTGGCCAACTGCCTTCCACAAATAACGGGAAGATGGCATGTACTAGTTAGTGTAGTCTTAGGGCTTCTATTCCTGTGGTAAAACAGCATAACCAAAAGCAACCTGAGGAGGGAAAGGTTTGTTTCCCTTACATCTTTAGTCTTGCATGAAGAGAACCAGTGCAGGAGCTGAAGCAGAGACTGTGGAGGAAAGCAGTGTACGGGATGGCACCTCATGGCTTGTTCACCCTGCTTTCTCTCTCTTTTTTTCTCTTAATTTTTTTAATCTTTATTTTTATGTGTATGATTGTTTTGCCTGCATGTATGTCTGTGCACTGTGTGTCCAGTGCCTGTGGAGGCCAGAAGAGGGTGTCCGATCCCCTTGGGACTAGAGTTACAGATGGTTGGGAACTGTCATGTAGGCACTGGGATTAAACTCAGGTCCTCTGGAAGACCAGTGAGCCATCTCTCCTTCTCTGCTTTCTCTACCATTCAGGACCGCTAGCTCCAGTGAGCTTGGCTCTCCCATGTCAATCGTTAATAAAGAAAACTCCCTACAGACTTGCTTACAGGCAGTCTGTTGACGGGGATTTCTCAATTGAGGCTCCCTCTTCTCAGATAGCTAGTTTATATCAAGTTGACAAGTAACCACTCGGGGCAGGAGTTGATGTCCTGACACTTCTCCCTGTCGAGAGGCTGTGTGGGGTCACATCAGGGGAGTGTGAGGTGGTGTGGCCACGCTCTGAGACTGTTCTCTCCTGCAGCCTCGCTGGTGTACCGCCTGCCCTTGTCGTGGGTCGGGCCCAAACTGCCCTGGAAGGTTCTCCATGCCACGCTGCACCTGCTGGCCTTCACCTTAACTGTTGTGGGCTTGGTTGCTGTCTTTCAGTTCCACAACCATTCAAAAATCTCACACCTCTACTCCCTGCATAGCTGGCTGGGCATCACCACTGTCGTCTTCTTCGCCTGCCAGGTAGGTGCCCTCTGCCCTCCGTCTAAGTCCATGTGGGCATCACGGGCTCTGGGTGTGGCTTCATTAACCTCGGCTCCAAATAGTCTCTCTGCCGTTTGCCTAGAGAGGACCTCATATCCTGTAGACTGAGCTATTCAAGTGGCCCCGAGAGTTGGGGTTCCTACTCTTATCTTGTTTCTTATACCTGTTACCCTGCCCGTCTGTCCTCCTCACTTTGTCATCCCACGTGTCATGCCGACTCCAGTGCACCCTTTCTCCTGTCTCCACTCTTCCTTCTTTGAACCAAAGCAATTCTAAAAACGATTTCAGTATTTCAATGCCAGTCCTGTGCTTGAATTATTTATGAACCAAGACTAGCAGGAATCCAAGGCTAACGAGGATGACTAGGTTTTCTGAGTGTACTGCTGTAAGCCTTTCACACACAGGTTGCTAGTTACATTAACACACTTGTGTAAAAGAAATGGGCAGATCACAGTGAGGCATGGTGTGATTGGGGCTGTACGTGGTGGCAATGGTTGAGATGAACAAGAAGAGCCAGGGGACAGTGGCCAGCAGGAGTTACAGATGTGACATGGAGGGTAGATGGTCCGGACAGTGATTCAACCAGAGACTTCCTTCCTTGTATCCACAGTGGTCCCTGGGCTTTGCCATCTTTCTCCTGCCCTGGGCATCTCAGTGGCTGCGAAGCCTCCTGAAACCTGTGCACGTCTTCTTTGGAGCCTGCATCCTTTCCCTATCCATCACATCTGTTATTTCTGGCATCAATGAGAAGCTTTTCTTTGTTTTGTAAGTTCTATGGGGCCTCTAAACTAGGGCACACGGGAGGGAGTAGAGGCTTCAGGAGATGCATCCTGTATTCATGGGGCTTAGCCAGCACAGCAGCCTCTGGGCTTGAGTCCATTCTGGGAAGGTAGCAATACTTACTGAGCATTAAGTGACACAGCACCTACTGTTTGTCAGGAACTCTCTAAGCTCTCCACCTTTGTCACCTACAACATTGAGCTAGGCAAGATGGTGCCTGCCTTTAATCCTAGCACTACAGGCAGGCAGATCTCTGTGAGTTCAAGGTCAGCTTGGTCTTCTTAGTGAGTTCAAGTCAGGCATGTCTCCATTGTGAAACCTTGTTAAAGAAGTGTGTAGTGAGGCACGACGTAACTTACAGCCAGTAAATGGCAGAAGTAGGAATTGAGTTAGGCACTCTGCCTCCAGAGCCCGTATACCCAACCATTGTTGTCCTGGGTTTCGAGGCAGTATAGTAAAGCAAACAGCAAATGAGATTGGAAATGGGCCCTGGGGTTTAGATCTTGGTTGTGCTATGTACTAGTTAGGCAAATGTGGGCAAGTTCATCTCACTAGGATCTTTGTTTCCTCACAGGTAAAGCATTGCGAAGTTCCTGCCTGTCACTGTGGTAGGACTTAGGCAGTATGTTAATTCCAGGTCATAGGGGAATAAGAGTTAGAAACTCTCTCAAAAGCCCTGTATTTTGTCATTTTCAGGAAAAATGCCACCAAGCCCTACTCCAGCCTGCCTGGTGAGGCAATCTTTGCCAACAGTACTGGGATCTTGGTGGTGGCTTTTGGCCTACTGGTTCTCTATATTCTTCTGGCTTCACCATGGAAGCGTCCAGATCCAGGCACTCTGACTGACAGACAGGTATGGCTACTGGTTCCCATTGTAGGTGGGGTAAGGCCAGGTCTAGGGAAGGACCCAGGAAGGCTTTGCACCTCACTGAGAAGATTGACCCTCTTTGCCAGGTGGAAAGCCAAGCCGTTTGAAGGTGGAGTTTGAGTGGCAGGTGGGGATTCTGGCAGCAGAGCAGCCAGACCTGCAATGACTTCCCAAGTTCCCCTCCCCTGTAGGAGTCCCTGGGTTTGTGAAGGGCTTGAGCCTGGTGACCTTCTGCCAGCTCTGAGGCTAGTCTAGTCAGACACATCAGGTGCTGAAAGCCGGTCTTGCCTGTTCTTGGCCACTGAGGCTCTGGCAGATGTGGGAAGATGTGCTATGAACCAGTCTCAGGGACTCTGGGCTTCCCTGAAAGATCTGGTGGCTCGGCTGGGCTCACCCTGCAGGGTGAGGGTCTATCTGGGCAGCTTGGGCCTGGTGTGCCTTCTGAAGCTCAGGGACCCTTTCAAGGTCATGGCTTTAATCCTAGTACTTCTTCCTTCTTTCCAGCCCCTGTTGCACGACAGGGAGTGAAGCGGGCAGGGGCTCGCGGGAACAGTCGGAGGTGCAATCTCTGCTCTCTCAGAAGCTCTTCTGTACTTGGGGCTCCTGGTTGGTTTCAGCAACAGACCTCTCTTGGGCCAGAGACCAAACTTACTACTCCAGTTCCCAGCCCTCTCTCACCAGCTGCTGCATGTCCATCTGCTTTTCTTGATGGCTTTGACTTGTTGGCATTTTTTCAAGGGCCTTGGTCATTCATGTCTCTTCTGCTGGTCTTTAGAATTTGGGCTGCTTTCTCCTCACCATTCCTTGGGATGTGGTAGAAGCTATGGCTCAAATGTAGTCCATACATGCTCTCTGTGGGAGCAGTTTTGTGGTTAGGCAGGCTTCTTCTGCTCTGCCCTGGATGTGCATTTGGGAGGGCTGAGATGTGGGAGGTAACTAACGGGACCGTAGCAGCAGGAGAGGCTTTGTAGTAGCCAGGTGCTAGTCACTCTGAACTGCCCTGTTCACTTTGATGTGCTGTGGTGTGTGTGTGTTGTGACCATGTGGCTCCCCCTCTTCTAGTTGCTGCTTCAGCTGCTGCCTGGATCCCGCCCTTTCCCTGTGACTTACATGCCTGCCCCCCACAGGCAACCCTATGAGCCCTGGTAAACTGTTCTCCCCTGAACAGACAGCCTGACCTTAGAGTCTTAAGTGATGAGTAACAGAGGTTTGTGGGCATGGGCTTTCCTGCCTCCTCTAGTCACGCTCTTCCCTGACACGGTCCAGCCCACTATGAAATTGAAGCCAGCATTATGAAGCAATTTGCTGGGCAGAGTCCTGGTAGCCACTCCTGCCTTCAAAGGTGTTCCTGATTGAGTTCTGGGTGCTTTTTCCTCCCCCCACCCAAGGCCACCAAGCCTCCCTCCGTGGTACGCCAGAATGTGAGCTTTGCTCTTCTCCTGAATAGAAACTGGGGAAGAGGGAGGATTCCTGCCCCTCTAGTTTGAATTGGCCTGTGGCACTTCATACTTCCTCAGATAAGTCCTGCCAGGTCCCAGCTGCAAACTGCTGTACTTAACAGACAATAGGAGTCGGGGGTTCCTGCACTCCCTGTAGTTAGTGATCAGGCTGAACTTCAACCCTGCTGCCAGAAGTGGGCAGGAGGGCTGGCATGAACTTACTGACCACATGAAGCCTGCACACCATTGCTATTACTGCTGAGCACCTTGACCGAGACCAGCTCCCCTGGTTTACTCACGAGTGGGTATTCTATTCTTCATGGATCTCATTTTTATTAAATGTGTTTTTAAACTTTGAAGGTGTCTTCTTTTGTCCAGACTGGGTAGTTTAAAAAAAAAGGGCGGGGCAATAGTGGCACTTGGGAGGCAGAGGCAGGCGAATCTCTAAGAGTTCAAGGCCAGCCTGGTCTAGTTTGAGGACAGGCTTCAAAGCTACAGAGAAACCCTGTCTCAAAAAAAAAAAAAAAAAAAAAAACCAACCAACCAAACAAACAAACAAACAAAAAAAGGTACCTCTCATTCAGAGGGCCCGCCCTTACCCCTGATCACTTACAAAGGCCTCTATTTTTGAGACTGGATCTCACTATGGAGCCCTGGCTTGTAGCGTGAATTCTAATTGGTCTTAATAATAAAAATCTGGAGTCAGCTATCGAGTGAAAGCTGGAAGATCAGAGAAGCAGAGCAGCCAGCCACTAATTCTTACCTCTATCTCAAACCAAAATGGCGCTCCCTGTCTCTACGCATCCTTAGATGAATGCACTCTCTACAAACCTCAGACTGCACTGAGCTCCTGTCTCCTCCCGCTATATTCCTCTCTCCACCCAGCCATATCACTCCTGTCTCTGCCTCCCTAGTGCTGGGATTAAAGGCATATGAAGTCAAATGCTGGGATCACCTTTGTGTGAGCTGTTTCTCTTTTAGACAAGATTGAATCAGCCTTGGGTGGCCTTGAACTCACAGAGATCCAACTGCCTCTGTGCTGAGTGCTGAGATTAAAGGTGTGTGCCACCACTGCCTGGCCTTTATGATTAACTGTGGCTTAGCTCTGCTCTCTGATCCTCAGGCAAACTTTGTTAGATTACAAACGAAATACCACTACACTGGCTGGCCTGGAACTAACTATGTAGACCAAGCTGGCCTCAAACTCACAGAGATCAGCCTTCCTCTGCCTCCAGAGTGCTTGGACTAAAGGGTCTGCTACCAGGCTGGATTCAAGGCCCCACCTCTTAATCCCATCACATTAGAAATAAAGTTTCAAGCATAGGAGTTCTGTTGAAACACAGAAGCCTTTGCTGGTGCGACAATGTATTCAACTGAGAGTTTTGGCAATTTACAAAGGCCTCAGGACAGGCTTGACCCTTACAGATATAAGAAGGGCCAACCAGAGATCCATGATTGTATTTCTGGAATGCATGTTACTTAAATTTGGGTGGGTGTCCTTCATAATGAATGGCTTTAGGGTACGTACTCCTAGTGAAAGGAGTGTTCCCTGACTTAAAGTCTGGAAAACGAGATTCAAAGAGGAGTGGAGGTGGACAGGCAAGAATGATCTACTGTCACTCTGCTGGGTGATGGCAGAGTTGGGACCCACAAGTCCTCTCTGCCGGGTACATAGATCTGTGCATCCTGATAACAGAAGACCCTAGGCCCAGAGGGTCTAATCTGAGAACACAGACGATGGGGTCCCTTTCTTAGTGTGACTGTAGAGATGGTGACACAGGAGGGGAGTGTGCCTGACGCCAATGCAGGCACTGGGGCTGGTATGACCTGTTCTTGTGACAGCGCTAGAACACCAGGCTGCCCAGGACCCTAATCCTCACCCGAGTCTTCACATCCTTGTGGGATGGCTACCATTGCATGTGCAGGCCAGAAGACAACGTTATCTCCTGCCGCCTAATGGGATCTGGTGACCAAATTCAAGTTGTTTCGCCTTCAGGCTTCTACCCACTGAGCCATCTTGCTGGCCTGAGGTGGGTATCATTGAATTTTACAGATCTCAACTGGCCAGACATGGGCATGAGTTCCCATAGCTGACATAAAACAGAGCCTGACTTTCCATAGATATGACCTGCCAGTGCCTGGAATCACCTCCACACTGAGGATGTCATGCCTGTGGTGAACTGCGTGTGCTGTCTCAGGCGGCAATCTTTCACCTGGTCGGGGTGTAGGCAATGACTGCTCTAGAGCAGTGGGTTGTGATCCTTTTGAAAAACCACTAACTCCAAAAATATTTAATTATGATAACAACAGCAAAATTAGAAAATAATTTACGGTTGGGGTCACTACAACATGAGGAACTGTATTAAAGGGTCACAGCATTAAGAAGGTTGAAAACCATTGCTCTAGAGAGACTGTGGGGCTGGTATGACTGTAGCTTCTGAACTATTCCAGAGCCTCAAACACAGTGAGTCCATTTTCTTCTGGGGAACCCAATGCCCATGTAATTTCTGAAGAATCAGTTGTAGATCTGGTACAGAGACAAGCCTTTGTGCCATCTGATGTGCATTGGTATGGTGTGTGCTAGGACAGGAAAGGGGAGTCCCTGTGGAACCAGCCCAGATGAGCAGAAATTGTCTGGAGCACAGCCAATGAACAGCTTGCCAAGAGATGGGTCATGGCCATGGTAACCAGGGCTAAAGTCCCAAAGATGATGGCAGCAGCTTGTGGCTTCAATGGGTTTTATTAGTTTTCTTTCACACACTGACTGGGTGTTAGAGGCCTTCCAGAGGATGAGGCCTGGAGTATTGAAACCAAATAGGTACACCCAGTTGGAGGCCGTGTTGTACTCAGGAAAAGCCTTATCACTGACATTCAGAGCTGGATGGGGTGGAGAGAACATGACCTGAGGGACGCCTTTTCCTGAAGAGGAAGAGCAGTGTTGGCAGGGCACATGATCCACCCAGCCAGACACTTACTGTTCACAGAACAGTTCTGGAGGGGTGGCAGAGGATGGGTGCTAGGGTGAGTGAGGGATAAGGTGACCATCTGAAGGCAAGAGGAAGTAAACAGGGAGAGGAGCTGAGGAGGGAAAAGGCAGTTATGCTCCCTGCGTCTGCAAGACTTCCAGGATGGCGCGGAAGATGGCGGCAGCTGCCACTGCTCCAGGGTCTGGCTGATCTAGTCGTGCAGAGCTGATGTAACTAGCTCTTCCAGCGCCAGCTTCCATGTTCTTGGTGGCCTCGGCTGCTGCTTCAGCACTCTGAGGAAGGTGGGAGTAGGCTTAAGTACATGGACAGTAGGCCTTTCCTTTCCCACTGGGCCCTGAAAATCTGATCCTGGACCCTTTGTCCTGTTCTGTCAGAAATCTCTGTACCATCGCTCAGTGGAAAGGTCACCTTTCATCTACTTCTAGCGAGGAATGGGGCCACTATTTGCAGAGCCTGAGCCCAGGTACTAGGCTAGGCTCAGTGTATCTCCCTAGCCATATAACACTTTCTGAGATAGGTGTTCGCCCTTATTTTATACAGGTGGAAATCAAGGTGGAAAAGACCCTTTACTTGCTTTAGATTGGAGCTTGGCAGCTCCTTGGTTGTCCATTTGAGCCTCACTCACCTTGACTGCTTTAGTCAGGACTGGGAGAAGACTGGCTCCTGGGTTCTTCCAGGCTTGCAGCTCCTGTCCTGCTGCCCACAGAGAATCCAGCTGGACAAGGTCAGAGAGAGGGAGGTTGAGAAGAAGCCCTGCTACCGAGGATAGCTTTAGGGCTTGTAGGCTTAAAGGGGCAAGAGGAGCCACACCCTGAGTACACACCATTGTCCTATCTCCAGGTGCAGCCTTTCCATACCTGAAAGAATGAACAAAGAGGTTACTTTGGTGTGAGGACAGGGTCTGGCTGGGAGCAGGGAGCAGCTGTCAACTACCTCCCCAACACACCCCTGGGGTTAAGAAACAGGGCTCTGGCTCACTTCTGCATGGCCTCCAGGCCGGCATCCATGGCAGCAGACCACGCTGGGAGATCAGTCTTGGCTTTGAGAGCCTGGGCAGCTGCAGTCAGGAACAGGCCATAGAGCTGAGGAGGACCAGAATGCTGAGTACATGGAGCTGGCCAGCACTCAGCCAAACCTGCATCCCTCTCCATCCGTCTGCCTTTCCAGAGCCTGCTTCTACTCACCGCGCCAGATGAGCCTCCCATCTTCTCCAGCAGCAGGACAGACAGCTTGGAGAGCACCTGGGCAGGGCTAGCTAGAGCTGGGCCCTCCTTTAGCCAGCCCTGGATGGCTGCGGGCAGAAAGACAGGTGGCCCTTCAGAGGTGCTGTCACTTCCTTTTCTCTCCCTGCTCTCTGCTAGTGTTTTCCTGATTGGCCTTCTTTACTGAGAGATGTGCTTTCTGCCTTTCCTTTTTCTCTTCTCTTTCCCATTATTCTTGGTTGACCTGGAAATCCTCATGAGCCACCATTGCGTGACTTTGGATTTTTGTAACCATGGAGACAGAAATAGCGTTTGGCTTCCTTAAAATGTGCTGAATGCACCTACCTACCTACCTACCTACCTACCTACCTACCTACCTACCTACCTTCTGTATCTGTCTATCTATGTTATCTATCTATCTATCTATCTATCTATCTATCTATCTATCTATCTATCGTTTTTTTGAGATAGGGTTTTCTGTGTAGCCCTGGCTGTCCTGGAACTCACTCTGTACACCAGAATGGCCTCGAACTCAGGTCTGCCTGCCCCTGCCTTCAGAGTGCTGGAATTAAAGGCACACATCACCACTGCCAAGCTGAATGCATCTTTCTTAAATGGCTGAACAAGGGCTTTTGGTGATGTGGGCATCTGAGAGTGCTGAGGGCAGCAGAATGGATCACTTTCCCATTTGTAGTGTGGGAAACTCCTTTCTTTTGGGAAAACAAGCTTCAGGGTGCCAAATGCCCCTTGGTAAAGGAAGGTAGCAGCTCCATGAAAGCCCCTTCATGTTCTAGAAACTGACTCGTGGAATGTCCAGTAAGAGATAGTATGCCATATTAGCCCCTGGGCACCCATCGAGCCCAACCTTTGGCAGCACGGCTATGGGTACTGCCACAATCCCCGTCGCCAGCAGCCCTGTCCAGGGCATTCAGCTGCTCCTCCAGTCCGATCAGGGTGCTGCACACCCGCTCCAGCACAAGCGTCATCTGCTTTGCTGCTCCACCTAGAAAGGGAGGGCAGTATGCAGAGGCCTCGCTGGACCTTCTCACAGCCAAACCTGACCAGTGTGGGTGGTGTGGGTGCCCAGGTCCCTGTATACCCCACCATATACCCTTTGGTGTTCAAGCCAAAGTCCTGACCACAAGGACTCTTGGCTCTCCATCAGCAGGGCCCAGTACCTCCTGCTGCAGTGGCCTCAGGGGCCTCTGGAGGCTCTATGGGAGCTTCTCGGATCCGCTTCCTCCCAGTCACAGACACCTTGGCCATGTGAGGCCAGGCTGTTGCAGTAGTTTCAGCATCTAGAGGCAGCCACATAACTTGTTCAGACAAGATCAGGTAGGGGTTGGACTCCCCACCTGGCCCTGAAGACTGGTTCCCTCAGCTGTCTGTAAGAAGGTAGCCTAAATCAGTGAGACTATACCGAGTATCTGTTGCATACTGAGTGTAGGGGGGTGGGCATTCCCTGGGGAGAGGGTAAGGCAGATGTGAGGAAGACACCAATACCAAATTTACGGAGTCGAGTGAGAGCTGAAGGCAAAAAGCCAGAAAGAGCATCTTTACAGGTCTAGAACCAGACTGTCAGCATCGGCCCTAATGCGGTCTCTATGCTAGAGCCTGAGGATGGATGATGGTTCAATCTAGCAATGTCTGTAGGCTCCAGGTCTCTCTTACCTATCAGCTTCAGCAGGGGGTCATCCACAAGCAGCAGGGTAAGGGAAACGCCGGACATCTCTAGTGCTGACATGAAGGTACCCACCAGGGCACGGGCGACCTTCACCCCACGGCCCTCTGCAATGCCAAGCACAGAAGCCTGTAAGCGGGAAAGGGGACTACCACAGAGCATCTTAAAAAGGAACCAAACAGCAAAACAAGGGCCTTGCAGGTCGAGGCCTGTGTTGAGCAGGGAAATGACCTCATTTCCTCAAAGCATCCCTCAGTGACAGCCCATTACCACATTCCTTGGAGACAGCCCTCCCGAGGGACTGATAAATAACAGTTCTCATTTACTGAGTTCTTAGCAGGCACCAGACATCCTACATATACTTAGTCTCATTTAATCCTCATAACCCTCCTATACGGCAGGTGTTGCTATTATTACTCCCACACTCAGGACCTCAGCAGTTGGCAAAAGTAACAATTTAACTCAAACTCGTGATTGCTCAGCTGATATTCTGGGCCATGATAGGACACTGCCTCAGTTGCTTATCTTACACCTAGGTTCAAACCAGGTTCAAAGAGTTAAGGGAGCCAGGTATGGACACAGAAGCAGGAGGATATCTGTGAGTTCAAGGCCAGCCAGGGCTACCTAGTGAGACACTGTTTCAAAAATCAAAACAAAACAAAATTAAAAAAAAAAAAAAAGGCAACAGGTCCTCTTGTAGTGTGGGCTCACCCAGCAAGCGTACGGCAGCATCAGCTATGATGCCCAGTTCCAGGAAAGACAAGCCACCCAGATTGTTGACTATCAGCACCACTGAAGAGCCTGTGGACAAATGATGACACCTCAGTAAGACTTTTGGTGGCCTGTGCAGAGAGGGCAGGAGGGGCTCAAGGCTGGGGACTGAAGGCTACTCACCTGACTGTACAGGCACATGGGATACATTGGAGGTGTTTGTCATGTGGTCAAGCATGAGAGTGACAATCTTTTCGGCAGGTGCCATCTGTCAGAAGAAGCAGGAGTGAGTGCTTCTGGGAGACCTCAGGACTGGGCTGGGCTGAACAAGGAATCTATTTACCTTTACCCGCTGAACACCAGCTTCCCCATGGATCCCTGTGGAGAGATGTGGCTGTTACTGGCTGGCTAGATGCTTTCATCAATGACACGCAAAGTGTTCAATACAAGGCTGGGTATAACGAGTGTGGACAGTGGGTAGAAAAGGAAAGAATAATGAAAAACAGGACAACACATGGTGTGGCTGCAGAGCCAGCTGGGAAGTCAGAGGCCATAGGACACTAATGCCTATTGTGTTAGAAACCCACAGGCAGAAGTTGAACATATCAGTGACAGACAAGGTGTCCTTTGGACCAATAGGGCTATACACTGGGGCTTGAGGAGGAGTACATGGGATGATGTGGGGGAAGTGAGGTAGGAGGAACATGGTGCTCTATGTGTTCAGAGCCTGGGCACAGAACGCAAAGTGGAGAGAAGTCAGGCAGGTTGTCTAGGCTGTGCCTTAAGTGCCCACCGATGAATCCGGAGACCTGGGAGACACTAAGTAAGCAGGGAGGATCAGGCAGACAACTCCAGGACCTTGAAGGTGGGCAAAACTCAAGGCAAAGAAAAGGAATGGTTGGGGCACAGTCGCCATAGGCTTACCCAGGCCTAGTTCCACTTCATCAGCTGCGAGCTCAAAGGTGGGTTTGGAGCCAGGGACACTACAGGAGGACAAGCTCACCCCCAAGGTACCTAGGGAAAATGAAGCATGAAAGAGATGGCGGTTCTGATGTTGGCAGCAGGTGTCAGGATGGCAGCTGCAATGCCATGGAAGCCCAGCCCATAGGCATCCTCTTCTCTGAGCAGGCTGCCCAACTCTTCATCTTAGGGATGAAGAGAGTCCAAACTCTGGTACCTATGGCTTCCAGGTTCCAGGGCCTCCACAGGGGATCTTCCCCCAGCCTCCAGGGAAACACAGGAAGGCTTCTGGTATAGCTGGTAGGAGCCTGCTCTGAATCCCCAGGTCTGCCACATCCTCCCATCCTTGGGGCTGGTACTCACCCATGGCCTTGGCGACCAGGCTCACCCGCTTTGCAATCTCCTCCAGCCCCACACCTTCCTCAGCTAGAGCACCTGCCACCTGTAGCAGCCCAGAGAGAAAGAGAACGAGGATGGTGGGTGGTGAGTCACTGGATCACTGGGAGCAGAAGAGAGGCTGGGAAGAACTTTCTTGTTGGGAGGGAGAATCTCAGGATTTCTACACTAAATGTGGTCCAGCACATTTAGGGTAGAAGGACGTTCTCTCCTTATTTACAGCATAGTTGCTGGGAGTCTTCAAGAGTTTCTGTTTGGGGAAGAGGGTGTGGATCCACGGTAGGTTTGCCTGGCATGCATAAAGCACATTCCCAGCAAAACACATACACATATTGTCATTCTCTCTCTCCCTCCCTCCTTCCCCCCACTCCAGTCTAGTGGAGCCAGAATGAGAAATGATCCTAGATAAGGCAGGTGATTTGTTCAGGTCAGTGTCACACAGCTGTTGCTGATCAGTTTCCTGATTCCTAGATCTCCTTCGTCCAGAGTGCACACCTTAGCTCCATTTGGTTGTTATTCACCAACAATCTACTGAGCTGGGGAAAAGAGGAAGACTGACTCACAGGCTTGCTTTCAAGGATCTCGGAGTCTGAAGAAGAGAAGCAGGGACACACATTTAAAGTTAGCTCAAGATGGCACATGGATCAGGAGCTGAGAGAACGCTGAGAAAGGCTTCTCAGTAGCTCAGGGTGCTGAGATCAGGAAGAGGACCACATGGAACATGTCAGGACTGAGCCTGGCCACAGAAGACTGACCAAATAAAAGATTTTGCAGGGACAGATATGGCGTACATAAAGCCACAGAGGTGAGCTCCAGCCCAACAGATACAGGGAGGGCCCTGTGTTTATGGAACATACGGGGAAAGAAGGGGTGCTGGGCAGTGAAGTCAGGACTGATGAGGTGGGACAGGAGTGTGGTGATGAATGGCTAGGGAGGTAGCTCGGTGGTTAAAAGTACTTGCTGCTCTTGCAGAGAATCTAGGTTCAGTTCCCAGCACCCACATAGCAGCTCACAACTGTCTGTAACTCCAGTTCTAAGAGATCCAATACCCTCTTCTGGCCTCCCCGGAACTGGAGTTATAGTTGTGGCCTACCATGTGATGGCAACGAATCCCAGGTCCTCTGCAAGAGCAGCCAATGCTCCTAACTGCTGAACCACCTCTCCAGCCTCAAACAAATAAAAGGAGTGTAGTGGGCACCCCCAACCAAGGGGTTTGAGGTGACTATGGGAATCCAAGATGCTCTCAGTGAGATGAAAATTGGGCACAATACACATTTTTGTTGTTGTTTTGACACATGGTCTCACTATGTTGTCTAAGCTAGCCTCAAGTTTAAAATCCTCCAGTCTTAGCCTTCTGAGCACTGATCAATATGCATTTTAAAAAGACACCCTGGGGATAGTGTGGGCAATAGACTGGCAAGGCAGGAGTGCAGTACACAGATACAGGAGCCCAGTGGGAAGGTAAAAGCCGTGATGCAAAGTGAAGGACAGGATATGAGGAGAATCCATGCTGCACCGGGAGACATGTGAGGAAGGGGCAGCTGATTAGGAGTGGGGAGAGGAAGGAAAGGGAACTGGTCTATGAGAATGCCTCATTCTATCCAGACTTAATGGCTGAGACAATGGTGGGGACTTGGTAGGTCAGGGTAAAGAAATGACTGGTGCCTCGGGGTGCCAGGGTTTGGAGGCTAACCTTGTGGATAAGCACGGTGCCACACAGGCCACGCCGGCCGGCCTTCTTCAGAACAGTGAAGGCACTGTCATCCCCAATCACCACCATCTCCACAGAGATGCCCTCGGCCCTGGCCTGCTCCATGGCAAATCCAAAGTTGAGTCGATCCCCAGTGTAGTTCTTCACGATGAGGAGGGTGCCCGCTGCAGGAGCAGTAACGTGGTACCGTTAGCCTTGCCCTCACCCACCCCACAGTGCCCATGCACAGCATTTTCTCCAATATGCAAACCTGACCTGTGCCTGCCTGGGCCACAGCTCTAATGGCTGCCAGGATGCTGCCCACAGCTGGAGAAGCAAACACGGATCCTGCGATGACCCCAGTCAGCATTCCCTTCCCGATAAAACCTGGAGATGGAGAGAGGTAAGGCTGCTGGGTAGCATCTACACCTGTTATCCCTGGGGCTTCCCGCATTCTGAGCTCCCACTGTGTGCTTGTGCTATGGCTAACCCTTCCACAGGAGTCATCTTGGAGGGTTCCCCTGACTTCCAACCTTAAAGAACTCTGTCCCCTCCCACCATTTTCTGGTCTTCCTCCTGTTCTTTTTACATAAAGCTTTTGAAAAAAGATTTCCTGAGTATTTTGCAAGTGTGTATGTGTGTGTATGTACCACATGTGAGCCTAGTGCCCATGGAGGTCATAAGAGGGCAGAGGGTCCCCTGAAACTGGTTACAGATGGTTGTGAGCTGCTATGTGGATGCTGGGAACTGAACCCGGGTCTTCTGCAAGAGTAACAAGTGCTTTTAAGCACTGAGTCATCGCTCCTGCCCCTCATTGTACATTCTATTGTATGTTAAATTCCTTAAGGCTCTCCGAACTGCTCTTACTCAAATCTGTCTTCCTGGAGTGGGGCATTAAAGTTTCACAGGGGCAGGGTCTTGCTGACTTCCAGGTGTGCTCTGCATAGGGCCGGCTGTACGGCAGGCTCGCTAATACGTGCTGGATGAATAGACGGAATACTGAGACGGACAGGAAAGGTGCAGATGACACAAGGTCTGAGCCCTGGGGAAGGCTCCTAACGAGGCTCATATCCCTGGCACCAAACAGGAAGTCAACTAGGATGGTTCAAGGGTAGGACAAGACATGGTAGAGATGCTGATGGATCCTGCTTTGGGCCGGCAGAGTCAGGGAAGTTTCATGGAGGTGCTGGGTCAGCAGGATTGGAAAAAAAGGCAAGGAAGACTTTTGCAATCACCAACTTTTTAGGCTGGGAGCGCCTCACAGATTATCTGGCTCAACCCTGCATTTCTAGAGCTGTAACAATTTAGATGCAAAGACAGGCTGTGACTGACCTTGGGGCAGCAAGGAGTGGGAGGATGGAAACTGGGCACATTCCTAACTCTGGCCTCAGCATTGTCTGTCTGGTACCTCATACTAGCACAGAGGATCTCCCAGGATCCCTACTCTGCTCTGGCCTGTAACCCTCACAATCAACACAAGATACTCACCGGCATGGGCAGGCTCATGGCCTGAACCTCCACCTGAAAGAAGTGCCACCCGGCCTTTGAGGCTGTCCAGGTCAGAACGCAGGGCCACACGGTGCCCTTGCAGGAGCTGCACGTTAGGATTACAGGCCACTAACCCAGCAAGGGCATCATCAGCACACAATTCCACCGAGTTCACCAGCTTTTTGGAGGTCTGTGGAGGAGAGCAAGAGGAAGTTCAGAGTGTGGTCAGCAGGGACCCTCATCCTGCCCAACAACACTGCTGCGCCACATTTTCTCGGGAATCTCATGTTGGGGGAAAGGAATTACAGAAGTCGCTGAGGGATTCCGAGGACACAGTATACCTTGCATTGTTTTGTTACCAGGTGGATATGCCTGTGACTTCTCAACTTTCAACTTTTTATCCAGTGCCTAATTTATAAGCTTTTTGTACCATGGTTTCTGTCTATCCTGAGAAACAGTGTCAATGAAAAGCAATTGGGGGAGTTTATGTCTTCACCAGGAAAAAATAATGAAGTTGGGGCCCTGCCTGTTTCTGTCAGAGGAGGAGGTAAGCTTTAGGCTGAGACTCCTGTGATGGAGGAAGGGCATGAGCAGGCCCACAGCCATCAGAAGCTACAATTAGGCTTTACATGTTCCATCTGGATCTCTCATGCAGTGTGGCAGTGCCCAGTGCTAGGCCCTGCATATTCAGAGAGCAGAATGCTATTCCTGCCCTCCATGGGATCACGAGTATCATTTTTACATGCTATGTGAGAGCGATACAGATGTGCATGGGCAGCACAGAAGAAAGGGACCTCAATCTCCTGAAGGGACCCAGGAATTCTTTATGAAGAATAAGTAGGAAATATGTAGTAAGCATTGGGACGAGGGGTGGGGGCTACTCTGGGCAAAAGGAAGCATAAGCCAAGACATGGAGGTGTATGACAGTCCAGTGGCTCCAAGAAGCATCAGCGTGACCCAAGCAACATGGGGCTGGCAAGAAGAGGTAGGCAGAGACCTCACAAAGCACAGGAGGAATCTTGTTAAAGGAGTGATTCGGGTCAGAGCCTCAGCTCTGCTAGCCCTAACTAGACGCAGCTACAAGTCCTCAATAGGCCAATTAAAGAAACAGCAGTAAAGAGCAGAGAAAGGAGATTTAGTCAATGTGCACTTGCTGGGAAGAGGAGCAAATAAAGTCCAGTGGCTCCCCCTCTCCAAGTCTGTCCTCAGGGGACTGACTTCAAGAGAGAGCAAGAGGTATGAATACTCTAGCAGTTCTAGCTGGGTGTGGTAGCACGTGCCTGTGATCCTCGGGCTGGAGGGTTGAGAGTTCAAGGTTAGCATCAGCTAACAAAGTACAAAGTTTGAGGCCAGCCCGAGTTACAGGAGACCCATGTATCCCAGTCACATAACAACTGAAACAAAACTGGTGGTGTTGGTGCACACCTTTAACCCCAACACTCAGGAGGCAGAGGCAGGTGGATCTCGAGGTCAGCCTGGTCTACAGAGTGAGTCTCAGCACTACAAGGCCTACAGAGAGTAACCCTGTTGGAAAAACTAACAAAACAAACAAAACCCCACAAAGAACAACAAACAACCCTTAAACAAAAAGCCTAGCCATTCCTGATCAAGGTGTGGGTCTGCCCATCACTGACCCTTCACTCTCTGCTCTTGCTTTTCTGGCAAGGTGATCTGAAACATTGTCAGAACTGTGTGAGATCTCTTCCTGGCAGTTTCTCATGACTAGCACCAGGGCTTCAGTCTCTATCATTCCCCAGCATGAGATTCCTGGGAAAATTCCAATTTCTGGGAAGGAAGGTATTGTTTTAACAGTCTGCTATCTACTAGTTGGGGAAGGGGTGTGCAACTGTCTCTCTTTAGAATGTCTTTCTCCCTGACAGGATAGTTATCCTGTTAGGGCATGCTTAGGAGGGAGGTTAAAGGCTGGCCTAAGAACTCCAGAGACTGAGTCTTTACAGGGAGTGCAGCCAGAAGGGAGCGATGTGGGACTAGGGTAGTTGGGAGCTCGGACTCTACAGTCACTGGGACTTGGTATCAAAGTCCACTCCTGCCTGTCATTAGCTATGAGAACTCAGGGAGGACACATCTGTTCTGGGCTCAAGTCTTCCGCTGTGAAACAGTGGTTTACTGGAGTAGAGCTTGGACCAGTGGTAAGGAAAAAGCTCACTGAAAAGGACCTATAGTCCCTTTTGTGAAGAGGCTTTGAAAAGCTGGAGCTAGCTAAGCAAAGGCTGTGGGGTTGGGACGCAGCGCCCTGCCTTTGTCCTCGGGAGGCACAGGAAGAGTGGAACTCAAAGTGGAGCCTGAGGAGGCTGCTGGTGCCACCTACTGGTCTGCAGCTGGCCCAGGTCCCTGCAAAGTGCACTTCCTGCCTCCTTCCTGAACCTGCCACTACCCAGTTGCAAAATGCAACACTGACTTCTCCCTGCCAAGCTTTCCTCCAATTAACAAGGGCCCAGGCCTTAGCACCTGCTTAAGGGTTAGGGCAGTAGTCCGGGTCAATAGGCAGCAAGCAGAATAAGATGGGCTCCATTTCTTTGGCATTAAGAGCCAGACTATTTCGAAGTATTTAGTAACATGTGCAGTTGAATTTCCCCAATGACCACTTGGAGGAAAGATGAGCACAAAGAGGAGCCTGAAGCACAACAAACGATGGTGCTGAAAGTTACACAGCCCGCAAGGGCCTGGAGCTGCCCGCTTCATCTCAACCGCCTGCTGCTTTCCCAGACACAGGGTGCCAGAGCTCTCGTCCTAAGAAAGGCAGAGTGTTGGGAAGGAGGGCCCGCTGCGTCCTGTAAAGTTGTGTATTGTATCAACTCCAAGCCTAGTCCCCAGCACCACCGCCCTTCCAGAGAGTCCCAATCATCCCTGCACTAGAGCCATTCCTGTTTCTCGGTAACACCAGGGAAGGAAAAGTAAGAAAGGGGAGGTACGATGTGAGGCCACTAAGATTCTAGTCTGAGCCACACACACAGCAACGTGGTAGCAGGTCTTAATCAGCCACACTGCAGATGGGGCTGGGGAAGAGGAGAGGCTCAGAGAGGGCAAGCCTTCTGCATAGCAGTAACACAGGTGATGGGGGTGAGGCTGAAATCTGAACCCAAATCTGAAGATCACTTTTAAAACTGAGCCCAGGGGGCATTGTGAGCCTCCCATATAGCATTTCTCTGCTCTGGGAGCAGCCCACACATGCCTGGGCTGAGGAGCAGGCACCAGATTGTTCTTCCCGGTTCCCCCCCTGACTAGTAAGGCAACTTATGACAACACAGCAAGTAACTTGTCGTTCTGATCTAAATGCATGCCTGAGATCCTAGCTGTAGGGGTTGCAAGAGTGCCTCAGGCCAGCCTCAGACCTGGCTTGGCCCAGTGGCCTGCAGGAAGGGTAACGGGGATCAAGCCTGGAGATACAAACTGAAACTCTTGACTTCTGAACCCCAGCAGACAGCAGCATCTCAGTTGGGGAATAGGGAGATTCTGGGTGCCCAGAGAGAGGATCCCCATGGTCCTCCTTCTCCTGTAACCCCCCCATCCCCCAGGACTCACCATGGTTGGGGGCCTCTGAAACAGCTGAGTTCACACTTCTGCTGAGCTGCAGGAGGGTGGCCGATTGAGTGCTAACTGGTCTCAGGTGGAGGCAGCGGCAGCACCTGCAGCGGCGGGAAGGACTTGAGCTGTGGAAGGCCCTGGCAGTCAACTGGCACAATCATGCTTCCAGTGCCTTAGGAATTAGGGAGCTGCCTCAGACTTCAGACTTTGATCCAAGTCCAAACTCTAATACATGGGGTAGGGATGGAGAGCAGCGTGGGCCTGGCCAAGGTTCACACCCACACTTGGCCCATGTTGGGCACAGGGTTGCCACTCTGCCTGGGAGCAGCACCCACTCCCTCATCAAGGAGCAAAGTTACCCACAGATAGTGTCCTATCTTACATGGCTATCACTAACGGTGAAGATGTACAAAGATCTTCACCTTGCTGGCTGGCCACACCAGGATCAAGCCAGCCCTGTGACCTTATTTTACTTCGGGAACACCCACTGAAAGCTCTAGTGAATTGTCCAAGATTGTACTGGTAAAAGGCAGGTCTTGAGCCCACATCTAGTCTTATTACAAGGCCTAATTAATGTTCCTACTGGTCATCCAGTTCTCAGTCAGGCAGAGTCCGAGCTAGGGAAATCGGAGGTATCAATCATTCCAGTTAGACCTAGCTCCACCCATCTCTGCCTCAACTTACTAGGGAGACTTTTAGTTAAACTGATCTCCTTAGGCTTCAGCTTCACCTATAAAATAGGGAGTTTGATCCTCGCTGTTATTTTGCAGATGCTTCCGGCCTCGTCTGCTGCTCCTTGTGGGGGTGGGGACGTGGAAGTTGTCTGATAAAGCCTGGGGCCTAGATCTGCAGAGCTGACTGCACCGGCCACCTGGGTCATTAAGGCTCTTGCTATGAAATGCCGGCGTTGTGTATTGCGCTTCGCAATAGGGACAACTAATAGTGCCGGCAAGTGATCTAGGTAGAGGGCCCTTTCAGGATGGTTGTTCTAAAGTCAGTTGAGGACATTCGAGGGAACTGGAGGAGCTGGACGAGTTAAGCAAAAAGAAAGCGCGGTTCTAGTCTGGGATGTGCACAGATCTTTGTCACCTCTCTTCCCTTTCTAGTCCTCCGCAACCTCTCCGGTTCCAAACGGGAGAAAACAACCCCGAGGACTCCTGGAGCTATGGAGGAGGGAAAGAGGCAGAATTGAGGAAGGAAGGGGCGCGGACTGAAGAAAGGAGCCAGCAGGCAGGCTCTGAGTGCACGGCGGGTGTGCAAGGACCGTCCCGGACTAGCGGAGCCCGGTCTCGTCTGCGTACCCGAACCGGCGCTCTCATCCGGGTACTGCTGCTCCGGGCGGTAAGGAAAGGGCGGAGCTTCGGGGGCGGGACGTCGCTTGGTTGGCCGCCTCGGGCTCCGTAAGTCCTCCAAGAGGCCAGGTGAGGCCATCCCGTGATCCTCCGCGCCCGGCCTCTCTGGCCTGCAACGTGTCTAGGGGCGGAGGCAGCGGCCACGGAGTTGGCTGTGTGAGGGTGGGGGTTCTCAGTCTCTTCGCTCGTGCCCATATCTCTAGCGTCGCTCTAGGCTCCCCACCGGCCAGCCCAAGGCCTCAACATGTCGTACAACTACGTCGTAACGGCGCAGAAGCCTACAGCAGTGAACGGCTGTGTGACCGGTGAGGCTGCCCTGGCCGGAGACCCCTGCGAGGGAGGGAACCCAGGCCTAGGGAAGCTGGCGGTCCCAGGGGCGGCAGGAGCAAGGCTTGGGCCCCGGGAATGGAAGGCGCTGGTAGCCGCGGAACGTCCCTCTCAGCTCGCGGCCTTAAAGGAGCTGTTTCACCACGCGCCTTTTGGGCAGTGCAAGCTGCTTTTGAGGGTCCCTTTTGCTCATGGGAGGTCACTTAGCTTTGAGAAACGGCCCAGGCCCGGTGGGACAGAGAGGTGTGCATGCTGATTGAGCCTCGAAACTGGCCTCATGTGGGCAGGGGAAAGGGGGAGATAATAATGGGAGCTTGGGATCAGAATTTTCCGGTGGTTGTGCGGGAGGTGGAGGAATTTGAGTTATTTCTGCACCCCCTCAAAAGGGTGAGCAGCCCTCTCCAGACCCACCCTTTTGCCTGGGGGGGTTGTTTACTCGAGGGCGCTGCTGGAGAACGAGGTTTGGTTTGCCAGCCAGTGTGCAGGCTCTGCCTTGTTTGTGTGCATGGCTCTAGATGGGCAATCACACCCCCAACCAAAGAATATTCATCCTCAACTCATATTTCCCGTTGAATGTTCAGTCCTCAAACTAGTGTGTTTATATAAATGCTAATCATGATTTCATAACAAAAGTTCCTGTTCAGAGAGCTAAGAGCTAAGGGAAGCAAAGGGGTGTATAGACAAACAGAAAGCTCTGAGTTTTTCTTCACTTTATCTTTCTTGCGAAGGTTCTGGGAGCCTTTGGATGGGAACTCAATGAGACACACCTTTTAGCCATCAGCTTCAATTACTGTCTGCTGTTCTAATTTAGAAAGGAAAACCCAACAGAACCATCAGAAGGGTTTTGTGTTTATAACCTGTTGAGACAGGCTGTTGCCCATTATATGGTACATTTTTTTTAAAGCCTAATTAAGGATGTATCTTTGTTGAATGTGAAAGTGAGACATTGAGGTGCTGTGTTTGGTGAGGAGGCAAGGTACTTAGGTAGCCTTATTTAGAGGTACTGGAAAGACCCATCCTCCAGCTTCCAAAGTTAGAGGCTCTCTTCTTTCAGGACACTTTACTTCTGCGGAAGATCTGAACCTGTTGATTGCTAAAAACACAAGATTAGAGATCTATGTGGTCACTGCAGAAGGCCTTCGGCCAGTCAAAGAGGTGGGCATGTATGGGAAGATTGCAGTCATGGAGCTTTACAGGCCCAAGGTAAGTGTTCTTAGTTGGGACAGACAATGAAAGAACCTTTAGTTGTGTGTTTTACATGATTCTTTGGGGTGACGGCTTAAGTAGAGAAGCACTCTTTTGCAAGTTTCCTATAAGGAGAGGTTTAGAAGGAGGAAAAACTCCCAAGTTGGTTTCTTTTTTTTTTCTTTCTTTCTTTCTTTCTTTTTTTTTTTTTTTTGGAGACAGGGTTTCTCTGTAATCCTAGCTGTCCTGGAACTTGATTTTTTAGACCAGGCTGACCTTGAACTCCCAGAGCTCTAACCGCCTCAACCTCCCACCACCCAGCCTTAACCGGTTCTCTTAACAGTTTCGCCTTTACAATTAGAACGGTTGTGAAAACAATGTTTTTGAGGACCAAGGTAGTAAGACTTTGCAGATCCACTGTAGATTTAATTGTTACTACAGATTTTTCTCCAAATACTTTGGTGAGGGAGAAACATTGCATTTTTCTTTCAGAATTTGAACCCAGTAAGATGAATTTAAGGTTAGAATAGATGAGAACCTCTTGCTTACAGAGCGGAGAGATGGAGAACTGTGATAGCAGGGACTAGATGTTTACCAGCTTCAATCTGGCCTTTTGTACATCCCCTTAGGGCATGTGTGAGCTTTTTGTCCTGTTACAGGCAGGCGCACTAAGTGTTTTCTCGGTAGGGACAGTAAGCTTTGGAAAGTCCTTTAAAGGCATAGCATGCTTAAGGAATGTTCAAAGGCTAGGCAGGTTGTTCCTGTTTTTGAAAGACCTTCTTTTGACCCTAAAATGTTGGATTTCAGGGGGAGAACAAAGACCTGCTGTTCATCTTGACCGCTAAGTACAATGCCTGCATCCTGGAGTATAAGCAGAATGGCGAAAGCATTGACATCATTACAAGAGCCCATGGCAATGTCCAGGTGAGGTGGCTTCTTTAAGCTGATCAATTTTTCTGGTAGGGCTGTCAGGTTTCAGTGATGAACAGTGAAATGTCAGGGCAACGCACTATAATGAGAGAAACAAGTAAGCCCACATGGCTTGAATTGCCTAGCTAGTCCAAGGAAAAGTGAATAATTCACCTAGCCACTCATGGGAAAAACAAATGTGTTGGTGTTTGGGCTACCAAACTATGTCAGGTGCTCTCATCTGCCTGGGAAAGCATTGTACCCACCCAGTATCTTCTGCTTTGACTACTGAGCTTCTTCCCTAATTCCAGGGGTTTTTCCCCCCACAGGACCGTATTGGTCGCCCCTCAGAGACTGGCATCATTGGTATCATTGACCCTGAGTGCCGAATGATTGGCCTGCGACTCTACGATGGCCTTTTCAAGGTCATTCCCCTGGACAGAGACAACAAAGAGCTCAAGGCCTTTAACATCCGCCTAGAAGAATTGCACGTCATTGATGTCAAGTTCCTGTATGGTTGTCAAGCACCTACCATTTGCTTTGTCTACCAGGTACAGGACCCGAGGAAAGAGGGAGAAACTGGTTTGGAATGGTGGGAGTGGGATTTTTGCCAAAGGAATGTCTGCTGAATTTGGTAGCAGGGCAGGGAGAAGTGTTGCTTGTTTTCTGAAACATTTGACCAAAACAGTTAATGTGGGTCAGATTTTTTTCCTTTTTTGCTTTTTTGGGTGTAATAGTATTGGGATCAGCAAATGCTGCTGGGTTTATAGCAGGTTTTAATCCGGAGATTATACTCCAGTTGTAGGCCTTGGGGATTTTATAGAGTGACCTAGTTTATCCTTTGAGTCTCTTACCAGCATGCTAGAGGATTATAAAAACTTGGCTGTAGAGAAATGATTCAGAACTTGCCTTTACAAGCCAAGAGAAAATACCTTGGGTAGTGCCTTACTTTAGTCTTTGAAAGAGGTTCACGTGTTGTCTAGCACTCTTTCTGGTGACTTGCTGGCTCTTGACTTCTATTTTAGTCAGTGCCTAAAACTTTAGCAGAGCTGATCCTGGGCAGCTGTTCTCTAGTTCAGATTTGTTAAGTGGGGGTGGGGCACAGACATCCAGACTAACACGCCTACATCTTGGTAAAATCTCAGCCTTTAACAAAGGGCCAGGCTACATGAGGTCAGGTTACTTGCCTATGGTCCCATAAATGACAGAAGAAAATGATGGTCTACTTCCATGGTGGATGGTAGAGTGTATGCACCTGAGAACACTTAAATAGATAGCCCTGCAGAGTAATGGAAATACATGGTATGTGGTGTTTTCTTGTTTTTGGTATCACTATAATGCTATAGTCCTGAGACTGATTAACGTAAGGTTGAGTAAAGCTGAAACTAGTTGAGGTTAATTTTATTTATCTTACTTTTTAACTGTCAGAACTGAGATTAAAAAAAAAAAAACCTTCGAATTTCTTTTTTCAGTTTTTATAAATATCAGGTCATTAAAACAATGGTGTTGATTACATGGGGCTGATTCTGGCCCTGGCTGTTCCCAGGCCAGGGATGCCACTTGTGAAAGCTCTTCATTTCTCTCTGTGTCTCAGAGGCCCAAATCCATCTTCACTTGAACTTTTTGTGACGATGGATGGAAAAGTTTTTATCAACTAAAAGTGACTGATTACGCCAACAGTTGAATATTAGGCACCTTCTGTGAAAGGTGCTTTGCTGAGTACTTCACAGTGGCTGAGGTGTGCTCCTTGCGTTGGAACATGTTAAATTCCTTCCATGGTTTCTTAGACTTTGGTCTGAGCTTGATTGAAGCCATCTTCTGTTGGCTGAATGTCGTTTTCTCCCCTGCTCTTTAGCCTCTTAAAGGTGACTTTGGCAGCCCCAAGACTGATGTGAGTCATGATTCCAAAAAAGGAGGGGAAGAGTCACGATTCAGAAAAAGGAGAGGAAGATGGAGTTGACAGTGGCGGGACTGAAGCATTTTTGACTACCTTTAAGGGAGCAATAAGTTCTGTTGTCTCTGCGGTCACTTCTTCAGAGTACTCTTGAGAGTTGTGTCAAAACAGGGTCTGGGTAGATGGCTCAGTGGTTAAAGAGCTTGCTGTGTGAGCACTTAGACCAGAGTTCTTATCCCCAGCACCCATGGAAGGACTAGTGGGTGTGTAGCCTACCTGTAATTCAAGCCTTAGAAGGCAGAGACAGGGCTCCCCAGGAACAGGCTGGCTGGCAAGGCTAGCTACATAGGCACATTCTAGGTTTGATTGAGAGACCCCGTCTTAATAAGGTGAAAGGGCAATTGAGGATATTTCCCAACATCAGCCTTGTACCTCCAGATTCACGTGCACATGTGTAGGTGCATCCTCACACATAACAAATGGGGAAAAAGGAATTGTCAAAACATTCTTTTTAATCTTAAGATTTAGCTTCAGTGTCTTTCTCTCTTTAGTTATTTGGTAAATTCCTTGAACAAGTGAAGAACTTACAGTGCAGCCCCAGGGTTTACCTCTCAGTTCTGTGTTACAGTGTGGCAAATTCAGTTCCCATTTGAACTTTACTGGTTGCTTGAGTTATTACAAACAGCACATTTTAGACCCTGTAGTCTGCTCAGAAACTAATCACAGGCTCAGCAGGTATTCTGACAGATAAGGACAGGAAGGTTGATGTGACAGGATTATCAAATCTTGGGTGGTGGTGGCTTGTCCCTTACAGGACCCTTACCATCTGGGTTGCCTTAACGACTAACAGTTCCACCCTTTCCACCCAAGGATCCTCAGGGGCGGCATGTGAAAACCTATGAGGTGTCTCTGCGAGAGAAGGAGTTCAACAAGGGCCCTTGGAAACAGGAGAATGTAGAAGCTGAAGCTTCAATGGTGATCGCAGGTTGGTGGATTTGGGGGAAGTTGTATCCCTTGTCTGATCTGGTTTTCTTTCTCATCTCCATCTGCCATTTTAGTGCACAGTGGTGAGCTTGTATGGTTTTACCTCCCGAGTCTCCTTCCCAAATGTTTTTTTTCCATTGTCACTTTTTTCCCCCCTTTTTATTTTCTTTTTTGGTTTTTCAAGATGGGTTTCTCTGTGTACTCTTCTTGGCGGTCCTAGAACTCACTTTGTAGACCAGTCTGGGCCTGAACTCACAGAGATCCTCCTGCCTCTACCTCCCAAATGCTGGGATTAAAGGTGTGTGCCACCACGCCTGGTCCATTTCTTCTGACTTTGAAGATTTTGTTTTATTTCTCCCCCAAAATTATAACTTTGCTTTCGAGGTATAGGCATTGATTGTAAGACATTGAGATGAATTTGCAGAGTGTCATATTGAGTTGTGTCTCAACTGAAGGGACCCAATGGAGCTTATCTAATCTGACTTCTTTCACAGATGAGGAAATAGGCCAGTGGGGCTTGCCCAGGCCTGCACATAAGTGGAAAAGCCTATCACTCTTCCTCTTATACTCTTCCCCCTTATGTTGTCTATTTTACTTTAAAATCCTAAAACAATATTAACTCTTAAAGGTGATATTGATGTAGGAACAAGAGTAGAGACAAGGAAACAAGTAAAAGCCTTTTGTTAGAAAAGGTCAGAAGTATAGGAGAGACACTGGGCAAGGGAGGAGGTGCGAATGGAAGAGCATTGAGACTACGCCCTACCCTTCCGAACTACAAAGCACCAAGAAAAATTTAAAAAAAATGCCAAGTGCCTGTAAATTCAGTAGACTGAGGCTTGGGAATCACATGAACTTAGGAGTTTAACACCAGTGTGGATAGTGTAGTAAGAATTCCTATCTTAAAACAAACAAAATAGAGTTCCAGTATGTAGTTAAGTGGTAGAATATCTGTCTACTTAGCTTGAGGACACCCTGGTGCTTAGCACCACCAAAGTCAGGTAACAACAGACCCCACCAAAGTTAGAGAATGACAAGTCTAGGATGTCTTAAGATGGGACTCTCACAAGCCTACACGTATGGTAATATTTCTTGGGTTTTTGATGTCCTTTTTAAAATGATAATTTGTCTTAATAGCTGAACCAATGCCTTTGCTGCCTCTCTTAAAAGATCCAAACTACTGAGCCTTTTAATGATGCTGATTTTCTTCTGTAGTCCCAGAGCCTTTTGGAGGTGCCATCATCATTGGACAGGAATCAATCACCTACCATAATGGTGATAAATACCTGGCAATTGCTCCTCCTATCATCAAGGTGAGCAAATGTTTTAACTTTTTCTTCCTTGTACCTTTATTTCCCTTGTTCTTGATTGGGGTCCTCCCTTTATCTCCATCTGTCAAGAAGAGATTCATACATATCTATCACATTGGTCGCTGTGTACATAATAAGTTGGTTATTCTTGGGACATGTAGAGTAGCCTGTTTTTGCTTAGCTTTGTTGATAACTAGGAGAAATAACTGCTTACTGTTTTGAAACACTGTAACATTAAGAAGGGAAGGTTTGATGTTTAAAATTTACTCAGCTGTAGAGTGCATACCCAGCATGTAAGAGACTTTGGGCTTAATCCCCCACCACCAAGGAAATTTTTAGCAGATTCTATTGCATGTAGTATTTTTAGGGCTCAATACATTGATAAATTATATAGTCTTTTAGAAATGAGTCATAATGGGGGCTAGAGAAATGGCACAGTGCTTTAAGAGCTCTGGCTCCTCTTTGAGAAGACCCAGGTTTTATTCCCAGCATGCATATGGCAGTTCACAACTGTCTGTAACTCCAGTTCCAGAAGATCTGATGGCTCTTCTGGCTTCCATGTGACACGGCACATATGTGGTGTGCAGACATAATGCATTCTGGCAAAATACCCATATGTGTAAACTTAAAAACTGAAATTATTCGTAAAAATTTTAAGTCTCACTACTTTAAGCCGTGAAAGTTAGACCATAAAAGCTTAGTCTTATTTTCTTTTTGAGTATAGGTAATCTGTGGCAGCTTTTGTAGTGCAGTGAATATATGCATTACATGCTTATTATTGTGTTTCCACATGCATATGTGTGGGTTTTTGTTTTTATTTTCATTTTTTGGAGAGTGGGGGTTGAACCCAGATCCTCACATATTCTAGCTGAAAAACTGTAACACTGAGCTATACCTTAAGTTCTTTTGTTCCAGGTCTCTATTTCTGTTTTCCATAGAATGTATGAGTAAAATTTAAGGTATATTAATTGACCCCTCTAGAAAATTATCTTCATAGTGTAAGGGCTGCCTATTTACTGTCTTACATGTCTTATAATCTGACTGATTTCTTTGGGGATAAAGTGACTTGAACTTGGACAAAGCAGTGGCCTGGTAGGGTTTCAAAGGCATTACTAAAGGCTTCTGGTTTGGGCTGTAATGACTGTTCCTTCCTGTTTGGCAGCAAAGCACTATTGTGTGCCATAATCGGGTGGATCCTAATGGCTCACGATACCTTCTGGGAGATATGGAAGGACGGCTCTTCATGCTGCTTTTAGAAAAGGAGGAGCAGATGGACGGCACTGTCACCCTCAAGGATCTCCGAGTGGAACTCCTCGGAGAGGTAGGACTTGTTCCTACTTGTTCCTGCTCTTGTCTCATTCTTCTAGATGCCTAGTCAGTCCAGATGTGTGGTCATGCACAAGACCTAGTGAGGTGTCATCAGTTCATCTGTGGAAGTTGGGTTTTGTTTTGTTTTTTTGTCAGACAGGGTTTCTCTGTAGCCATGGCTGTCTTGGAACTCTCTCTGTAGACCAAACTGCTTTTGCCTCCTGAGTGTTTGGGTTAAAGGCATGTGCTACCATGCCTGGCTTTTGGGGAGGGGGTAGGTTGGTTTTTGAATGAGTTAAATAAATTAGCTATAGGAGAATTTCACATGCGGCTGGGTGGTCTCTGAAATGTAAAAAGAAAGTGAAATGACTGAATGTAGTGTATTACACCTGATTTTAGCGCTTAGGCTAAGGCAGGATAGTAGGAAGTTCAAGGCTAGCCTGAGCTACATAGCTTAGCACACCCCCCACCACATACACACTCCTGCCCCTGCAAAACAATAAAAACAAAACTTTAAAAAAAAAAAAAAAGCCCAAAGACCTAGGCCCTCAGCATATGTTACAGTTGTGTAAGTTGGTCTTGTGAGATTCGTAACAGTGAGAGCAGGGGCTGTCTCTGACTCTATTTCCTGCTTTTGGGACCCTTTCCTCCTTCCGGCCGGATTGCCTCATCCAGCCTTATTAGAAGAAGAGGTGCCTAGTTTCACTGAAACTTGATGTACCACAGTTGGCTGATATTCATGGGAGGCCCACCTGTATCTGAAGAGAAACAGAAGTGGATGGAAGGGAAGGAGGGTGGGGACACTTGGATGTTAAAACAAAAAAATAAAACAAAAATAAAAAATAACAAAAAACAAAAGTACCAAAAGCACAAGCATAAAAAGAGGAAAGGAAACCAAAGTATAAAAAGACTACAGATTAATGTTGATATGCAGTCTGGGAGGAGCTCCTTAAAGACTTAATGCTTTTTAAAAATTTTGTTTTTATGTTTATTATTATTATTTTGATCTTTTGAGACAGTTTCTCTGTGTAGTCCTGGCTGTCCTAGAACTTGTTCTGTAGACCAGGCTAGCCTCAAACTAATTCAGAGATCTGCTTGCCTCTGCCTCCCAAGTACTGGTATTAAAGGTGTATGCACCACTACCTGGCTTTATTATTTTTAATTATTGACATTTGAATACATATATATCATTGTACCTTGTTTATATTCAGCCTCTCCCTAGCCCTTTTCTGGAAAAGCTTAATACTTACGCAGTGAGTGACTTTGAGAGGTTTCTAATTATTTTATGTAGACTAGAGGTGTTGGCTTTAAAGTTACTGCTTGGAACTAGCACCTACAAAACAAGCTGTGGGTTTTTCTGGGTGGAACAGAAGTGGACAGTCAGAAAATTGAGGGATGTAGAGACACGTGATTAATGTGTCCTAGAGATTCTGAAGAATTGTTTACTAAATTACGGCTTGTGGGGGTGGTCTCTCAGGAGTCACTTGGTTGGGTAGGACAATACTTGTGACCTTAAAGGGTTCTAATTTCTGCTATCTGCTGACTTCCTTCTAGACCTCCATTGCAGAGTGCCTAACATACCTCGATAATGGTGTTGTATTTGTTGGGTCTCGCCTAGGTGACTCCCAGCTTGTAAAGGTGAGAAAACATCATCCTCCTAGTTTATTCACTGTGCTTATTATTTTCTTCTTAAATTCATTTGTTGTCTCTCGGCACTTTCTTGGTTATCCACATCTTTTCTATCTACCGCTTTGCTTGATTAATTTAACTTTTTACCTGTGTCTTAGTGGTTCTTTAGTAAACATGTCTGGCAGAGTAAAGTTCCCTATACATTCAGTGATGAACAAGACTCAGCTTTTACCCTGAAGTGGGTCATGGTCTAATGTGATAGATTATTCCCTTCTTTTATATATAAACTTTGGACATTTTCCCTAGGAAAATGCTTTTAAATATTTTAATTTAATTGATTTGTTTGTTTTTTCTTGAAATAACATTTCTTTAGTAGCCCTGGCTGGTCTGAAGTCACTATGTAGAACAAGCTGGCCTCTAGCTCAGAGATCTGCCTGTCTGCCTCCCAAGTGCTGGGGTTAAAGGCATGCACCACCTGAACATTTTAATTTAATTGCTTATCTGATGCTGTGCACGACTCCAGGTTCAGATTTGTTGCCTGGTAGTGGGGACGGGTTTGTTTGGCAGCAATCCCCTTCTGTAAGTATCTTTTGGAATACAAAAGACAGATCTAGAAGGATCGAGAGTTTCTTTTGAATAATTAGGGATGTTCTGGAACTAACATTGTTCTTTTCCTCTTAGCTCAATGTTGACAGTAATGAACAAGGCTCTTACGTAGTGGCCATGGAAACCTTTACCAATTTAGGACCCATCGTGGATATGTGTGTGGTGGACCTGGAGAGGCAGGGACAGGGTCAGGTAAGGGAGTCATCTGGAAATAGATGCTTGGTTGCTTATTGAGCTGTCCTTGTTTGCTTATCTAGAATGAGGAGTGTACATTGAAAATAATATTAAGGGCCTGTTTGCTAATCTTGATGATGTGAGGATACCTACCATTATTGTGTGTCTATCTTGGTGTGACACTGTCTCTTTATTACCTGTAATTTAATGAGCACCTTGTTAGATACATTCTTGGTTATCCCAGAATTGGGGAAACTTAAGACTGAGAAAGGTGGAGTAATTTACCCAAGGTTATCTTGTAAGTAGTAAGTTATTGTGTCTGACTCTAGCTCTTTGTAGTAAACCAGGTTCCAGGTTCTACGCAAGCTTGCTAGGAGCAGTATGGGAAATTTTTGCTTTTTTGAACTAGGATATCTTGTCTGCTTGGTAAATTTGAGGGGCTCTGAAGATCAACATCTAATGTAGACTCAGATGTGGTTCCACAGTAGGGTCATGGGATTTAGGGCTGGCATGTTCTCTTGAGGGGTTCTTGAGAAACCTTTTCTCTATTTGCAGCTGGTCACTTGCTCTGGGGCTTTCAAGGAAGGTTCCTTGCGGATCATCCGGAACGGAATTGGAATCCATGAGCATGCCAGCATTGACTTACCAGGCATCAAAGGTAGCCTCTGGGTGGACAAAGGATGCAGCTCTTGCTTGAGTGACTTTGGCCTTTGGCTTCATTACATGTTGTGAAGTCATTTTGGTGAGAGCTAAAAGAAAACATCAGATGAGGAGTAAGAAAAGTGATGACAGACCATGCATCGAAATGCATGTTTAAAGTACAAATGAAAGCTTTAATGGTTAAAATTGGGTACCAGTGTAGTTTAATGTGGAAGCAGTCACTAACTGTAGGGAACTGACAGGAAAAGGAAAGGCTGTCTAATGAGACTTTTTAAGTATAAACAAATTTGGCATAGTAATGCACACCTTTAATCCCAGCACAGGCAGGGGGATATCTTGAGTTCTAGGGCAGCCAGGCCTATGTAGAGAAACCCTCTCTCAAAAGGGGTTGGGGTTAGGGTAACCTAAAATCATGACAGAGTGGTACCAAACATCTGCCTCATCAACAAGTGTGAATGAGCTAACCTTATCTGTTATGAAGGAAGTGATCACACTAAATCATACAGCAAAGCCAGTTCAGAGTTGTGCAGGAGGCACAGCTCCAAAAAACTCAGGCTCTAAACAGTTACATGGATTTAGAAAGAAGTGAATATTTAACTACAAAACTGAAGAATCAACTGAAACACTGTAGAAAATTCAGATGTGTTAAGGAAACAGGCTATCAGAGGAACAAACTGAAACAAACAGCTTTCAGGTGAGCACAGTTCATTAGAAGTAGAATTGAGAAAAAAGGCAAATCACAAAAAAAGTAAAAATACCCCAAACTCCAAAATTGCAAAAAACACCCCAAACTCCAGGAATAATACTTTTAAATAAGAATCATATGAAGCGTGTTACAAGGAGAACTTTACTACTAAAGGATTAAAAAGTGGATTGAGCAAAGTTTTGGGGAGATGGCTCAGTGGATAAAGTGCTTTCCTGCATGTGTGGGAACTAGGGTTCAGATTCCTAGGCCCATGTAAAAGGTATGGTGGGCAGAGTCCGGATCCCCAGGGCAAACTAGCTAGTTAGAATAGCTGGAATTGGCTATTTCCATATTCAACAAGAGACTGCTTCAATAAATTAGTTGGAAAGCTATTAAGATACCCAGTCCCAGCTTCAATCCTCCAGAGGTACACATGTGTCCATGTACTCTTAATCGCTGCATACGCACATGCAGCGTGATCTAGGCCAGGCAGTGATGGTGCATAGGCTAGATAGTGGTGGTGCACACCTTTAATCCCAGTACTCGAGAGGCAGAGACAGGTGGATTTCTGTGAGTTCGAGGCCAGCCTGATCTCTAGAGCGAGTTCCAGATCAGCTAGGACTGTTATATAGAGAAATCTTGTCTCAGGAAACATCACAAAAAGAGTTTGATCCCAGCACTTGAGAGGCAGAGGCAGGAGGATCTCTGGTTTCCAGGCCAGCCAGGGCTACACAGAGGGACCCAGTCTTAACTCCCCCCCCCCAAAAAAAATTAAAAGGGAAGGGGCTAATGAAAAAGATATGCCAAGTCTATAAATAAAAATCATAAAAATGTTCGAGTTAAAAGTATATAGAGATACTTTATAGCTTATAGCTTTTTTTTTTTTCTGTTGGCTTAAATTAGTCCACTTAGAAAAAGAATAGTGAGAAAAAACTTTGAAAAGACCGGTGAGAAGAGACTAACACCCCCCCCCCCCCCCCCCCCCGCCACACACACGCACACAAACATGTTTCTAAGCCTCGATTGAAAGTAGAGTTGGTAGTTAGGGTGGATGCAGCTCAGTAGTAGAGCACTTGCTAGCACAAATGAAGCTCCAGTTTTGACCCCTTATACTGTAAAAGGTGGTATACATATATAGTGCACCTGCTGCTTGGAGGCTTTCATGGGATTGTCCAGAGCCAATCTGAGCAACATAGCAGAACCTTTAAAATTAAAATGATTGTGTTGGTGCATGGATAGGCAGAGTCTGTTGGGATTCAGAAGTCTAGAAAGAGACAGTTCCGCATGAAAATATGTTGTCACTGGTGGCATTCCAGTTCAGTATGAGATCTATGAGACATCAGATGAATAGGACCAGGATGATGACAGGCATTTGGGAAAGATAAGTTTGGGCCTATTATATGAAGAACTAGGAAAAGACATTTACGAATTTCTTTATAATTTTAGAGAGGGGAAGATCTTTTTTTTGTTGTTTTTTTTTTTGTTGTTGTTGCAATTTTGGAGATTGAATCTCTACGACTGGGCAAACATTCTACTCCTTGGTTGTATACCTAGTTTTGAAAGATCCTGTTTCAGAAAAATAGGTTGGAGAGTGAGGAAGGCACCCAGTATGAACCTCCAGCCTCCATGTACTTGCATCCCTGCAAATGCACACACATTCAACAAATACAGAAGCAAAATACTGACAAATTCAGCTCTATTAAATGTTAAAACTTGTCCAGAAGCAAAACAAAAACATCACTTGCTAGGTCAGAAATGACAGTCTAGATAAAATAGTTAAAATAGTAAAACTTAATCTTAGAAGTCTTACCTCCCTAACTTAAATGATTTCTAGAAAAAATAACACCAAATTTTTGTTCCCCAAATTGGCAAAAGATGGCTAATAGGTTTCAACTACAGTAAAAGTAAAATACAAACCAAAAGTAAATGAGCTAAGTATGACATAAGTATGTAGAATGTGAAGTCAGCCTGGGCTCCACAGTAAGACGTTGTCCATGGCTTGTCCAGGCTCTTCTGAAAAGAAACAGCCACAATCCTCTTTATCAGAAGTCTAAAACACATTGTTAGCTGGGCTGTAGGAAGTAAACATGCTTATGCACTCCTTATAGAGAGACTGTCATCACCAAGCCAGGTTTTGTGATGCTCCCACAGCTTCTCTATAACCTTCATATGCATAAAGTGGGAGATGTGAACTTACTCCTTTTTGATACATCTGACCAGTTATGTATTCTGGTACAGGAAATGAAACAGGCTTGATAGAGCTATAGCATGTATTGTTAAACTAAAAGGCAAGGTGTAGGACATTGTGATAGATAATCAGTTTCACATTTGTATTTGTTTGCAATACAAATCTTCCCTAGTAAAAGCATTAGTATAAACAGTAACTCCTACTGAGTACTAATTTGGGGGATAGGTCAGAAGAGGTGTAAGGTGAGACTTGGCATATACTTTAAAAACTGTTGGGATCTTAACTAGGGCTTCACATTCTAGGTAAGTGGTCTGTCATTGAGCTGCATTCCACAGCAAAACATAAAATAGTTTTAAAAATATGACTTATTCAGAGTCTAAATACCAGGAAGGAACAAAATGGATTTCAACTCAGAACTCTTGTGACTCAAGAATTTCTGTCCCCCTCATTGCACAGGATGCCCCCCTCTTGGGTATTGGTCCATGGTGTACTATGTTTTTATTCCTTGTTCCAGGTTTATGGCCACTGCGATCTGACCCCAGTCGGGAGACTGATGACACTTTGGTACTCTCTTTTGTGGGCCAGACAAGGTAAGGACAGATCTGGTGCTGCTTTACTTACGGGATGAAGGTGCACAGTTGGGAAGCTTGTCCCAGGCTAACCTGAGCTTCCCATTCTGCTCTGCAGAGTTCTCATGCTAAATGGAGAGGAAGTGGAAGAAACAGAACTGATGGGCTTTGTGGATGATCAGCAAACTTTCTTTTGTGGCAATGTGGCTCATCAGCAACTTATCCAGGTTAGAGGGGACAAATGACTGTGACTTTGATCTGACTTAGAATGCAGGATAGCTACTACTAGATTTTAGATTAATCTGTTTTTATGGCATTAGAAATAATATAGAAGTTCTGGGGGAGAGGGGAAGCTGAAAATATTTGATTTCTTAATGTAGAAGTAGCTTATAACTTTGGAGTAGATCCTTTTAGCTTTGTTTTCCTCTCACCAGCGCATGGGTATCAGTGATATCAATGATAAATATAATTTTGTTTGTTTTTAGCACTGTGAGACACTGTTTTCTACCTTAATTTCAACACTGATAAAAAATATTTGTTTCTTTGAACCAAGTTTTCTCTACATAGTCCTAGCAGTCCTGGAACTCACTCTGTAGATCAGGCTGGCCTTGAATGCACAGAGATCCACCTGCCTCTGCCTCCTGAGTGCTGGGATTAAAGGCATGTTTCACTATGCCCAGCCCTACCTAAGAATATTTGAAAAAAAGTGGGGGGAGGGGATAGCAAATACAACGAATGACAAAAAAAAATTTAGTTGTTAGCCACATGTATTAATTGTGCAAAGCACTTGCTCTATGCTGGTCCTTGCTTGGCATCATTCTTCACAATGGGACAAATGACTATCAGTCTCTGTTTTCCATGAGAATTTGGTTTCTAAACTCATCCATCTTTTCAAGTTTGGGGTGACCTGCTAACTTTCCAGTTTTTGTATTTTCTTTCTCTTTGCCATCCTCAGGGGTCTTCCCAGTGATAGGCAGGGTATTTGAATGCCTGAGTATTAAACAGCTGTTCATCTTTACCTACTGGTTTTCTTTTAGGCAGCTGGCAGAAGTAGATTGCTAAAAATCCAGAAGGCAAGATCTGTAGGTTTGTGGGCCAGGTGTGGGAGGAGACCAGATATGAGTGCTTACTTTTGTCAGTATTATCTGAATATTGTGCGAAGACACATTGGCTCACCTATCATTAGAAAACTTTCATTTCTAGTTTGATGGCTAAGATGAATTTAAAGTCATAGTGTCATCCTGCTTTTTTTTTTTTTTTTTTTAAGAAAAAGAATATCTGTGGCTTTGGAGCCTGTCCTGGAACTAGCTCTTGTAGACCAGGCTGGTCTTGAACTCACAGAGATCCGCCTGCCTCTGCCTCCCGAGTGCTGGGATTAAAGGTGTGCGCCACCACCGCCCGGCCCTGCTTTTTGTTGGAGTTGTAAAATAAATATATGCTTCATATTAGGGAGTAGTGTTTAGCTCAGTGGTAGAGTGTGTGCTTAGTATTCATGAGACTCAGGCACCAAAACAAGTTATGGTATAGCTTTGCATCTGTTGCTAAGGAACATTAAATAATTTTGATGACTTGTGCCCAGAAGAGACCGTGGATATATTAGGGATCTGATTTTAAGTAAAACTGTGAGCCTGGTGGTCCCTGGGTCTGAGCTTATTGATACCTTTCTGGCTGTTGGAGTTGTCACTGCCCCAGCAAGCTTCAGTTATAAAAGATTCACATACACTCCCACACACAGAGTGTATAAACATTAAGTAGCTTCAGGTCCTTCAGAAAAAGTGATGTCTATTGTAGTTAAACTATTGAGAGACTTTGAGGGAAAGTACACAGATTTGGCACTCCATGTTCATGAGTCATATCCATGAATTCCACCAACAGTGGATTTAACAGAAAACAATTGTGAATTATGTCTGTACCAAACACACATGAAACACACACACACAAATTGCAGTGTAAAGGGATGATGGTATCATTATTCACTAAGCAGTGTTTATCCAGCATTTGTATTGTTTTAGGTCTTAGAAAGTAATTTAGAGGTCTCGATACATAAGCATAGTTAGTGGTAGAACAGTTAATGCCCTGACTTTAATCCTCAGCCCCAGAACAAAAGATGATTTATAGGATATGGAAAGATAAACTTAGGTTATGTACAAGTACTATACCATTATATGAGAAATTTGGGCATCTGCAGATTTTGGTATGCTTGAGGGTTCTGGAACCAGTGGCTTGACTGTATGGCAGAAGAACTGTAGTTTATCAGTGTTCTAACTAGGGGACAGCACTGACTCCTTTTTACAAATGCTTAGAATATCTGTTAACTTTCTCTAGATCACTTCAGCATCTGTGAGGTTGGTCTCTCAAGAGCCCAAAGCTTTAGTCAGTGAGTGGAAAGAGCCTCAGGGCAAGAACATCAGTGTGGCCTCATGCAACAGCAGCCAGGTGGTTGTTGCTGTGGGAAGGGCGCTGTACTACCTTCAGATCCATCCTCAGGAGCTCCGGCAAATCAGGTGCATGTGTGTCTTTATGTCTGCTATGTCTGCTTAGTATTCTCTCCTCTGTGGAGCTTCTTTGGTCCCTGGATTCCTTTCTCTGCCATATTCATTTCTCTTGGTTTAGCCACACAGAGATGGAACATGAAGTGGCTTGCTTGGATATCACCCCATTAGGGGACAGCAATGGGCTGTCCCCACTTTGTGCCATTGGCCTCTGGACAGACATTTCAGCCCGTATCTTGAAGCTCCCATCCTTTGAACTACTGCACAAGGAGATGCTAGGAGGAGGTATGTGCTATTGGTATCTTGGGTTAGGATCCCTGCTAAGATACGGAACAAGAATTCAAAGTCCCTCTTTCCTACAGAGATCATTCCTCGGTCTATCCTGATGACCACCTTTGAGAGTAGTCACTACCTCCTCTGTGCCTTGGGAGATGGGGCTCTTTTCTACTTTGGGCTCAACATTGAGACAGGTAAGAAAAAGCACTTGAGTGACGCCTCTTTCAGAAATAGGGAATGGAACAGTGTTCTTACCTTGCAATGTGACTTTGAGCCTTAACCAGGCTCAGTATCCTGTTTCCTTCCCTTCTCATGCTTACTTTCTGCAGGCTTGCTGAGTGACCGTAAAAAGGTGACTTTGGGCACCCAGCCCACAGTGTTGAGGACATTCCGTTCTCTTTCTACCACCAACGTCTTTGCCTGCTCTGATCGGCCCACTGTCATCTATAGCAGCAACCACAAGTTGGTCTTCTCCAATGTCAACCTCAAAGAGGTGAACTATATGTGTCCCCTCAACTCAGATGGCTATCCTGACAGGTGAGCCTGTTTTCTTAAGCAGAAATCACTGACTGAGGGCATTGTCTTATTCTCCCACCCTCCTTGACCTCTCCACTGCAGCTTATGTTTCCTTAGTGTCAAAGTCAGTAAATGACTGTGATGGGAAATATGGGATGGGGATTTTTATTAGAAACATCTGCAAGCTTTGGCAAAGTAAGTATGAGTGGGTAATGGGTAGTATAATCCTAAAAAAAAAACAGCATAGGGATTTTTTGAGACCTCAGATTCTGAGGTGTTAGGCTTTATAATCTCTATAGTCCAAGAATTTTTCAGGTGATTTACATTATTAAGTTTCAGACAGGGTCTTTTTTAGGGGAGAACATGGGAAATGACAAGGTTTCACTCTGTAACCCTGGCTGGCAGGGAACTCAGAGATCCACCTGCCTCTGCCATCTAAATGCTAGGATTAAAGGTGTATGCCACCACACACCTGACATTTTAATTTAGAACCATTCTAATTTAAGATTAGATTTAGTGATCATTATGTACTTCCCTAGTTCCACTCAGCAGCCATGGGGAAAGGTGCTTAATAGAAATGAATGGCTAAAAGTACTGAGGATTGGGCCAGCCAGTGAGTCCTTGGTATGTGAGATTCACTTTGCTACCTAGAACCCTTGATTCACAACCTTGGCTGAACCTTAGCCAAAGCTGTTAGGTCCACTCAGACCAGTTATGGAAGACTTACCTCATTGGTAAACCTGGCATCGGATTAGCTCTTCCCAGGTGAAGTGGTATGAGTTGGGGTTAAGCTGGTGTAGTTCTGTCTTGGGAAAGTCTTTCCTTGTGAAGTCAGTCTAAACTGCAAGCCTTCTTTCCAGTCTGGCACTGGCCAATAACAGCACCCTCACCATTGGCACCATCGATGAGATCCAGAAACTCCACATTCGCACAGTTCCCCTCTACGAATCTCCCAGGTGAGTGTAGACCAGGGGAGATGCAGAGGGAGCAGGTAGATAGTGTCTCAGACTTTTGAGTGGCACTGTTGCCCCATACTTGTTTTGCAGGAAGATTTGCTATCAGGAAGTGTCTCAGTGCTTTGGGGTCCTTTCCAGCCGCATTGAAGTCCAAGACACTAGTGGAGGCACAACTGCTTTGAGGCCCAGTGCCAGCACCCAGGTGAGGACAGTGGGCAAAGAAGGATGGCAGTAGGAATGGGCAACCTTTCTGCAAAGCCAAGGAAATAATCTGGCTATACAGGATGTATGGAGTCTGTCCCACCTACCCACCTTTGCCATTATAGCCTCAAAGACAGTGTGCTTAGCTGGATTGCAATAAAACTACGTAGAGAGATGGTCCTGTAACTCAGTGGTAGAATATTTGACTACATGTACAGATACTGGCTTCAATGCCCAACACTACATACACAGAAAGAACTCTCATCCCAAACTTGGCAGCTTTTACTTGGTAACCTTACAAACTGAGCAGTTCCTTCTTTTATCAGTTTGAATGCTCTGTGCAATGTGTGTGGTTTAGGAAGAGTGGTATAACAGACAATAGTATGGTAATGTAAACCCAGTAGAATTGGTTTTGAAATTTATTGCTAGTCGTTTGACCTTAGTTGGGCAAAACTAACCCTTAAGGGTTTTTTTTTTTGTTGTTGTTTTTTTGTTTTTTTGGTCTGTGAAACAAGGCTTATAATAAAGTAACGTTAACATAATTCCATGGAGATAGGGGTGGATCACTTTCTCCCAAATGTTCTCCCTGCTTACTTTATGCATCTGATAGGATTACCTCTCTTAATCCAGAGCACAAAGATCTTCTCTCCATTTATATGAGAGTTTGTGTGAACATAGGTGTGTGTATCGTGTATATGCCTGGTGCCTGAGGAAGCTGGAGGGATATGTCATATCCCCTGGGACTTAAGTAGTAGAGCCACTATGTGGGTGCTAGGTTCTCTGTAAGAGCAACAAGTACTCCTAACTGCTGAGTCATCTCATCAGCCTCTTCACCATTTTTATTTGAAGTGACTTTTCCTGTTGACGGTGGAGTCCATCGCTTTGTAGGTTGCTTGAGTTCATCTTTTTTGTTTTGCATGATTGACTTGCAACATTGCTATTGAATTGTCTTCCATGATCCTTCGATTTTGGGCCAACATGTCATTTGCATGTGTGATCTGGCTCTTTACCTTCAGGTCCCCAGCTTACTCTGAAACACTCTGTTCATCAGGCTCTGCTGCTTTGCCGGCATCAGCCTTCTAGTTCACGCTCCGCCTTGTGCACCTCCAGCCCCTGTTCTGCTTTAAGAGGGATGGCATGCCTTTTCTCTGTCGGCAGGCCCTGTCCAGCAGCGTCAGCTCCAGCAAGCTATTCTCTAGCAGTACTGCTCCTCACGAGACCTCGTTCGGAGAAGAGGTGGAGGTGCACAACCTCCTCATCATTGACCAGCATACTTTTGAAGGTGCAGATGAGCTTTTCTGTCCTTTTCACCTACATTCTCTCTGTAAATTAGCCTATGCTGGGCTCTAGAATGTTTCTGGATCCTGACAGGGTGGTAGACTCTCCTGAGGGATAAGCAAGATTGGGGGTGGGGCAGAGAAGATATCACTGACACCTGTCAGTTGTTCCAAATCTGAAGCATTGGGCAATCTGTGGGAATGGACAGTCTGGAGAGGCAGGGGCAGCACGTGACAAGTGTTCTTATACTACCACAGCCTCACAGAAGCATGTGATTGTGAGGGCGAATGGAGGTAAGTCATTAAACAGGCACCTCTCTCCTCTCCTAGTGCTTCATGCCCATCAGTTTCTACAAAACGAGTATGCCCTCAGCCTGGTCTCCTGCAAGTTGGGCAAAGACCCCAACACATACTTCATTGTGGGCACAGCCATGGTATATCCTGAAGAGGCAGAGCCTAAGCAAGGTCGTATTGTGGTGTTCCAGTATTCAGATGGTAAGTGGTGGGCAGTGTCCTGATTATGAGGGATATGAAATTCTGGGAAAGCAGGTAGCTTCTTAAGATCTCAGAGCCTAAACAGAATGTCTTGGAGTGGGAAGCAGATCTTGGTACCCACTGGAGTCACTTCCATTGTCTAGGGACTTGTGCTTCAAGCTGTACTTCATGTACTTCATGCTGACTCTATTGGTTTTTCAGTTGAGAGAGGTTACAGGCAAATCTAAGCCAGATAGGCAACCAGGGGATGCTCTCGACTTGGTGAAACATGAGCTTATAAAAGAGACTAAAGAGTATCTCTCCTGTTCCCCAGGAAAACTACAGACTGTGGCTGAAAAGGAAGTGAAAGGGGCTGTGTACTCTATGGTGGAGTTTAATGGGAAGCTGCTTGCCAGCATCAACAGCACGGTGAGGTTCATAGCATGTGGCCTTGTGCTTCAGGTTGCACATTTTGTCTCTCCCTTAATTCTGTTAGGAGTTGCATGTGTGTTTTAGAGATAACAGAAGAGTGGGAATAGAGAATGGATTCTGAGCTTTAACTACTAAGTATATAATTAGGAAAGATATGTACCTTGGTGGTAATAGTGAATGGACCTTTTCTGAGAACAGTAAAGTCACCAAGGATTATAGCCCTGTTGTAGGGATTAGGTAAGAGATGACTGTTTCCAAGTATGACTATTTCCAAGGTGAACTTGAGCATGGGGCGCACATCTGAAAGCTGCTGGGGGGACAGCATGGAAGATGGCCTTTCTTCATTGCTAATGAATGAAGAAAGAGGGCCAGATTTCAATTAGAGTGAAGGGAATGTGGTTAGTGACCTTGCTTATGAGGTTTACTAGTCATTGCATTTCTTTCCTTAAGAGTGCAAACCTGGGAGGGTAGGACTCTTTCGGGGGTGGGGGGGACAAAATACTTAAGTGATCATGGCTTAATACATTCAGTCAAGGAGTTTATAGATGTGTAGAAGCTGTGGTGAGATTATCTGTGCCCTGAAGGATCTACCAGGGAGGCCTGTCAGCTCAGATAAGCTAAGCTGGTGGAGCCCTGGGCCATGCCGAATACTGGTTATGAAGCACCTTCGTTCTTTTGGGAAAGAGGTTGAAATTAAAGAAGGATTGCAGTGGAGAGATAGTTTTTTTGTTGTTGTTTTAAACCGCCTTGGGGCAGCTGGAAGTGGCCATAGAATCTAGTTCTTCAGAGTCCTCTATCACAAACAAGTGTTTCTTGTTGGCTTTTCCCATTGTTTGTTCTGCTTATTGGGTTCTTACAAAAATTTCAGGAATAAATAAGTTTCAAAAGGGTTCAGATAGGTAATATCCTTCTGATTAGGAGATTGTGTAGGTGGATTTTTTTAAAGGGATATTTCTGGGGGCTGGAGAGATGGCTCAGCGGTTAAGAGCATTGCCTGCTCTTCCAAAGGTCCTGAGTTCAATTCCCAGCAACCACATGGTGGCTCACAGCCATCTGTAATGAGGTCTGGTGCCCTCTTCTGGTCTGCAGGCATACACACAGACAGAATATTGTATACATAATAAATAAATAAATATTTTTAAAAAAAGGGATATTTCTATAAGCTTAGTTACCAGTTTTAACCAAAAAAAAGGGTATTTACAGTGTTAAATTTACACAATTATCTCCTTTACTTAGACTCCTTTTATGTTAAAAAGAAATCCTGTTCATAATTTTTTACACTCAGTTTTCCTATTTCAGCAGTATATGTACTGAAATAACTGTTCACTCATAAACCACATAGACTGTTTTCCAACCTACCCTACTCTGTAGGGAGTGGATGATTGAGTCGGGGCTGGGCTCCCAGGCTTATACCTTGTGCTTTCCCAGGTGCGGCTCTATGAGTGGACCACAGAAAAGGAGCTCCGCACTGAGTGTAATCACTACAACAACATCATGGCCCTCTACCTGAAGACTAAGGGTGACTTCATCCTGGTGGGCGACCTCATGCGCTCAGTGCTGCTACTTGCCTACAAGCCCATGGAAGGAAACTTTGAAGAGGTAGTGCAGGACTTGAGCTCAGAATTCTTGCGTACGATGACTCCTTGCCAGTATTGAGTGGCAAAGCATGGCCAAGTCCAGTGATGAAGGTCCTCCCTCAACCACATTCAGTATCCTTCCCCCACCTTGCTTATCCTGAAATTATAACCAAGGGCCTGTGTTGGCCAGCTTTAGGGTGGGAGGAGGAGGGGAGGGGGGATAGGACTGAGAGGTAGTCTCTAAGGTGGTTGTAATTAAGCACAGGGCTGGACCTTCTGCAGGTAGGCTTTGGCTTCTGACCAAAAGCTTGATGAATCTCAGAACTGGGTTCCATGCACACTGGAGACTATACTTCCTGTTCTTGTTTATTTTCAGATTGCCCGAGATTTTAATCCCAACTGGATGAGTGCTGTGGAAATCTTGGATGATGACAATTTCCTGGGAGCTGAAAATGCCTTTAACTTGTTTGTGTGCCAGAAGGACAGGTGTGTGGCCTTTGCAGGAACATGGTTAGGACTGGGCCTCTGGATTTGTTGGGCTGAGCAAGTTGGGTGCTATATGGGGCTTAAGTGTGACCCTTGATAGTTAGAATTTCCTTTTCTAAGACTTAGAGGCTTTGTAGACTGCCCTCCAAATGGTTTTCCCAGGATAGTTTTCCCCAGGATATTCAGTACATAGTATCTGGTCAAACATGGTCCTGTGTTGAGGCCTCCTTAGGGAAATGGGTTCAGAAAGTGACATCTCATGTCTTTCAGTGCTGCCACCACTGATGAGGAGCGGCAGCACCTACAGGAGGTTGGTCTCTTCCACCTGGGCGAGTTTGTCAATGTGTTCTGCCATGGCTCCCTAGTTATGCAGAATCTGGGCGAGACTTCTACCCCTACACAGGGCTCGGTGCTCTTTGGCACAGTCAACGGCATGATAGGTAAGGTCATTCCTGTAGGGCACACTCAGCTGCAGCAAGCTGTCCCTGGTTTGTCTAGGCTCTGAAGTGCTCTATACCTCACTGCCCCTTCTTTCTTCAGGGCTGGTGACCTCACTGTCAGAGAGCTGGTATAACCTCCTGTTGGACATGCAGAACCGACTCAATAAGGTCATCAAAAGTGTGGGCAAGATCGAACACTCCTTATATCCTTCCTGCCCAGAGAATTGTCTGCTGGGAAGCACATTCCAGCACATGCAGAGAGCTGAGTTTATCATAGCTGTTTCCGGAAATGTTTACTAGGTTTTTTGCACAGAACAGGGTTGTTTTTGTTTTTAATGTTATGTATGCATAGGGAGGTTTCTACCATGGTTTTTGGGACATTGTCTCTTACTGAACTCTGGAGCTCACTGTGTAGGATAGACTGGTTAGGCAGTGAGCCCCAGTGACCCTCCTGTCTTTGCTTCCCCAGTGCTGGGATTATAAGCATGTTCCCCATGTGCAGCTTTTTACTAGGTGTCAAATTGAGGTCCTCATGTTTGTGCAGCAAGCACCTTACTGACTAAACTGTCTCCTCAGCCTGTCTTTGTAGTTTTTGTGTATAAAAATTTTCAGGCACACACAATAGTAAAGGGGGTGGTGATCTAGTGAATCCCCATAGTGAATCACACTAAGCTGTGATGGTTCATCTTGGAATATACAGTTATGTTGAGTTTCGCTACAAGGTCTACCTTAAAGAGAGCTCAGATCACCGTAGGAGCACATCTTTTGAGGGCTCAGAAGAACAGGGGAGAGTAAAGAAACTGAAACTCCAGAAACTAAAGGATCAGCCATCTAGGGACACCAGAAACCTTCCTATGCAGGAGCATTTTAGGTCCTCCCAGGCAAGGCATGGAAAAGCTTCTGCCTATGTGGCTGACTCAGGGAGGGTACTGTCTCGGTGTTTTGCTCACATTCAGATAGCCTGTTCTCTCCCTAAGTATTAGTTTATTCAAGGATCTTGAGGTTAGACTAGGTTGGGTAATATGGACATCAAATTCACGTGCAACACTTTTTGAGACCACCCATATTTATCTGGGCTTTACCATAACTTTTTTAAGGTAACCCTAAATGGATTTAGCAATAATTTTTACATTTTTTCCATTCCAAAACTCTCCAAAAGCAATATAGTTTTAGTAGAAACAGATTGTTTCCTATTCCACTTCTGACTCCCTCTTGCTCAGAAGTGGCAATGTGTGAAAGCAGCTACATTCTTTAACTCACCTGTCCACCTGGAGATCCTTTCACACTGAGCGGAAGACAGAACCAGCTACAGGCTTCATCGATGGTGACCTGATTGAGAGTTTCCTAGATATCAGCCGCCCCAAGATGCAGGAGGTTGTGGCAAACCTTCAGGTGAGCTGTGCTGTGTTCATGCTAGGCCTTGTAAACAGGTGTCACTTCTGGATACTTGATTACTCCAGGTTTTTCTCCTAGAATTCACGGGGCCCTTTGTGGCCCTCCATAATGCTTACCTAAAGAGGAATCAAAGGGAAAGGTGGTATAGTTGAGGCTTATGAGCTCTTCCTGAGTTAGCCCCACCACTTTAGCAAGAGGCCTGGGCTCTCTAGCAAGACCAGAAGGTAGACGGTGGAGTTAGATTCCTGGGGGAACTAAGCTTCACCAGTTGTGGAGTTCAGGAGGGCTCACTAAGGAGGGTGCTCCTGGGAGGGAATATTGAGTAGTGGAGGACTCAGCCAGCTTGACTGACCAGATCCCTAAGGACTAGGGCCAGGTTTTTGGTGAAACCTTTTTTCTTGCTGCAGCAGTGATGGCCAGTGGGCATCTCTCAGGCTACTGAGATGAGCGTGCTGTCTTGTCTACATGGTCCTTCTTCCTGTCTCGTTTCAGTATGATGATGGCAGTGGTATGAAGCGAGAAGCAACTGCAGATGACCTCATCAAAGTCGTGGAGGAGCTAACTCGGATCCATTAGCCAAGGATAGATGGGCTCTTTTCCTGACCCTCCCTAAAGGCACTGCCCTCCTTCCTTCCCTCCCTTTCCCACTTTTGTTTTCTTGGCATGGGAGACTTCCCTGAGCTGCCTACCCCTAGAGCCACAGCTGATCTGTGTGGAAACAGGGCTTTTTATAACTAAAACCAGTTCACTAGAGACCTAGGAACGGGCTGAAAGTGGAATATTTTCTCCCTGGATTTTTATAAGCCATCACCTTGGACCACTAGTCCTTGAATGGTATTGCCAGTTGGCTCCTTCTAGGGAGGACTTTTGCCGCTCTTTGGCCAAGAAGCAGCTCTGTACACGTATGTGTGTGATACCCACACTCATGCTTCGTCCTCTACTGTCTTAACGTAGGTTGTGGGTGTGGGGAGGTTGAGGTAGGGGGAAGAGGGTCAAGAGGGTTTCATTGTGTTGAAGTGAGAGCTTTCTTTTGCTTTCTTCTCTTGCCTCTGAGAACATCAGCCTGAAGGCCTGTCAGGCCATGGGCTGCCTGAGTGGAGACCTGGGATGGTGGATAATTCCCAAGCCACAGCCCTTTTGTCTCGGGGAACTCCCTTCTTCACAGAGAAGGAGGTAGGGGGCTGTGAATTGGTTGGTAGTTTCTGGATTTTACCAAATAAAGTAGACTCTAAAAAAGATGCGTTTGTTTCTGCTTTTCTTCCTCTGCCCAGCTGTGCAGCATCCCAGGTGAGGTGTACTCTGCATTGCCTGCTGACCCAAGTGGCATTTTCTGTGTGGTAGCTGCAGTCAGATCTTGCTTCTCGGATAGTAATGTCTGTACCCCTTCTTTGTTCATGATTGGTTTGGGTGGGATTTCAAGGATGGTAGAGTGAAATTCTGGAAGCATGAAAGTTATTTTGTTTTTTTCTGATAGCAATGAGGCAGCCTTGAGGCCGCTTGGGCTGCCTTTGTCTTCATTGTATAGTCACTGTAATTCCCAGCCAGCTTCAGGTGCTGTTGGCCTTGAACTCAAAGATTCTCCTGCCTCTACCTCCCAAGTACTGGTATAAAGGTATGCTCTACCATACCCAGCTAAGATTTTATTTTAAACTGTATGTGTGTGTATATATGTGTCTGACTGTGTAGATTTATACACATTAGGCCAGAGGAGGGTGTCTGGTCCTCTGGAGCTGGAGTTAGAGGTGGTTGTAAGCTGCCTGCTATAGCTGCTAAGAACCAAACGTCCTCTGCAGAGTAGTGAATACTCTTAACAGCTGAGCTATCGCTCCAGCTCCTCCCTTTACGTCTTATTCCTCTGATCTGACAGAGCCTTTGGCTTGAAAGTATAGGAGTAGGACATTGGAGAATTACCATTTGGTCCTGCATGGATTGAGCCTATATTCTGCCTTTGGGAATAAGGGATGCTCTGTCCTAATAGTACAGTCTTGATCTTGAATATACTTGCTGGCTCCTTTAAGACCAGCCTTTGAGCTGCATGGTGTTCAAATCCCAGCAGAGGAAAGCAGATCTTAGTTCAAGGCCAGATTGGTCTACATAGAGAAATCCTGTCAAACAAACCAACCAACCAAAACCAGTCTTTGATAAAGTACCAAAATTGGGATTTCAAATTAAGCTATGGGGGCTGGAGAGATGGTTCAGTGGTTAAGAGCTTTGTCTGCTCTTCCAAAGGTCCTGAGTTCAATTCCCAGCAACCACATGGTGGTTCACAACCATCTGTAATGAGATTTGGTGCCCTCTTCTGGCCTGCATGGATCCATGCAGGCAGAACACTGAATACATAATTAAAAAATTAAAAAAAAAATTAAGCTATGGTTTTGAGAGATTTTAGCTTGAAAATAAAAGGCAAGGAAGCATCCCAGCATTGGGCCTGCTGGCAAGTAAGCCTGCCTCATTGACATCTTACTCTGCCAGAATTTTTGAGAATTAGGGGTGGGGTCTTTAGAAAAAGAATAATAATAATAAACATATTAAAAGTTGCAGTTTGAGTTTGAATCACATTCTTTAAAATCAAAGTTTAGGGGCTGGAGAGATAGATGGGTCAGCAGTTGAAGTCACCCGGGTTCAATTCCCAGCACCCACATGGCAATTTACAACCCAATTGTAACCCCAGTTCCAGGGGATCTAATACTTTCACACCAATTTTCATATAAAATTTAAAAAGTTTAAATATGAAAAAGTCTTTTCCTATTACCATAGACCAGTTTTAGCAAGCCAGGCAAGCAGTAACCTCCAGGTTGCAAAATTCAATTTCAATGAGATTCACAATGACAGGTTAATTGTGCTAGGTGATGGTTCTGTTCTAGCAGATTAGTTTTTTGATATATTGACAGGACCTTTCTTACTTTAGCCCTAGCTTGCCTGGAACTCAACAGGCAACTCAATCTCTGCCTCTTGAAACTAGGATTAAAGGTGTGCTCCGCTGGGCCTAACCTGGCAGGCTTATTTTCAAAGGATGGGTTGAGATGGTCCAGTCCAGGCTCGCTTCAGGTCTCCCAAGTGCTGGACTACAGGCCTGGGGCACCATACACAGCTCTGTGCTGTGTGTGTCTGTTCTTTTTTGAGACAGGGGTCTTGTTTTGTAGCCTAGGCTGGTGTTGATTCTTCTGCCTCTGCCTCCCAAGTACTCAAGAGTGCTAAACTGATAGGCATGCACCTGTCTATCTGGGCCTCTTTAGTGGGTTGACTTACCACCACAGACGAACTGCCTTGATTGCCACCAGGGGTCTGTCTTGAAATTGGAATCTAGAGTCCTTGCAGTATTGAGCTGTTGGGGTTCCTCCAGTTGTTCTGCTCAGGTTCAGGTCCTTAGTATAAATCATTACCACTTCGTCCTCATGCAGAGTCAAACTCATTCCACCAAGATTCCACATCCACTTCTGTTCCTTTCAGAGACAGAGGTGAGGAGGAGAACCGGGGTTGAGCATGGCTGTAACATGATATGTGAGAGCTTACCATTGAGCTACATCTCCAGTCTCTCATTTGTATTTATTGTATATATTCATTTGAGATTGAATTCCAGAAACCTTTCAATGCTGACATTCTGCCTTCACACTCCCCAATCCCCTCTTTAAACAGCATTAATCACTTCTCAGGGTAAAAGGTCATCATATAGAGCTCTGTTCCAGCCAACAGGACACGCCTTTCCATGCAGGCACTGATGAGCTATCCTTACCCCAAGCCTCCCAAGGGCAGGGGTCTTTGGGGGAGAGTACTAGAAACAGATTCACATCACGTGGTTATTTGGAAGGGGGTCAAGCCAGAGGCCTGCATTCTGCAGCCAACATCTTGGATCTGCTACTCACTGAAGGGTCTCTCTTTGTTAAGCTATAAGCCACAGAAGTGAGGAGGAAGCACCAGGTAAGCATCAGTTAAGGGATCTGACCAGACTTATCCTTGAAGACATGAAAGGCGCAACTGAAGCCCCAGGACCAAACAAGGTGAGGAAGAACGAATGATACCGAAGGAGCCAACAGCCGATGTGAGTGGCAAGGCGAATGCCAGAAGACTGAGGCCACTAAGGAAATAGATGTTGGGCAAGCTCAGAGAGGTGCTTGGGGGTACTCCAGTTGGAATTTCTGCTTTGCTATATCCAGAATGCTGTACTGGGGAGATTAGTATTCTGATCTTCCACCTGCCATTGGGTGTGGAGTAAACCCTGCCAGGGAATGAGTTCTGCAGAGTAGGTTGTGGGGCCACCTAAATTACAGCAAGGAACAGAAGTGGCAGAGGTATGCTGGATGGTGAGTGACAGGTGGTATGAGTCAGGAGGGCTGTGTTAAGGGAATTTATCCTATACATAGCGGTTTGAAAGAAGCTTCCTAGGGATGGGAAGGAAGAGCACCTGGTGGCCATTGTGTGCTCTTGTGACAGTTGCAAGTGCAGCCTCCGCTTGCTCCAGGCTAGAAAGATGTCCTAAAAAGTCTGAAGGACCTCTGAGTGCCAGCCTCAGGGTCACCTAAGGGTCCAGAAGACTTACAGCTACGCGCGAGACTTAGATCTGAGGGCGAAGTGAACTCTCCACTACGTTCTTTTCTGCATCAGTTTAGTTTTCTCCTGCTCTTCTCCTTTGAAGTTTCCAGTTTATATACACACGCAAAACAAAATAAATTCTCTGAGCGTGATTGTCCCTTTATTTTTGAAGGTCCCAAATGTGATCTATATGAAAGGCTCCTTTCCTGATTGCATGTCGTGTCAAAACTAAGATAGTTGCGGGGAGGTGGCTTCTGATGTATCTCAGGGAACGTAGCAGAGATTAGACTGTGGGAACCAAGGTTATTGACTGCGTGACTAAATTTCCCACTGGAAGTCCCTTTGGATAGGGAACAGATTAACCACTTTGTTGGTCGCCTTGGGGAGAGTCAAAACTGCGTAGGCTCAGGAGACTCAGGTCCTGGGATTGAGTGTCCACAAGTCTCACCTGAGAAGACAGATGTATCGGGTTCCACGGAAACCCAAAAACCTCGTTCCTGAGGTGTCTTTCCGACCTAGGTTTTGATCTGAAGCCCTCAGTCATTCTGTGGAAGGTGACTCCCAAACCCAGGCTGGGGGTGTGGGCCGAGGGTGAAACCCCGCCCTCGGGGTCCCTGATCTTTGCTCCCGCCCCGGGCTCCACGCCTCCCAGAGAGGCACTGGCGGGCGGCGCTCCTTTTGTGTGTTTCTCTCCTAGGTGCAAGGCCCCCCCCCCCCCCGCCTGCTGAGGCAGTCCTCCCCCAAACCCCAGCCCTCTTCTCGGCGTCCTTTTCCTCCTGCCAGCTGTTGGAGAGATTGGATCACTTCTAGGAGGAGGGACAAGGTCGGCAGCCCCTTCCCCGGTGCTGGGGGGCCTGAGACCACTGGAGTCCAGGACCGCTGCTGCCAGTCATGTGGGCTGGACTGTTGCTCCGTGTTGCCTGCATCGTGATCCTGTTGCTGGGGTCCTCGGCCCGAGGCTACACCGGGAGGAAGGCGCCTGGGCACTACTCGGCCGAGAGGTAAGAGCCTGGAGCCCCTCAGCGGCCCAGCCACCAAGCGCCACAGCATGGAGTTGGGAAGTACTGGCAGAGGGCAGCCGCGGGGCCGGTATTCTCTGTGGTGTGGGCGCACAAGGGGGTCTGGACAAAGAGCAGTTTGTGTCAGTTGGGTGGCCCTGGCTGGGGACTCCTCTGGCTAGGGCAAATGGAAGATGGGGTCCCGACTGCGGGTGGGTCTGAGTACTGAGGGCGCTGACCCAGTGTCTAGGGGACCCCAGCACGTGCCATCTGGTCTCCACTGCCTGGCTTTCTTCCTTGGTGCGGGGCCTCCTCCGCTTCTGCACCGTTGCCTTGGGGTTGGAGGTTTTCTCAGTGTCCCTTGCTCTGCGCACACCGTGGACCTTGGAGCCACCCGGAGGCTCAGGGTTATGCTTTGGTTTCTGCGCATGTGTGCACAGGCCGTAGAGGCGGGAGGCGTGTCTTTCCCAACCTGGTCGTCCTTCCCAAGTGTGACCCAGTCCTCAAACACAGCCGAGTGGTGAGGGAGTGGTGATCATGTGTGTGTGGTGCTCATAGCAAGGGAACATGGTGTCAGAGGGTAGCCTGGCCCAATGGCCACATCTTCCCAGGGGCGCACAGCAGGGGCAGCCCTAAAGGAAGGGCTTACAGCTCAGCACGTGGGTTCCGCAGACCCCTTGCCAGTTCTGCGGACTGAACCAGCCTAGTGCAGGCTCAGTCTACCGCCACCTGCCTCCCTGGCACTGCCACACGTGAGAAGCTCCTTGGGGCTTTCTGGTGGGTGCTCTGCCCCTGCCTACCTGAGGGTGGAACTCCGCCAGTTTCCCAGGCATCAACCCCACCATTTACCACTTTGATGGCATGTTCTCATGTCCCTTTCAGGGCCCTTTTGCCTTAGCTGTTTAGCTCTTTCGAGGGTCCAGCTGCTGGACCCTCCTCTCTGTTGCTATCATTGCTCCTGTGTGTGTGTGACATTGTCAACCCCTGGTTTTGACTTCTGAGAGGGAAAAGGACTTGGCCCCAGGGGCAATCCCCAGCAAACTTTTCTGTATTGTTAAGGTTCCCGCATTTGACACAGGTTACTAACCCCAAGAGCTGGGAAAACCTGTCTTGCCCTATATCTTTTGTGTCTGATACAGGGACAGGCACAGAGAGGGTTGCTCTGGCTGGTGGGATGAAATTCCCATCACCTCTGACTATGTCGAAAAAGTCATCTGACGCCTATTGCCTTGATTGGGTTCATGATCCTTGCTCCAGCCGATGGCTAAAGTTGTAGTCTCTGCTTGGAACCCCCCTCCCACACACTTCCTCCTTTTCATGCCACTTCTCTGGTCTTCTTTTGCTTGCAGTAGGGAAGCTGTCCTTCTGGGGACCCTCTCCTGGCCCTCTTCACGAGGCTACACAGCCCTCCTGGGGGCTCTGTTATGCTCAGTTCCCATCACTGGATCCCGTCTGTCCTTTCAAAGTGAGGACAGTAGCATATTTACAGCTTTACTGCATGTCATTTTTTTTGACACTGGCTCCAGGTCACCTGAAGCTCCAGAGGGTGTTCTTGCTTGGGCAGACCCTTCTGGGCCCAGCCTTCGGTACCTTGTTGGCAGCCCTAGGGGATGCCACTCAGACCTTCTGCTGTCTTCCTTTTCTGACGTCCCCTTTTTTGAGCAGTTATTGGGTACTTTAGATGTTGAAGTGAACCGATAAGAGCTTACACTGTCGTCAGTTCCTGCCCCCAGGAGGGATTGTGGCGCATTTGTCAGTTTCCCACGGTTTTTCCCTGGGGTTCTGGAGAGCCCTGTTAGCTAACTTACAGACCAGTGGATAAGCTGGGAGCTTCTGCCACTCTAGTCATACAGATTGTAGAGAGTGCTCTTTTCTTGCAGGCGTCGTCTCGGCCCCCATGTCTGTCTCTCGGGCTTCGGGAGCGGCTGCTGCCCTGGCTGGGCCCCTTCTATGGGCGGCGGGCATTGTACTCTGCGTAAGTACTCATCCCTGTGACCCCAAGCCTTCTCAGCACATGCCGGTGCTGTGCGTTGCCAGTGCCCAGTCCCTCACTGGCATCTTTCCTCTCAGCCCTCTGCTCCTTTGGTTGTGGGAGTGGCATCTGCATCGCCCCCAATGTCTGTTCCTGCCAGGATGGAGAGCAAGGGGCCACTTGCCCAGGTAACTGGGATGGACAATGGTTGATGGGGGGGGGCGCACCAGAGTAACATGAAGATTATGTGTTAACACTGAGCACTTGAGATGGGTTCTAGCTTGACATCTGCAAGACACTCTCTGGTCGGTGGGCACTTTTATCCCTCTTTGGCCGATGAGGCTGAGACAAAGAAGGTTTGGCTTTTCCTGGGTCGCATGATGTGGTAGTGATATTTGTTGTGGTTATGACAAAATAGCCAGTAAAAACAATTTAAAGGAGAAAAAGTTAATCGGGGCTTATAGTTCAAGGGTGCAGTCTACCAAAGCGGAGAAGGCATGGCGCGGCAAGGGTACAGCCTATCAGAGTAGAGAAGGCATGGCGCCGCAAGGGTACAGCCTATCAGAGTAGAGAAGGCATGGCGCCTCAAGAGCAAGGCAACTGTTCACGTTGCACTCACAGTCAGGACTCAGGAAGAGTTGGGTGCTGTTGCTTGGCCCCATTTCATTTGTGTTCAGTTCGGTTCCCAACCTACAGAATGCTGCCTTTCCACAGTTAGAGTGGGTCTCCCATCAGCCCAGTCTAGAAACTCCTTCAGAGACATGCCCCAGAGGGTTACTCCTATTTGACTCCAGATCCTGGGAAGTTGACAATCGATATTGACCGTCAACATGGCCAGTAAGTGGTAGACGAGGATGGGAAGTCTCTTTGCCTCCGGAACACCTACTCTGCAGCAGAATTCAGGACACCTGAGAGGCCACACTGCCACCTGCTCTGCTGCTCTGGTGACACGGGCTCACTTCTGTGCTGTTTGTTTTAGAAGCCCATGGATCCTGCGGGGAGTATGGCTGTGATCTCACCTGTAACCATGGTGGCTGTCAGGAGGTAGCCCGAGTGTGCCCTGTGGGTTTCTTGATGACTGAGACAGCTGTTGGTATCAGGTGTGCAGGTGAGAGGCCTGGAACGGGACGGAGGGTGGAATGGTAGCTCCTCCCCGCAGCAGCTGGAGCCCGGCACCTGGAAGAGAGGGGCGGGAAAACACGCACCCCCAGGGAACTGCTCTCCTGTTATTTCACAGGAATTTATGGGCTGGGATTGAGGTTACAGGTGACCAGACAGTGGCTGCTAGCTGGGAGCTTCCAAATATGGGGCAGGAGGACAAGGATAAGGACAGCGCCAATGTAATAGGGGCAGTGACTAAGGAAGTCCAGGATGCTGGGCTCTCAGAGGACCATGGAGCCAGGACTGGAGTCAGCTGACACAGAAAACTGAGGAAACTAAAACTCAGTAGTTATTCTGTCAAAGCATTACTTTTTTCTTTTATTATTTTATGGGTAAGGCTGTTTTGTCTGCATGTATATGTAGCACATGTGTGGAGTCCTGAGGAGGCCAGAAGAGGGCACCAGATCCCTTGGAACTGGAGTCCTAGATGGTTGTGCGCTGCCCTGTGTGGGTGCTGGGAACTGAGCCTGGCTCCTCTGCAAGAACAAGTGTTCCCAACAGCCGAGGCATCTTTCCCACTCCTGTTACTAGTTTTCTTGATTTTAAATCACTGTAGGCAGAGTGTGTGCCCTTTACCAGAGATGGTTACTATGACCAATTTTTTGGTTCATCTCTTTAGAGGCAAAAGCCTGATTGAAGGTGTTTTGTTTCTTGTTTGTTTTTGTATGTGGTGTATGTACATGTGCATGTATGTGTGTCCACAGGCATGTGGACACCACAATTAATATTTGGTATCTTCCTCCATTACCCTCTCCCATATGTTTTGAGTCAGGGTCTCTCACTAAACCTAGAGGTTTTTGGGGGGCCCACTACCAAACCCCCTAATAAACCACACACAGAGGCTTACTTTTTTCTTTCTTTTTTTTTTTTTTCCCCCGAGACAGAGTTTCTCTGTGAAACAGTCCTGGCTGTCCTGGAATTCACTCTGTAGACCAGGCTGGCCTTGAACTCACAGAGATCCACCTGCCTCTGTCTCTCAAGTGCTGGGGATTAAAGGCGAACACCAACACCACCCAGTTGGAGGTTTATTCTTTTTTTTTTTTTTTGTTTTTTGAGACAGGGTTTCTCTGTGGCTTTGGAGCCTGTCCTGGAACTAGCTCTGTAGACCAGGCTGGTCTCGAACTCACAGAGATCCGCCAGCCTCTGCCTCCCGAGTGCTGGGATTAAAGGCGTGCGCCACCTTCGCCCGGCCCTGGAGGTTTATTCTTATTAATGAATGCCCGACCTTAGCTTAGCTTGTTTCTTGCCAGCTTTTCTTAACTTAAATTATCCAGTCTGTCTTTGGTCTTGGAGCTTTTATCTTTCTCTATTCCTGTATAGCTTTTCTTTCCTTCTTACTCCGTGTCTGGCTGTGTAGCGGAGTGGCTGGTCCCTGAAGTCCTCCTCTTTCCTCTCTCGTTCCCAGATTATTTTTCCTCCCAGATTTCTCTTTATATTTATCCTCTCTGCCTGCCAGCCCTGCCTATTCCTTTCTCCTGCCTCGCTATTGGCCACTCAGTTCTTTATTAGCCCATCAGGTGTTTTAGACAGGCAAAGTAGCACAGCTTCATAGAGTTAAACTAATGCAACATAATCAAAAGTAACACATATATTAAAATAATATTCTACAACTGGAGTTTTTTTATTTTTAACTGAAGCTTAGCTTAGTATTCAAAGCAATGGGTTCATCATGGCATTTCCTCCCCTCCTCCATTTCTTTATTTATGTTTTTATTTATTTTTATTTTTTCCATTTATTTATGTATGTGTGTGATGACATGCATGTGGAGGACAGTGGTGGGGTGGGGAGGTTAGGCAATTCCAGAGAGCCCAGCAGCTATCCCCAAACCTCTCAAATCCTTCCCCGCCCAGGCAGGCCACTTGATGCTCCTGATTCTCCTAACCCCACCCTCTGCTGTGGCAGGTTATTTCTGAGCAGGGCATATGCTATCCCTCTGGGCCTTGGAACGTGCCCACAGTGTCCGAGGCAGTCAGTAGCCCCTCTCTGAGTCTCCTGCTCACACCTCAGGGGTCAGTGAACATCTAGGGAATGACACTGCTCACAGGGCTCTGTCATTTTGGAGACCTGAAGGTTGCCACATACGGACCATCAAAATGATTCTGCCTCAGGCATGCTTTCCCACTATCTTACCCGTCGCATGGGTCGGGAGCAGGGGCCGGTCCCTCTGTCTTTATCTCCTCTTTCTGGGGCTCCCCCCGTGGTCATGGCACTTTCCTGTTTGATGCTGTATCTTCCACACGTGACCTTTCAAACGTGGGGTCACTTTTTCTGGAGTCACGGCACAGCTGGAACCGGCTGTGCTAAGGGCTTTCTTTCCTCAGACATTGACGAGTGTTTAAGCTCATCTTGTGAGGGCCACTGTGTGAACACGGAAGGCGGCTTCGTGTGTGAATGTGGGCCAGGCATGCAGTTGTCTGCTGACCGTCATAGCTGCCAAGGTGAGTGGGCAGAGGTATTGGGAGTGATTTCTAGACCCCCGCCAGGTCCCTTAAGATACATTCTCCATGCCACAGTCCTCTGAGGGCGCTGCGTCATTCCCATTGGAGGACCAAGTTTCACCCACATCCATTCTGTTTGTAAGAGATGGACTTAGGGTTTGAGTCTAGTATGGTGGACTCTTTTGTTTTGTTTTGTTTCTTTGAGAAAGAGTCTCCCTACATATCCCTGACTGTCCTGGAACTCACTTTGTAAGCCATCCTGGCCTTGAACTCACAAAGATCTGCCTGCCTCTGACTCCCAAGTCCTGGGATTATAGGCATGCGCCCCCATGCCCAGCATTCATGGTGGACTTGCTCTGAACCAAGATACTGTAAAATCTTCTGCTTCTGTATAGGGAAGGATGGGGATAAGGAGAGATTTCAGGGAGAACAAGGGGCAGATGCACCCAGGGCAGGAGGTACAGCGATGGTGAAGGGAGGGAGGGAGGTTGTGAGTGGGAGGAGCCTGTGATAGTCTCTGTCACTTAGTGTGTTATAGCTTCCTCCAGCCTTGGTGCTGGGCCAGGCTCTGAGGATATCTGTGCTGTAGGATGCGCACACTCTCCAGTGCAGTGGTTTGGGAAAGAAAAAGATTGAGACAAGGTACTAGGGCTGTGGAGGTCCAGTGAGATGTCTTCTGTGCTGGGCTGTGGAGGTCCAGTGAGAAGATGTCTTCCTTTTGTTTTCTTTTCTGCAGACAGGGTGTTATTGTGTGGTCCAGCCTCCCTAGTATTGGGGTTATAGGCATACTCCACCATACCTGGCAGGGTGAGATCTTTTACAATAGACATCCTTTCCAAGAGGTTTTGATTTGCACAAGTATGTGAGGATGATTCTCATAACAGTCTCACACAACAAGACAGAGGGGACAAAAATAAGTCCCTTGAGTCTGTGCTGTTACTTTCTCTGTGTGTGAAATTTCATGAAACCCAAGAATCTTGAGCACCATGGTGCAATCCTCAGGTCCTCTCTCCAAGTGCCCTCCTCTGCCCACCCTAGAGAGCCCTGCTTCCCTGGTCTGCTTGAGCTGCCCCAACACTGTGCTGTGTAGTCCAGGGAACCTGTTCTCAGTCCCTGGAGAACCGCAAGGTCAAGGGACTGGCTAGCTTTGTTGTGGATCTCTCTGGCTTGAAGAAGATGCCCTTGTGTGTCCTCACACAATGGCGATGGCGAGAGGGAGGGACACAGGGTGCTCTGGTGACTCTTCTAAGGGCATTAATCCATCGTTAACCCACCCTTGTGATATTATCTAACCCTAATTATCTCAAAGTCTTTCCTCCAGAGCACTTGCAGACGCCTTGCCTGCCTGCCTCTCTGAGTGACATGTTCTTACATATGCATATACACAGGCTTATTAGTGACCAAACTCTCAACATGCTGGGGACCAGGCTAAGCAATTTCTTTTTTTTTTTTTTTAAAGATTTATTTATTTATTATGTATACAACATGTATGTTTATATGCCAGAAGAGAGCAACAGATCTCATTACAGATGGTTGTGAATCACCATGTGGTTGCTGGGAATTGAACTCAGGACCTTTGGAGGAGCAGGCAATGCTCTTAACCACTGAGCCATCTCTCCAGCCCCCAGGCTAAGTAATTTCTATGTGTGTTCTCATTCCATCCTTACAATTATGATACTGCTTATCTCGATGTTACTGATAAGAACCCCGAGGCTTAACACAATGAATTAATTTACCCACAGTCACATTGGAGCTGGGGTCTGATCCCAGTTGCCTTTCCAATTTCTTTTCCCTGAGCAGTTGATTGGTCTTAAGGCTCTTCCTACATCAGGCAAACATACCAGATAGATCTCTTTTTGGTGGTGTTTTTGACTGCTGCTTGGTTCTCTGTGATGCAAGTGTGTCATAGGACCAAGATGAGGTTATTTCTAGGGGTTGTGTTTGTTTGTTGCAACTTCTAACAACAACCTGGGTGAACTTCTATGTGGGGGGCTCTGTGGAGGAAGGTTTTAAGTCCACAGAAAACTCTTCTCTGCAGACAGGAGGGAAAGACATTCAGGGTAGACAGAGTCCAAGGGAGGGCCATAAAAATAGGACGCGTTTAGAAGATGCGGGGAAATAAGCAAGAGCGAAGGTGAGGGCTGGACTGTCCGTCCATAGCTATGTTTGTTTATTTATTTTTCTTACATTTAAGTGTGCATGTGGAGGTCAGAGAACAACTTTTGGGAGTTCTTGCTTCATGAGGGATCTAACTCATCAAGCTTGGAGGGAGGCACCTTTATCTGCTGAGCCGTTTCACTGGCCCCCATAGCTATGTTTAATGGTCTCATGAGTGCTGCTTGTTGTGGGTGGGGGCTCTGTGAGTTTTGGAGCAGGGAGTGGCCCATTGCAGATGGCCTTGGACGAGGACCTCCTGGAGACTGTGGGAAGATGGCTCGGGAGGAATACAGGCAGTCTGTTCCCAGCCTAGAGACAAGGTGGCCTGGGCTGGGGTGAGAGGGTGAGGGTGGAGACCATCCGCTAGTAGGGGAGTCCCCCATGGCCCTGAGTTGGGTGGGAGAGGGGGGGATGGGAGGAGCCTAAGTGCAGTGGAGAGATGGGTACCGGCTTTGTCTTCTCCCCTCACAGACACTGATGAGTGCCTGGGCACGCCCTGCCAGCAGAGATGTAAGAACAGCATTGGCAGCTATAAGTGCTCCTGCCGCGCCGGCTTCCACCTCCATGGCAACCGGCACTCCTGTATAGGTGAGTTCTGTGGCCTGTGGGTGGTACACTTAGGTTGCCAATCAAGAAGATGGACAGGTCAGTCTGGAACCTGGGAAGATCAACTTTTGGGACCTTCTGCTCAGAGTAGTCCCATTCCATGCTTGGTGTCGCTCTGTGTGAAACACCCCAAGCCGGGTCTTCCCTGGCCGCGCCCCTGTCATCCTGCTATGTTCTCCCCGAGGCTCTCACGTACACATCAAGGACTCACCTCTGTTCACCGGGTTTTCTTGGCTGCCTTTGCTCCCTGGGGGTAAACGAAGTACTTTATGCTTTGGCTCCTTTGGTTTAGAAGGAGACTCCTGGTTTGTCTTGAGCCTGGCTTTCAGTTTTAAGACACTGTTTACAAAAGAAGAAATCTGGGGAATGAGATTTGCTCCAGGGTTGAGCACTTAATTGTTTGGGGGCCGAGATGCCCGGCCACTCCCCGGATACAGGAAGCTTCCCAGGCCACTGCTGGTAGACACCAGCCCCATTCCTAGTGTCCTGAGTCACATCTTGTGCCCTGGAGCAGGGGTGGATTCTGTAAGAACTGCAGGTGAACCCTGCCAGTCTTTTGAGCTCTGGGATGGGAGGAGAAAGGGGTCCATGGCCAAGGCCGAGGCAAGGCAATGGGCTCTTCCACAGATGTGAACGAGTGTCGGCGACCTCAGGAGAGGCGAGTCTGCCACCACTCCTGCCATAACACTGTGGGCAGCTTCCTGTGCACCTGCAGACCTGGCTTCAGGCTTCGAGCTGACCGTGTGTCCTGTGAAGGTGAGAGCCAGGCCCCAGCCCTGACCTCTAGACCTTAGGGCAGCACAAGACCCACTCACCCCAGATCTTGGCGCTGTTCTTCTGCCTCCAGGCCACACTACAGATCTTGGCTCTGCCCTTGTGGTACCAGGCCTCACCCCTAACCACAGGCCCCACCTCTGTGCCAACACCCTTTTTTAATCCTCCCCCCCTTTCAGTTCTTTTTTATCTCTTCAAACATCCCCACTTTCTTTCTCACTCTCCCTTTCCACTTTGTATTTTTAAAAATTATTTACAATTTTTTTTAATGCATGTGAATGTTTTACCTGCTTATTTTTGTGTGCCTGGTGCCTGTAAAGGCCAGAAGAGGGTATCAGATCCCCTAGAACTGGAGCTACCATGTAGGAGCTGGGAACTGAATCTGGTTCCCCGCAAGAGCAGCTAATGCCCTTAACCAGTGAGCCATCCTCTCTATCCTGGTATTTTTTTTTTTTAAATAGAAAAGTTGTTTGTTTTATTTTATGTGTATTATGAGTGTTTTGCCTGTTGGTGTGTGTGTGTACCACATGCCTCAGCAGGGCCAGAGAAGGTGTCTGATCCCCTGGGATTGGAGTTATGGATTGTTGTGAGCCATCACGTGGCTGCCAGGAAGTGAACCTGATGCTCTGCCAGAGAAGGCGGTGCTCTTAACCCCTGAGAAGTCTCTCCAGTCCTGAGACATCTTGATCCAGTCCTTTCTCCTTTTCCCTGTTCCCAGCCATTGAACACAAATGGTAAAAAGGAAAAACAAAACAGAAGCCAACCAATAACGATGAAGGAAGGTGTGACACAGACCTCAGGGTTTCTCCGTCCCTTGATAAGGGGATGTTCATCTGTAGGGAAAATGCCTGTTCCGTCTCCAAATACATATGGGGGACAGGAGTCTCCTCCCACAGCTGAGCTGTGAAGCTGGAGAGAACTGCACTGACCCCTCATCCTCAACAGTATGCAGGGAAGCCACACCTAGGTGGGAAGCAGGACACACACTCAGACTCCAGCCCATAGCAGTTGGGGAGAGTTGCTCCCAGGCTGGACCCTGAAGGTCTCCTATTCTCAGGAAAACCTGTGTGTCCCTTTGTAGCTGTTAGGAAAGGGAGGGCTGGGCCGGGTGGTGGTGGCGCAAACCTTTAATCCCAGCACTTGGGAGGCAGAGGCAGGCGGATCTCTGAGTTTGTGACCAGCCTGGTTTACAAGAGGTAGTTCCAGGACAGGCTCCAAAGCTATGGAGAAACCCTGTCTTGGGGGGGGGGGGAAGAAAAAAGGAGGGCAGGTGAATCTTGGAGCTGTAGCTGTCACCATGGCCTCAGCAGTTCACGGCCAATTACGTTATGTTGAGGAGGAAACTGGTGGACCAATCTAGGACCCTAAAACCCCACTTCCTGCCCCTGCTGCCTCCCTCAGGAGACCCCGTGCTTCCATTTCAGCTTTCCCGAAGGCCGTTCAGGCCCCATCTGCCATCCTGCAGCCCCGGCAGCAACCTGCTAAGATGTCCCTGCTCCTTCCCGAGGCAGGCCAGCCAGCCTTGTCTCCGGGACACAGCCCTCCTCCAGGGGCACCAGGATACCCCACTGGAGTCAGAACAACCCATCAGTCGTCTACCACCCTGGGCCTACCCACATTCTTTCCCACACAGTTGCTATCCACCCCAGGGCCAAGTTCCTCCCTCCTGGGGACCCTCCGACCCCCCTTACTCCTCCAGGGGGAGGCAGTAGGAACCCCTTCCTCACCCAAGGTCCCGGAAGGTGCCAAGATTGGAACAGGGCTCTCCTTCTGCTGGTACCAGGGAGCCACATATGAATCAGGGAGCCGCTGGAACGAGCCTGAGTGCTCTCAGTGCTTGTGCCAGGTAGGTGTGCCGTCCCCAGGCCGCCCTGGTGGAGTGTCTGGGGTCTGCCCGTGACTGCAACTCTAGCTTGTGTATCCAGGATGGAGAGGTGACCTGTGAAAACCTGAGGTGTAACACTGCCTGCTCCCATCCGATTCCCCCCAGGGATGGCGGCTGCTGCCCTTCTTGCACTGGTAAGAGCTGACGGGGAGGGACCAGCCTGCTTCTTCTTACCCTTGCCTCTTGAAGCCCAAAGGCTTTTATTTTTCAACTTCCCCCACAATCAGTTCTTGGAGTCACCTGGGAGGCCGAGACTGATTGGCGGTTCAGGGGTGGGGTCTGAGAACAGTTGACAAACTGCCCATCTGGACCCTCCCTTTGAGAATCACGGGTATATGCTGAAGTACTCTTCAAGGGGAACCATTCATCGGGCCACCCCGCTTGCCTGCACACTCCCTCCTCTCCTTTGTTCATTTGTTCCTTCCCTCCTGGAGTGTCCACCTCCATCCTGTTGTCTGCTTCCCCTGCCCCACCTGCCTTTGGATTGCTGGAGGGCAGTCATTTCCTTCCTTCTAGTGCAGACTGGGGCTGGGGCTTAGTGCTTGCCTAGCATGTATGACGTAGGTCATAAAAACAATTCCCCCCCCCTAGGGTTTGACAAGGAGGAAGTGCCTGCATTGGTTGCTAAGACAAAGGGAGATAATTTCTCTTTTTGCTATGATCCATCCGTGTATTGAGCCCTGAAAGAGCTGAGTTCTCTTTATAACCAAGATTGTGGATCCCTTCAGGTATCCACAGGAGTACCCAGCAGGAGTGCTGGGTACACAGGGATATTTACTTTTTTTAATTTTTTTGGTTTTTCAAAACTGGATTTCTCCGTGCAGCTCTGGCTGTTCTGGAACTAACTCTGTAGACAAGGCTGGCCTTGAACTCACAGAGATCTGCCTGCCTCTGCCTCCCAAGCACTGGTATTAAAGGTGTGAGCCACCACCACCTGGCGATATTTCCATTTTTTTTGGTGGAAATAGCTGAGTTGCAGAGAGGCGAGGTGCCATGGGCAAGGCCACGTGGGTAAAGGGAGCTAAAATTCTCCATTTGGAGCCTAGCCTGTCTTGTGTGACGGAATACAATGATGCTTTTTCAAGACACACTTGAATGAGCATGCTCAGGGCCACTGCAGCTGATCTTGCATGTGTCTCAGGTTAAGGAGCCTATGTCTGCCACTGCTGGGGCATCCGGGGTGGTGAGAGGAGGGTCTAGAAGTGTTACTCCTGGAAAAGTAGAGACTTCAGGTTTCCTCTGCTTTGAGGAGGCTGATGTCCCCACCTCTCATTTGTCTGTCTAAGGCTGCTTTCACAGTGGTGCTGTCCGAGAAGAAGGGGACGTGTTTTCACCTCCTGAGGAGAACTGCACCGTGTGTGTCTGTCTGGTAAGCAACCCGAGGTCCCCACTGGGTGTTTTCTTAACCTTTGGGTGTCGTCAAGGAGGAGAACAAACCAGATGCTGAAGGGAGCTTGCTTCAGGGCTTTGGGTTTAAACTGAGCTTGAGAGGGTCATAGAAACATCCAAGCTCTGGCCGACAGACTTGAGAGGTATATGCCCTGCATGAGAGAGCCAGGGCAGAACAGGATCCATCTGTTTGGGAAGAGGAGGAATGGGACTCTCCCAGGAACTTCACCAGGGAAGTATTTTCTCCAGGCAAAGTATTTCCTACCACAACATGGGGAGAGAACAGCCTCATTAAGCTCCCTTGTAGACCAGGCTGGCCTCGAACTCACAGAGATCTGCTTACCTCTGCCTCTGAAGCACTGGGATTAAAGGCATGTACCACCACCGCCTGGCAACTCCCTGGCCTTCTTGAGAATATTTTTGTTTCTGGCAAGTTCACTCCTCATAAGCATTTACTGTGCCAATACTGCCTGCATGCATCTGATTTTGAGTACCCACTGTGACTGTGTGTCAGGCACAGGCTTGGTGCCCTTTCTCTGTTCCCTAACCAGAGACTCCCACCAAGTGCGGAGTGGGCGATGCTATCCCTGATCCACAGATTCAGAGATGGAAGCTGGGAGCTGGTGTTTGAACTGAGGTCTGTTGCAGGCTTTGTCTGTCAATCCTTGCTGTCACCCTCTGTCCATCTTTAAACAGAGCTCCTGGACTGGCCACAATGGCACATAGGGTGCTGTATGATCAGGGACATACAGAATGTCAGTAGCATTCATCTAGCTCTTCCTGTGTGCTAAGCATGTGTAGAAAGGAGCGGAAACTGTATTCTTTTAAACACTGCCTGGCCTATTATCTCTATCCTCTTACTGGCTAACTCTCTCATCTTGATTAACCCATTTCTAATAATCTGTGTAGCACCACGAGGTGGTGGCTTATCAGGAAGGATCTTAACCTGCGGCCATCTTGGAGAGGAGAGCTATAGCGTCTGCCTCACTTCCCTTCTTCCCAGAGCATTCTGTTCTGTCTACTCCGCCTACCTAATTTTCTGTCCTATCAAAGGGCCAAGGCAGTTTCTTTATTAATTAACGATTGAAAGCAACAGATAGATAGAAGACCCACCTATATCAAGCATGCAGAGAAAAGGAGCTTGGGTGTGTTCTCCCATTTTTATGTAGTGAGACAGGCACTGAATCCTTCCATGTTAGAAGTTCCTGGAGACGTGATGTCCATTGCCTAAAATCTTGTTAGTAGAAGTATATGTAGCAGGCTTTCTTTGGGGCCACCAACCAACTCCAAATCATAACACAGGGACTTATATTAGTTATGACTGCTCAGCCTTAGCTTAGGCTTGTTTCTTGCTAGCTCTTATAACTTAGATTAACCTGTTTCTTTCATCTATGTTTGCCTTGGGGCTTATTTACCTTTCTTTCATTTTGTATGCCCTACTCATGTCTTGCTGGCTGGCGGCTGCCTGGCTGGGCCTGCACGTCTCTCTCTCTCTCTTGTTCTCCCTTTCCTCCTTCTCCCTCAGCCCAAATTCCTCCTCCTAGTCTCTTTCCTCCCACTCAGCCTATCCCTCTTCTGCCTAGCTAATGGCCATTCAGCTTTCTATTAGACCAACCATGTGCCTTGTTTAGACAGGCAAGGTAACACAGCAGTTTATCTTTACATAGTTAAACAGATGCAGCATAAACAAACATAACACAACTTTACATAGTTAAAGTAATATTCTACAACAGACATAGACAGTGGAACTCAGGTCTAAGATAACCCTAATGTTGGAGACTTTTTTTTTAACTTCAAAATTGTTTTTAAAGATGAATTTTGTGCCAGGTGTGGTGGCGTGTCTTTAATCCCAGTACTTGAGAGGCAGAAGCAAGCAGATTTCTGTGAATTTGAGGCTAGCATGGTCTACATGCTTAGTTCCAAGACAGGACAGTTTGGGCTACATAGTGAGATACTCTCTCTCTCAAAAAAAAACTTCATTATTTTGAATTACTAATTATTTATTTAAAAAGATTTATTTATGGGCTGGAGAGATGGCTCAGTGGTTAAGAACGCCAGCTGTTCTTCCAGAGGATCCGGGTTCAATTCCTAGCTCCCACATGACAGCTCACAACTGTCTGTAACTCTAGTTACAGAGGATCTGGCATCCTGGCAGAGACATATGTGTAGGCAAAAATACATTTTTTATATATTTTTCTGTGTATGAGTGTTTTGGCTGCATGTGTGTCTACACACTACTTGTGTGCCTGGTGCCTCGGAGGCCAGAAGAGAGTGTCAGATCACCTGGGACTGGAGTTACAGATCGTTGTGAGATGCCCTGGGGGTGCTGGGAACCCCTATCATTATTGTATGGGTGCAGAGGTGCTCACAGGGACCAGAATAAAGTATCAGATCTCTTGGAGCTAGAGATTAAGGGCTATTGTGAGCTGTCCAATGTGGGTTCTGGGAACCAACTCCTGTTCCTTCGAAGAGTAGAAAGTGTTTTTTTAACCACAGAGCCATCTCTCCAGCTCCTAATTTATAATGTCTGTCTCTCTGTCTTGAAATATCTATCTATCTTATCTATCTATCTATCTATCTATCTATCTATCTATCTATCTATCTATCTTTGTGGGGGGGAAAAGTCTCAGGTAGCCATGGATGGCCTGAAACTTGCAATGTGTACCAGGTTGGCCTCAAACTCACAGAGATCTCCCTGCAGTTGGCAGAACACCTGATCCCACCCTTGTCCCACCACCGTCTTTTGCCTCCTCAGGCTGGAAATGTGTCTTGTATCTCCCTGGAGTGTCCCCCTGGTCCCTGTAAGACTCCCCCACAGTCAGATTGCTGCGCTTGTGCCCCAGGTAGGTGATACTTGGAGTTTTTGTTTAGGGTGTGGGGGAGAAGTACCTTTGAGTGTGTGTTGGGGCAGGAGAGAGAAGACCTACTCCTGTTTTAGAAGGGCGGGTCGGGTGATATAAGTCAATTACTCTTTTTTAAAATTATTTATTATGTGTACAGCATTCCTTCCATGTGTGCCCGCATGCCAGAAGGGGGCGCCAGATCTCATTATAGATGGCTGTGAGCCACCATGTGGTTGCTGGGAATTGAACTCAGGACTTCTGGAAGAGCAGTCAGTGCTCTTAACCACTGAGCCATCTCTCCAGCCCTCAATTACTCATTTTTAGTGACTGTCTCCTGAGTGCACCTTGGCCAGACTATGCTCATGGCGTCCCTGCCTTTAGGACACATCTTGAGTGTAGGCAGAAGAGGCTTAGGAGCTCATTCGTGGTACTGCTCTGCCCCTGGGTGTGGAGGAATCTCTTTTAACCCACGGTGACATAAAAACAGGTTTCCTATGACTTAGAAAACCCAGGTCTTTTAGGTAAACAAGGTAAGCAGACTCTATACAGATAAGGGTGCTGTGGGGTGAAGCAGGCAGACCCCCACCCCCGACTCTGAGCACTTAACCCCCATAGCACAGTCGCTAACTAGCGCAGAGGAGAGCGCTGCCGGGTGAAGCAGGCAGACCCTGACTCTGAGCACTCACCATAGCACTAACCGATCCTGTCGTCTTGCAGGGTGGGGTATCCCCCTTTCATCAGAGTGAACACCTCTCTTTGTCTAGCAGAATCTTAGTCTCTCTTGTCTTTGGACCCCACTGCACGGGGTGTTTGCCTGTGACATTCATAAGTCCCCCAAAAAGCTCTCACTTGAAGGACAGCTTGTTTTAACGCCCTCCCTCGAAGGACAGTCTGTTCTAACAGGTCCCTTCCCAACTCCCGCATACTTCATCTACTTTCTTCCTTCTCTGTTTCCAAGTTTAGTCTAACAGTGACCTCATCAGAGGGAGGGGATGTTCCCCACCAACATGGACCCTGTGCTGTTTGGGTCACCTGCCATCTCTTGGTCTGTTGAGTCCTTGAGTTCTCACAGTGAGGGGATCCTGCTCACTGTTCCCTTTTAATGAAAAAGCAGATTCCGAGAGGTCAAGTCACTGTCTAGAGACACACAGCAGTTAGCAATGGGGCTGAACTTCAACTTAAATCGGCCTGATTTCAGAGCTGGCGTACTCTTAAAATACCGTCTTGGGTCGGTGGGATGGCTTAGCTGGGAAAGGTGCTTAATAACCTGAGTTTGATCCCTGGAACCTGCCTGGTAGCAGGGAACGGATTTCTGCAAGTTGACCTCGCATGCCTACATCATGCCCCTCCCCCAACAAATAAGTGTAATTAAAAATGTTAAGTTTCTTTCTTTCACAGTATTAGAGATTGTAACCAAGGATCTGTGCACGCTAGGCGAGTACTTTATCGCTGGGCCTCATCCCCACCTCATTTTATATCTTTTATTTTGAGCGAGGATCTCATAAGTTGCCTGAGCTGGCCTGTGACTCCCTCTATAACCCAGTCAGGTCTTGAGCTTTCCCTCTTCTTGCCTTAGCCCCCAAGTAGCTGGGGACACAGGCTTGTGACATCGGGCCAGGCATACTTTTCTTCCGAACTTAAGACATTTTGTTATTATTATTGTCTTGTTTTTATTTTTTTGAGACAGGGTGTCCTTGGCTGTCCTGGAACTAACTATGTAGACCAGACTGGCCTCAAACTCATAGAGCTCTGCCTGCCTCCACCTCCCGAGTGCCTGGACTAAAGGCATGAGACACTATGACTGGCTTTGTTTTTGTTTTGAGTTCTTTTTGTGCAGTCCGTGTGGAACCTGGGAGGTGGGACTGTCAGCCCTTGCACAGAAGCTTCAAGAGAGTCGTGCTTTTGGCCCTAAGTCAGCTCTGAGTTGCGGAGCTGGCGCTTGAACTGGTGCTTCAGCCGGTGCTGAATGGGTGTGCTGTTTGCTAGGCTTGGGGTGGTGTTACCCTGGGCAGGATCTTCAGATGTTCTGTGCCCATCTTCTGGCACGCCCCTCTGAATTTCTTACTCTGCAGCTGTTTGGGCTCCCTCTGCCTCATGGGTAATGATCTCCTTTTGTAGATAGTAACTTCTGAGGGGTCTGGGATTTGGAGACTGAGAAGCACTCTGCGTGCTGGCAAGGGGCAGCTGTCCCAGCCCTCCCTGCCCATCTGTCCACTCATGAGCCCTTCTGTCTTTGTCTCCCGCAGGGAGGTGCTATTTCCATGGTCAGTGGTATACGGACGGCGCTGTGTTCAGTGGAGGTGGTGACGACTGTACCACCTGCGTCTGCCAGGTAGGGTGTGAGGTTCCTGCACCTATTGACTCCGTGGAAGATGGGAAGGAAGTTGGGTGGGCAGCATAGGAATTTACCCAAGATGCTTTGCCATGGAGACGATAACCTGCAGTGCATCAAAAGGGAGAGACGGAGGTAGCAGTCCCTGTAGGAATCCCCCGTGCCTTACAGCCATCTCTATGAAGTCAGTATTCTTCAGTTCTGTATTGGTAGAGTACTTACTGCGATCTGGGGACACACCCTCAGCCCAAAAGAGCTCCAGCCCCCTCTGACTGACAGCCTAGAGCCTAGGTGGGCATGGCTTGGCATGGGATCCTCAAACCTTCTTGTGACTCCGGAGAGAGGGACAGTGGCGGCCTGTGGAGGGGTGACTAGGACCAGTCAGGTGAGGTGCTGAGGGTGCTGTACATTCCGGTTGGAGCAGAGAAGAGCAGAAGCAGGTGGGCTTTTCAGAAATGTGTCTTCCGGCTGGGAGCAGGCAGGGAGATGTGGTCTCTATGCAGCAGCTGGTGAGTGCCCTCAGGAGAAAGAGGCAGGGAGGTAGCAGAGGGCAGAGAGGATTCTGGGAAGACCTCTTCCACTCATCTCCAGGACAGCTCTGCACTGTGGAGGGTGCTGCAGAAAGTGCTCTCACACCTGCGCGTCAGACATGTCTGTGCAGAGGAGGCCACAGTCCCTTGCTGTCTTAGGAGGATGTCTGTGTTCGGCAGGTGGGAAAGGTGCCCTGGCAGCAGAAACTGGACTGGGCTGAATGCTAAGGCTTGGAGTGGAGGGTGGCAGGAGGGAGTCTCGATGGAATGAGGGTTAAGAGGGAAGACAGAGATAGTAGAGATCCAGCTGGAGCAGGGGGACCGCCACAGGACCTTCTTTCAGCTCCCCCGACGGACTTGCCCTCTCCGCTCCTGTCTCCCTGGACATTTCTTTGTCACTGTCTGGAGGATGGCTGCTCACCAGCCTTCTCTTCAGCGCTAAGTGGCCCAGGACTGGGAGCCACCATCACTGATGCATGCTCTTGTTCCTCTTCCAGAACGGGGAGGTACAGTGCTCCTTCACACCATGCCCGGAACTGGAGTGCCCTCGAGAGGAGTGGTGGCTAGGCCCTGGACAGTGCTGTTTTACCTGCAGGGAGCCCACACCCATCACAGGTGAGGTCCTGCTGGGCAGTCCCCAACACAGGGCTCAAGTGCACAGGAGGGAGGCTGGGCTTCCCTCACTTGGACTGATGGTGTGTGTGTGTTAGTGGAACAAGCAGGTGTGTTTTATAAAGCGTTGTGTGTCACCATGTAAGTGTGTAAGTTTGTGTGTGGGGGTATGCTAACAAGTGTGCACGTGTATATCCTTGGAAGCAAGCTTTGTATGAATAGCACTTAGTTGGCTATGCCTCTAAGTGCTGGTGTTTGGATGGCATCAGTGTACGAATGTGTCTGAGTTCTATATGACTTACCTGTAAATGCATATCTATGTGTGTTCTGCTAGTTCCCTGTGATGTGTGTGCAATTTGCTGTATGTTTTTGTGCCAGTGAATGTCTGTGTTTGTGTGTGTGTGTGTGACCCCGTTGTCTGTGAGTGTGTCTGTTTGTGGGAGTTTCAGTATGTGTGATGTATGTGTTTATGCATTTGTATATATGCAAATATACATTTGTGTTTTGTATGTGACTGTGGGTTGTGTTTTGTTAGTATAAGTTTGTGTGTCCCTCAGTATGTGGCCGAGCATAGCCCACCTTTTTGGGAATGTGTATGTCTGTTATGTTTTGGTGCAGGAGAATTGTCTGTTTTCTGTCAATCATGTTTTAAATAAATGCTGATTGGCCAGGCAGGAAGTATAGGCGGGGAAACCAGACAGGAAGTAGAAATGATGCAATGAGAACAGGAGAATTCTGGGAAGGAGGAAATTGATTCCTCCCACTCCTGCCCAGACCACCGAAGCAGCAGGATGTGATCTGCCCCACTGAAAAAGGTACTGAGCCACATGGCTAACATAGATCAGAAAAATGGGTTAATTAAGATGTGAGAGTTAGCCAGTGAGAGGCTAGAGCTAATGGGCCAATCAGCTTATAACTTATGGAGACCTATATGTGATTTTCTTTGGGGCTAAACAGTTGTGGGGTAAAGGGCGGAATGAAAACCTCCAAGACAAGCAGGCCCCTGTTCATGTTACAATGTTTATGTCAAAGTTTGCTGCATATTAAGCAAACATTTGTATGTGTGGTTTGTGTGGTGTGTGTATCTGTGAGCATGGGGTGTCATCTTTAGGAGGGTGGTATTGTAGTTCTGGGGAGCGCTCCTGTCTACTGTGGGTTTTTTAAATTTTTTTTTCAAGATAGGATTTATCTGTGAAAGAGTCCTGGCTGTCCTGGAACTAGCTCTTTAGATCAGGCTGGCCTCAAACTCACAGATATCCGCCTGCCTCTGCCTTCTGAGTGCTGGGATTAAAGGTGTGCGCCACCACCTTCCAGCTTCTACTGTGGTTTTTTTTTTTTTTTTTTTTTTTTTTTGTTTTTTACTTTTTGCAGTGTTGTGGGTCCGTTGAGTATGCCTTACCACCGAGCTGCATCCCGGCTCTCTGCCAAGTGTTTTTTCCCTTTCCTACCTCTCCTGCCAGGCTGCTCTCTAGATGACAACGGGGTTGAGTTTCCGATTGGACAGATCTGGTCGCCTGGTGACCCCTGTGAGTTATGCATCTGCCAGGTGAATGACAACCTGCTCGCCTTCAGCTGCTTTACCTGGCTGTCCCATCTGCCTCTCCAACAGGAGACCCCTGCTTCTCCAGAAGCAGGGCCACTGCTAGCCTGGCCTCAGTCTCCCTCCTGGGCACTTGGTCTGCTTTCAGTGGACAACTGAGGGCAGTAGAGCTTGGTGGCTGCCTTAGATGCTGCGGAGACCCTGCTTGGGCAGGGAGCTGCTACCATGCAGGGGCCTCAGGAGGTCTCAGAGAGGACAGCCTGGGGTGTGGCTAGCTCAGGAAGCTGAGATGCCATTTCTTTGTCGTATGATGTTTCATCTTGACCTGCACCTTGTCATAGCTAAGTAGGAGTGTGCGTTTGCAAGTCAAGCATGGATGTTTATTAAGAAACTGCACAATGCTTCCCTTTCCACTCTTGAGTGCTTTGGGTTCCTGAGAGCTTTATTTCTCCAAATAAAGTGGGGTAGGGGGTGGGGTATCATTAGGGAGCCCCTGCCATACATGCAGGATCTCCACGCCCCCACATTTTAATCTCCAAATGACTGTTTAGGGTGCTTCATGAGAAGCCTGCTTGAACATGTTTGCTGCAGAAAGAGGGGAGAATAAAAGCCCCTTTCTGCTGAGGCTGTCCTTCATGACTGATCCTGGCACTCAATTTACAAGAGAGTAAAATAAGAAAGAGACCATAAATGTTCAAATTCTTAAGAGGGGAGGGGAGGAAGAGAGAAAAGGAAGAATCCTCGTATGGCATTTTGGTCTTCTGAAATAGGCATTTCCGGTGGAATAGTTTTCTATAAAAATAGGATTTTATTGTTCTCTATAGGTTTGGGGTGAGCCAGGGTTCCAGGGAAATGCTGAGAAGAATGTGAAGGGGGTGATGGTATGGCCTCAGCTGCTGCTGAAGGGTAGGATAGGAAGCAGAAAGGACAAAACCCCAGCTCTGACTTCCCTGTCTTGAGACAGGCAGAACCTTCCTGAAGTTTCTATCACCTGTGCTAAGCAGCTGGTCTTCATTGACATGGGGGAGGAGGGGTGAGGGAGGATCCACTTTTCCCAGCCTCATCCTGGCATCCTTGAGGGAAAGCCGCAGATAGTGGGGGGCATTGCCTTTCCGTTGGTGTGGGGAAGCAGCCCTGCTGTCTCAAGTCTTGGTGAAGTCTCTTCTTCCTTTAGGCAAATGGTTCTGTAAGCTGCAAGAGGACAGACTGCGTGGACTCTTGCCCTGACCCCATCCGGATCCCTGGACAGTGCTGTCCTGATTGTTCAGCAGGTAACCCTGGCTAGGCCCTACCTCTCCCTCTGCAGCAATTCTCAGAGTTCCTGGAGTCCCTCCTGCCTTGCCTCAGGCCCTCCTCACTGAGCACCACCAGAACCTTGTCTCCCTCACGCTCCCAGCAACCTGCATGGTACCCACAGCCCAAAGAAGGAAAGTGCTTGCCTGAGGCAAGGCCTCAATGCTGTACCCACATCCACAAATCCAGAGCTTACAGTCCTCCTGAGGGGACGTAGGAAACAGACCTGGAAAACTGGGCCAGTGAGAGGAAACACGAATAAGGCTAGCTTTTTTCTTTTTTTTTCCTCTGTAATTTTGACCTTTTATTTCAAAATTAAATTTTGAAAAGAATAAAGCAAGAATAAATTTGAAAAGGCCCATTTTCCACTGTCAGTTATATCTTTCTAATCTCTGTTTGTGATGGGCCCACCTTTTGATAGATATGTGTTATGGGTGTTTTGTTTTTTAAAAAAAAAATCTCTCCCTAAGGGCTGGGTCTGTTGACACATGCCTGTAATCCCAGTACTTGGGAGTCAGAGGCAAGAGGATCAAGCCTGGGCCAGATCGCAAGACTCAATCTCAAAAAATAGGATAAGATAAAATAAAATAAGCCATATTATGTTGAAGGGTGTAGTTCAGTGGGAGAGTGCTTGCTTAGAATACATGATACTCTGGGCTCCATCCCTGTACTCCAAGTACAGACAAACAAACAACAACAAAATAGGTGGAATAGAAATTAAAATATTTTCCTACCATCTCATCTGCTTTTATTATATATATGCAATTATATATATTTACTTATAATATATTGAATATATACTTGTATTTATATATTATATTGTAATATACATAATTATATATTACATATAAGTATATATAATCACACACATACATATGTATATATGATACTTTTTTCCTTTTGAGTCAGGTCTCACTATGTAATCTAACTAGACCTAGAATTTGCTTTTTAGCCCAGGCTGTTCTGGAATCCCATGCTTCTGCCTCAGCTCCTGAATATTGGAATTCACAGGCTTGTGCTGCCATGTGCTTTTGTGTAGTGATAGGAGCGGTGGGGTTGTGTCCCCAGCACCTGGCCGCCCATATGGCTAGCTTATGCCCCAAAATAATTACATGGAAACTGTATTCTTTTAAACACTGCTTGGCCTGTTATCTGTAGCCTCTTACTGGCTAGCTCTTACATATTGATCTAACCCATTTCTAATAATCTGTGTAGCTCCACGAGCTGGCTTACCAGGAAGATCTTAACCTGCGTCTGTCTGGAGTGGGAGAATCATGGCGACTCCTCGACTCAGCTTCTTTCTCCCACCATTCTGTTCTGTTTACTCCACCCACCTAAGGGTTGGCCTATCAAAGGGGTCTAGGCAGTTTCTTTATTAATAAGAAATCACTCCCACATCACTTTTGTACTTACCAACCAGTATGTGAATAATTTCATCAAAGTGGCCTCATTCATTGGAGCCTTTGGTGACATTAGGCATAGGGGGTATGGGGGTACTGGTCTCAACAGGTGGGATTTTTGCCAGTTGACTCTGGGGAGGGACAGAAACCTTGAGCCTCATGAGTCACCTGCCTGTCCCACCCCAAGTTCTGCAATGACACCCTCATGTCCGTCATGAAGACACTGAAGCAAGACTCTGTAATGTCCTCCTTACTTAATCCAGCCATAAAAAGCAGTCAGCACCCATTCCAAGGATGCTTATTGCTTGCCTAGCCTTTGGGGAGTTGCTGGGCCTGCCCCTTGCTATCCAGATAAACTTCCAACCTTTGCCCCGGCCAGGCACCTGGCCACTACTAGCCACCCTTCCGGCTGCTGCTCACCACGTGCTCTGTTTGGCAGGCTGCACCTACACAGGCAGAATCTTCTACAACAATGAGACCTTCCCATCAGTGCTTGACCCCTGCCTGAGCTGCATCTGTCTGGTATGCACCACCCAACCAGACCCCATTCCCCAGCATCAGCTCCCGAACCCCGGAGAAGGCTCTCTGCTGGTCCTGGGGAAAGTTGTCTTCCCACAACCTGTCTAAGCATGATTCTTTAGCCAGGGTCAGAGAGTCATTTGAAAACTCTGGCTAGTCCAGTTGTCCTGCTTCTGGGTTGCTGAACTCAGTGAGTCTCATCATTTCTGGATGAGAGAACCAGACTGCAGAGACCAAGTCATTTGCTTGTGATCTCATGACTAGCTGAGGGGTCAGGCACTGAACCTGGGTCACACACCCCAGAGCCAGCCTACTGCTCGGTTTTCATGTTTGGAAAAGGAAGGCCTGAAATCCCATTGCTTATCATGCTGATAAGTTAGTTCTTGGCTGGAGCTGCTGTGTGTGTACAGTGGCGGTGCATCTGTGAGCCTCAGCCCTGGTCATGTGTGGAAAGGGACAAGGTCAACACATGGGTTGAGAAATACAGGGTAAATGTCTCTGTGGTCTCTGAGCAGTCCGCTGCCCGCTGTCCCTGTATATTCTCGGCCACGTGCTTTGGGAAATGTTGGTCCTTTCTCTGAGTTTCCTTGTTTTTGTTTGGATGCTGCGGATGGAATCTAGGGAAAACACTTTACCCCTGAGCCACACCCTAGCTCTCTCCCTCGTTTTTTGTTGCTGATCTTTCCTGGATAAGTCTGCATTTTCCAATGGGTCACTATTGCCAGGTGACCTCATAGATGAAGTCAGGTCTTGTCCTTGAGATGTTAGAAAGGACCCTAGCTGAGAAAATGTCACCCCTCAAACCCCATCTCACCATGGATGGCCAACGGGGCTGACTAGATGGGTCTGCCTTGCTGGGAGCCCTGGGTTTTCCCTAGCTTCGTACTAGCTGTCCCCAAGAGGGGCCGTGTGTGTTCTATGTCCTACAGCTGGGCTCGGTGGCCTGTTCACCTGTGGACTGTCCCATCACCTGTACCTACCCCTTCCACCCGGATGGCGAGTGCTGTCCTGTGTGCCACGGTGAGTGGGAAAAGCCACCCATTCCCAAGTCTCCCAGGTGACCTGCATCTCATCCTTCTGTCGCCTCTGACTCTGCAGACTGTAACTTCGAAGGGAGAAAGGTAGTGAATGGTCAGGTGTTCACCTTGGACGATACGCCCTGTACCCGGTGCATCTGCCAGGTGAGCTGGCCTGAGGGCCTGGGGCTGCCAGCCAGGCCTGCATGCCACACCTGGGGTCCCGTTCACTCTCATCTTCGCCTCTGGCCACCCATCCCTCTTTGGAAGTCCCACCCGTCATCCAGACCAGGGCCCAGGCACTTTGGCCTCTACCCAACACTTTTCTGCATGTCCACTACTGGCACAAGAGGCCCTGGAGAACTCTGCTACAGGCGGACAGGGTACTCCAGGTTTCCTCATGGTGTCTTTCTGTTTCTGCAGCTGGGAGAGGTGAGCTGTGAAAAGGTCCCTTGCCAGCCAGTCTGTACTGACCCTTCCTGCCCAGGTAAGTAGGCCCTGAGCCTTTCCCACCATCTTCCCCCGCAAAACTTTTCAGAGATGTAGGCCTTCGAAAGGGCTGCTGCGGTGACCCAGGCTCAGATAGCATGATCTGTTCAAGGTCAAACAGTTATGGCAGGCTGCTGCTTCGGGGCTGTTTATTATGAAATACCAAATGCCATGATGTATTGTGTTGTCTGACACCCCCCCCCCCTTTTGTTTTTTTGCCTGTGTGTAGTGATAGGGTCAAGTGGTCAAGTTCAGAGTTTGCAGGTGGGGCTAGTGTTGCACCTTGAACCTCCCCAGCCTCACCCATTCCTCACCCCCGTTTTGAGACAGGAGTTTTACGTTACCCAGGCTGGCCTTAAATTCTTAAATTTAAGGAACCTTCCTGCCTTGTGAGTTCTGAGACACAGTAATGGCCCTAGACTCGGCCAGTCCACAGGGCTCTTATTGCACAGTTACAAACAAGACACAGTGCTTTGTTGTACATCTCCGAAGTTTTGATGTGGACACAGCTGGCTCCTTAAGAAAGATCCCCCTTAACTGTGAGATTTCAAATGACGCCTGAGATGAGACTGGATGGAACTACACCCTACCTGAGAGCACCGGCAAACTAACAGCAGAGAGGTTCCCAAGTGACTGACTGACTGACTGGTAGTGGAGACAGAAAACCCTGGACAAAGTGTGAGTCACAGCCTGGGCAAGACGGGGTGGGATGCTCAAGACCATCATGCTACTTATAAGACACACAACGGAAAATTTGTGAGCTGTTCACTTTTGGAAATTTCTGTTTACTATTTATGGACAACAATTGACCGTGATAACTGAAGTGACAGAAGATAAAACTTTGGATAAGGGGGAACTACTGTATTCTCTTGAGCTGGTTTTCTACCTCCTACCTTCCTAGATCATTGAGCTCCCTCCCTCCCTCCCTCCCTCCCTCCCTCCCTCCCTCCCTCCCTCCCATCCTCTCTCCTTCCCTCCTTCCCTCCTTTCCTCCCCCCTCCCTCTCTCCTTTCTTGTATACCTATTTCTCTGGGCCTTCTTTCTTCTCGCTCTCCATCTCCCTTCCTTCCAATACACTGGTAATGTATGTCCTGTGGAAAATACTGGGTCAACTTTTTATTGAAATCTCATGGGTTGTGTCAGGACTGTGTGGTTGGTAGTAGGGGAAACTGAGTCAGAGAATGTCAGGAGTAGACTGGGGTCTCTCACAACACATTACCATAACCTGGTCCTGAAGGAGCTTCGAGGAAGCCCAGTGATGCAGATGGCTTCCATGGTCTCCAAAGCTGTTTAGAATTTTAATTTCCTCAGTTTTCTCTGTGCATAGATATCTCTTCTTTATGTCTTTTCGACTTCTAGGAAGATAGTAGTTTTTTTCCCCACTGTCTTGTGAATGACATTGCTTTCCTTGGAAATGTCTGTTTCATATCTTTGGCCTCCCAAAGTCATGCCAGGATGTGGTCTGCTCCACGGACGTTTAGGGCTGGGGACCACTGGGGACTTGGAGGACCATGCTTCCCTTTACCCATCACATGCTCCAGAAACTCTGTCGCCAGCACACCAGTCACCTGTAACACAACACCCATTGAGCAACTCTACAGGAATGCCTGGCTCGAGGGCCTGCTGCTATCTCTGTTTTCCAGATGGGGTCCTAGAGCCTGGGGGGAGAAGGTTTCTAATTGGTGGTTTCTCTCTCTCTTCTTATCTCCTGCTGTCTGCAACTGCTCCATGTGAGGAAACTAAGACCCAAAGAGGAGACATGCTGAGCTAACTTCTTTCTCAGAGCACACTGTCAACTCTATTTACCACACCCCCTGTAACTCTCTGTAAAAGGAACTCTTTCTATTTACCCTTAATTTTATAATATAAACAGTATAGATACCCTGGACAAAGCATGAGTCACAGCCTGGGCAAGACAGGGTGGATGGTATAGACCATCATGCTACTCTTACCCATAACTCCCTGTAAAAGGAACAATCAGTTCATTGAAAGAGACTGGTGGAATGGCTCAGCAAGTCAAGACACTGGCCTCAAAGCCCAGTGAGCCATGTTTGCTCCCCATAACACACATGGTTGAAGGAGAAAACTGACTCTTGCAAGTTGTTCTACATGTGTACTGTGCGACATGTGCATACGCACCCACACACACTGTAATAAAAATAATAATTACCTTCAGGCACAATTCATAGGCCACTCAGTTCGCATATTTAAAGCATATGACTTAATAATTTTAGCTCTGTGCAGTTGCCCTCTAGAGGACTTTCAGAGTATACCAGTGGGCACAGCAACATCTGCCTCCTCTCAGCTGAACCTTTCTTCAGGTTCATGCCTCCTTTGCTTGTCACTGGCTATTTTGTTTTTGCTTAACTTCCTTTTCTCCTCTGGGCCACACCCTTACGATGTGAGGGGTGGTAGGCGGAGACAGTTACTAATTCACTCTCATTCAGTCAGTGCTGGGGTTTGAATCTAGTTCACTGCACTTGTCTGGTACGCATGAAGCCCTGACTCAGTCCCCAGCACCACATAAGTTAGATGTAGTGGTGCATGCCTATAATCCTCAGGCAGGAGGATCAATAGTTCAAATTTGCTGGGCTAGAAGGCACGGAACTTTTAATTCCAAAACTCTGTGAGTTCAAGGTCAGCCAGGTTTATATCTATCCACTAAGTTCCAGGACATAGTGATATCCTGTCTCAAAATAACTAAATAAGTAAAAAGTTGTCATCCTTGGCTGTCTAGTGAGTTGGAGGCTAGCCTAACCACATGGAATACTGTTTTAAAATTTTTAAAAAATGGATTGCCTATTTTTTGGATAGCTTTAGGTGCATAGCAAAGTTGAGTGGGCTACAGCGCATTCCTGTATCGTCTGGCTTCACAGATCCATCTTCCCCACAGCAGAGTGACACATAGCTGCTCTCACTGGTGTGCCCAACTTGACCTGTCCTGACCCCTGCAGGCTGTAGCCAGTATGAGGGTTTAGGTTCAGACATCGTCTGTGGTCTTGCATCTGGCCTTGCATCAGTCTGTTGGGATGCCCATTTTGCAAGTGGGGAAACAGAGGCCCAATATTAGACTCTTTCTTTCCTTATCCTTTGGTCTCTGGCACTCCTCCATGTGGGAAACTAAGACCCAAAGAGGAGGCAGGCTGAGTCACGTGCTTTCCAAAACTTCCTGGGAGGGTTTCTCCAGTGAACTGCCTTCTTCCACTCCTAGTTTCTGTTCAGCCTTCTACCCATGGAGGTCGAAGGCAGCCCACTATGGTCCTCACCAGGTATGTTGAGTCCCCTGTGAGGATGGAGCAGGGTGTCTATCCCCAGAGTGGCTCATGTCAACTAGAGTGAACCCTTGTGACCCTGTTTCCCCACCTCTGTCTAGAGTCCCTCTTTCCTCCAAAAGAAAGGCAGCAACCCTCCCCTCATGGAGACCTTGGCAAAGCTGCTCAGAGCCTTCGTGGAGACCCTGAAGTCCCTGCCAACTGTAGCTCCTGCCCAGGGCCTCCATCAGCATCACCTGCAAGGCCCATGCTCCAGCTCCTGCAGCTGTTTCTGAGAACAAATCTGTCCGGTGTGCAGACTGCATTCCCAGGTCCACCAGTAGCCCACACCTCATCCTCACCCCCACTGGAACCAGAGGGCACATTTCTAGGGGAACCTGGAGCCTCCCAGCCTCCTGAGCCCTCAGCAGGGTCTTTGGTCTCTCCTGGATCCTCCACTCTACCTCCAGGCTTTCCAGGGACTCCTTGGTCACCTGCCACTCCAGAGAGCTCTTCCTCAACCTTTGGGGCAGCATTCCAGTGGCCTGTGTCTGCCACCCATTTGACTGAAGCAGAAGCACCTTCAACGACTGGTCCTGACCTCTCAGAGACTCTCCCTACCCCCTTGAAGCCTCAAAAACTCTCTGCTGCTCTCCTGGACAACCCTACCCCTGCTCCCCAACAGCCTACAATAGACATCTCAAAGAAGGAAGAGTCTACCATCTGAGTACTCTCCATGCCTGGGGCACACCAGACAGAACTCTCTGCCAATGGCCTAATGTGTGTGTGACCCTGGGGGTAACCCAGTGGGGTCTCAGAGAAGATGGTCCGTAAGTCAAGGAGAAAGGCAGTGGAAGAAATAGCTCAAACACCTGACTTTTGGACTTTTAGCATCTGGAATTGTGAGAACATAAATTTCTGTTTAGCCCCATCTTTGACTGTGGTATTGGCTACAGTAGCCCTGGCACACTAAGTCAGCAGTGCCCGCTCTTGCTAGTGCAGAGCCATGCCTAGTGTGATCCTGTCGCTGCACACCCTTGACACTGATGTCATATACATCCATCCTAGAAATGTTTTGGGGGTGCCTATTATCTCTGTCATTATGCTTTGTTTTCAACACCGATTTCATGCAATGTTCATTTCAAGATGTGTTTGGAATGTCCCCATCCCTATTCAAACGCTGAGCTGCTAATCTCTCTCCTCACAAGATCACAGTCCAGAGCAGGGGACAGCTGCTCAGATGATAGGTGTCGGAGGTTAGTGAAGGTCGGAGGAGTGTGTGTGTGGGGGGAGTGGGTGAAAGGGGAGGAAAGGGACGGAACAGATGCTCTGACTGCCAGGCCTGTGACTGTTTCCTTCTGCATCTTCCTAATACCATTCCTGAAGGCTTTCTCTTCATTCATGCCAGTCACTCTTGGCTTATCTTACCATGGATACACTTACACCACACGGTGGAGTCTTGCTTCCCAGCGTCCTGGAGACTGAGGCAGGAGGAATGCTGAAAGTTTGAGATCTACCTAGGCTACCATAGTGAGTTCTAGGCTAGCCTGAGCTACACAGTGAGACCCTGTCTAACTCCAGCATACCTCATGGACCCCAAGAGAGCAGTCATTAGCATCAGTGGCTTTGGGAATGCAATCTTTATTCTCTCCCCAGAACAGGGCTTTGCAGAGCTCCCGACAGCTGGGGTTGGCGCTCCTGGATGGGAAGGCCTCATGAACCTTCGTGTCTGTGTTGGGGGGGTGCCTGGCCCAGCACTCACACAGCAGGAGCCAGACCAATCCTGTTATTTGCTCGATCAAACACGGTGAAATACAGCCTCAGGAAAACATCCCCCAGCACCCACATGTCAGGGTCCGAAGAGTCATCTATGTCTTCTTCGAAGTTGCTGGAGCAGATGTGTGAATGACCCTAAAAAAGAAGGGCACTGTATGAACCCGGCAGCTGGCTGCTCAGCCATTATGAACCCGGCAGCCGGCTGCTCAGCCTCTTGCCTTTTTTTTTTTTTTTTTTTTTTGAGCCAGGGTGTCATGTTGCCCAGTTTGGTTTCATACTCACTATGTAGCTGAGGGTGACCTTGCATTCCTGATCTTTCTACCTCAGCCTCCCAAGTGCTGAGATGGCAGATGTGCACAGCATGCCCACTTTATGCAGTGTTGGGGACAGACCTCGGGGCTTCCTGCATTCTAGGCAAAAGCTCTACCAACTGAGCTACATCAGCTTGGTGTCCTCCCTTCACGAGCTGTGCGGCTCTTTCCAGCTGCTGCAGGGTGGCTCGCCCAGTTGGGAGAAGAGCCACTCGTAGCTCCCTTCCTACGCTACCATTTTATACCCTGGCCCAGCTGGTCGCTCTGCAGAGCAGGCCTTTCCCACTCTCTGTTGGGCAGCCTCTGGATGGATGGTGATGACCATCCTCTTCAGCCACTGCTTCCTGAGCTGGCTGGCACACTCTCCTCCGTGGCCCTGACCTGCAGATCCATCTAACCCAGCTGCTATTTCCAGGATTTGAAGAATAGCCCCACTGCCAAACTCCTCACCTTCCGGATGTAGGCACTGGCTGGCACCGGGTAGGTAACACCATTGATGGTGAAGACAATGTCGGGTAGGGTGTTGATGGTGTTGCACTTGAGGACATACTGTCAAAGGGAGAGGCCGGAGGTTAGCTCAGTCATCAGTGTGTGGAGAACCCAGATGGCCCTCCCACGTGACCCTTTACCTCGCCATTACTAGAGGCCTTGGCACCAATGAGATTCTGGATGTTACGGATCGCGTTTTGGGGGCCAGTCAGCAAGGAGGTGCCTGTGTCCATAATACCTTGGCAGCCACCTTCACAGGCAATGACCTCCTCATTCATGGAGATGCTGAGAGGCAGGACCCAAAGAAGACACCAGGATTATCATACAGCCCACACTCCCCTTCCCTGACTCCAAAACAGCCCTTCAGCTCTCCACACCCACCCTCCTGCTTGGTCACTTTACCTTTTTAAATTTGCTTATGGTTAGTTAGTTATTTAGAATGAAGGCCTTGCCATGTTTTCTGAGCTTGTCTCCAATGTCCCTGAGCTTAGACAATGTCCCTGCTTCAGCTTCAGCTTCAATGTGGTTCAGTGGCTTGAACTACAGCTGGATGCCACCACATCTGACTTTCTTGACTTTCCTGACCAACTCTACAGCTTCGGAATGAAGGCAGGCGCCTGTGGGCCTCCGACACTCCCCAGCAGGGAGAAGAGCAGCCATTTGCTGCTTAAGAGGCCGTCTCTCCAGCAGGCTGCCTCTGTGTTGTTCCCATCCAGGCAGTGTCCCAGGAAGCCCACACAGATGGCCAGGCTGCCGATGTCCCTGAAGGAGGCTTAAGCTTCCATCTGGTGGCTCTATGCAGTCTGCTCGGTTTTTATCTCCATGTACCTAGGTGTGGCAGGTTCCCAGGTGCCCTGTTCTCTGTCCCACCCCCTACCTGCTGCTTGGCTGAGATGTCAAGGTTTTCAGATGGAGTATGGAGACTTGTCTCTACTGTCTGTTCTCTTGTGTGATGATCTCACTGTGGGCCCAGGATTTGACCTACTTTGGACAAGAAGCCCCAAGTCCTGGGCAAACCAGGATGGTGGTCACTCGTTATGATTCTTTTCAGCACCATAGATCCACTCTGCAACCTTACCCTCCCACCCCCTCCCTGCTGCCAATCTCACTTTAGGGCTTTGTACGGTCCACCTAGCCCTCTCTGCATGGGCCTTTTCCAGAGACTCCTGCCTGTTCAGGTCTGTAGAAGGCCTGTCCTTCGGTTAGTGCTCTAGCCCCAGGCCTGACCTCCCTTCTCTGGCTGAGATTCTGAGGAGACCTGGAGGGGTTACAGGTGTTTGTCTTTGATGGGTGTATCTGCGGTGCTGGAGACTGGATGTTTGTGTGTGTCAGTGTGTGGCGCTGTATGTGTGTTTCTGTGGTTGTACATGATCAGGCTTCTGTGTTTGTATGACTGTCTTGTGACTTCATGTGTCAGCACAAAGTCAGTACCTGACTTTGCATGTGATTGTATGTATCATTGCAGGTGCAGTCATGCATGGGCATGGGCCTGTGTTACTCCATTTGTGTGTATGTGTGTTTACATGCTGGTGATAGTATCCAGGATCAGGAATCAGGTGTGTCTCTGTGTGTATGTGTTTGTGTGTGTGTGTACATGTTAGAGGTATCATCCAGGAGCAGGAATCAGGTGTGTGTGTGTGTGTGTGTGTGTGTGTGTGTGTGTACATGTTAGAGGTAGTATCCAGAAGCAGAAATCAGGTGTGTGTGTGTGTGTATGTTAGAGGCAGTATCCAGGAGCAGGAATCAGGTAGGTGCTTACCTGTCCAGAGTTAACTGCCAGTAGCTGGGTTTGGACACAGGCACCCAGTGAAGGTCTCCACTGTAGTAGGAGGGGTCCACTCCACCCAGCATCAGCATGCTGCCCTTCTCATCCTTGCTGGGAAGGAGAGGAGGGGGAAGGGCTTACTGTCTGGTAGAGACTAGTGGGCAGGGTCTCTTAGACTTAGCAGCACACCTGACCCTGCCAGCATTGCTTTGTGTTGCTGTTATATCCATACAAACACACACACACACACACACACACACACACACACACACACACACACAGCCCTGCTCAACTGGCCTCTTGGGAGTTCCATGTATTTACAGGGAAGGTAAGGCGGCGAGGAGGGCCGAGCTCCAGGTCAGCTACACAGCTCACGAGTAGCAAAGCTGAGGTCTGAATATGGATAGCTGGCTACAGAGCTGGACTCAGGACACCCTGCCATTCTGTGGAGCACTTGGGCCCCTCTGGAAGCTGGAGCAACTTTATGGTTAAAACATAATTTGTCAGAGGCGTGTGACTTCTACCTGTCTAGACAGTTGTTTTCCAGAATACGGAGGCCTGGGGCAGCCAGGAGTGTGCTTTCCAGCTCACACGGGGCTAGCTTCACCTCAGGGAGCCCACCCCCACCCCAGGCCAATTGGTTCTGTCTGATTTATTGTTGTCGCAGACAGTCACTCCCTAGGCATCTTTCCCCTTTACTGCCTTCTTGTCTTCTGCCCCACCCCCCCTGTATCCTTACATGAGGTGCCTGCAGAGAGGCACTCTGTGCTTAGCAGCTGCCTAATGAGAAGTGGTTGAGTGAATCATTGTGGACCAGATTCAAGTGTTCCCAAGGGCCAGAGAAAGACGGAACTGCTCGCTTAACGCTAGAACTGCTTGGTCATGCTAGAGAGCTGAGATTCCTGGAGCTCAGGTTCCCAAAGATCCCAAAGCCATAGAATAGGCACACAGATACACACCTGCCTCCCCTCTAACACTTGGTGGAGAAGAGACACGTATCAACAGGACCCCGCCACCTGTGCTGTGCCTTCGCGGCTGTTCTCCTCTGGGTCCTTAGCCCATCAGGGACTTCGATGGAGCTGAAGAGCTGATGGCCTGCCTACCGCCATGAGGAAGAACCCTGAAGGCTGAGTTTGAGACCCGCTTCTCTCAGCACTAGGGCCATCCTGGGCAAAGCCCTTCTCGGAGCCTTAGTCTCCTCATCTCTGACTGAGAAGAGGGACTAAGGGAGTTAGTTTTCACTAGAGGGGCTAGCTGTTAGCAGTGGAGGCTGTGCACACTGGGAGACATCCACGTCTCCTAAGTGACTCAGTGCCTTGTTGCAAAAGCAGCCACAGGCACGACGGAAATGGACAATCCAATGAGACCTTGTTTACCGAAGCAGATTACTGGCTAGACCATAGCAGGCAGACACCTGGACTAGACTATGTCTAAGGAACCTTCAGGATCAGAGGGTCAACAATTTCTAGTGCAACCGGCAGCCTAGAAAAAGGGCCAGTCTGGCACAGGCTCACCTGCTCAAGTAGAAGGCAAAAAGATTCTGGGGGATGAGGCCTTGCAGCCACAGGTTGTCAAAGACAGGCAGAATTCCCTGAAAGCTAAGGTCAGGGTAACCCAACCCCAGGATACCATCGAAGATCGCATATTCCATGAACGTGCCAGGTTCCTCCAGGCTCAGGCCAAATGCCTGGGCCACAACCATAAGGTCCCCAATCTGTGAGAGAAGAGGGTGTCTTTACATTAGGCTCTGAAACCAGGGCTATGGTGTAGCTGGGCTTTGGTGGGAGTGAGTGGGGAGATGGTCTGGCCCACAGAGTATAACTGAGTTCTGGCCATGCCATGGGCCACTTGGATGTGAATCCCATTCACGGGTGGACTGGCAGGTTCCCCTCTGGTGCTGTGGAGTATCACCAACCTCCATACCCCGATGCCATCTGACTTTATACTCTTATCCAAATGGGGAGGCTGAGATTCTGAGTGTAGCCTGAAGTTCCCACTGAAGATGAATGGAGAGCAAGGCATTTTCAGGGAACTGCCCATGGAGATCATCTCTGCACCCTTAGCAGGCAGGAACCTGCTATATCCAGGTGTTTTGTTTTTAAGACTGAGTCTCATTATATGTCCCTAGCTGTCCTAGAACTTGCTATGTACACCAGACTGGCTATGAATTCACAGGGCTCTGCCTGCCTCTGCCTTCTGGAGTGCTGGGATTAGAGGCTCGTGCCATGCCTGACTAAGCCACCAGGGTTCTTAGGAATATTTGGACTATGAAAAACGTGTGTGTGTGTGTGACTGTGTGTGCATGCATGTGAACACTCAGGGATTTTGCTAGTTCTCAGGTCCTTCAAGGCCTCCCAGGCTAAGAGCCTTTTGATGGAACATGGCTCTCCTGAATCTGTGCTCTGCTTTTCCTGCCTGGGAGCTCAAGGCTCCTTCCCTGACTGTCCCCAGAGGTCTAGACCACAGGGCTGTCCCCTGAGAGCACCTCTCACTTGCCTGCTTATTCCAAGTCACACCCCAGCTCTTTGGCTTTCCAGCTGTGTGACCTTGGACAAGGCACTTGCTCTCTCTGCTCACTCAGCTGGGGAATGAAGCCCTAGCAATGCCGGCCTTGGACTTGTTGAAAAAATTAGTGGAGTTATTTTGAAGAATGTGGCCAGGCTGTTGTCTGGAACAATGTGGGTCATGCAAGTGACTTATTTTTATATTCTTCTTTCCCTCTGCTACTGGCAGAACCAACTTGTGTTCTCCTTTGGGGAAGGAGCTGCAAATCTGAGCCTGCGACATCAGTGGCTGGGAGTACTCACAGTTAGGGGAAGGTTATTGGGGAGGGGAGCCCCACAAGCTGCCAGCTGGAGCAGAAAGGCACTCCCAGATGACGCTGCCAGTGTTCACACCCAGAACCAGCCCTGTGGTAGCCCCTGGCTCCCGGGTTACCTTGACAGTATCATAGGCAAGAAATCCTGACATCTCTCCTGAACCGTAGGCGACATTCACAGGTCGGCCCGAGACCAGGAAAGTGGAAGACCGGAGAGGGTTGAAGACCTTGTGGTTAGCTGCAGGACACAGGCAGGAGGCGGCCCTCAGGTGTGCTGGGATAGGAGGGGTGATGAAGGGCAGGGCAGGGCAGGGCAGGGTGCTCACCGCAGGCTGGGCTGGAGCAATAGATGGATGGTACCCATAGGAAGGCAGAGCCAGTATCCAAGACGACCTTGAACTCCTGAGGGGGCGTGCCGATGCTGATGACACCGACGTAGACCAGCTGCAGGAGAGGAGGGCCATGGCCAGGGCTGCTCTGGCTGCCTTGGCGTCTCCATGGTGCTGCCCACACTGCCAAGCCTCTGCTCAAACCAGGGCTTCCTTTTAGGAACACTCCATTCTCTCTCAAAGGTTTTAAGTTCTTTCTACCGGGAGCCAGCTTAAGTGCCTCCTCCAGGCTGCCCTCCTGGGTTACTCCAGGCTCCGGTGCTCTTTGCTTTCTCCAAAGTCAAATAGTTACTACCAAGACCACTCAGCCAGTCTTTCACTGGGCATTTGTGTACACTCCCTTGCCTTTCCCTTTCTCCTTCTCCCCTCCTTTCTTTATGATAGGTCTCCCTATATAGTTCGGGCTGGTCTCAGACTTTTGATTCTCCTGCCTCAGCTTTTGCTGGGATTGTGGGCATGTACCACCATGCCCAGCGGACATTTGTTCTTTGCCCATTTCTCTGGCTAGGCTGTAAGTACTGGAAATGGAAACTAAACTTAGGTGTGGTGGTGCACACCTTTAATCCCAAGATTCAGGAGACAGATACAGGTGGAGCTCTGTGAGTTCGAGGCCAGCCTGGTCTGCCTGGCAAGTTCCAGGCCAGCTGGAGTTACACAGTGAGACCTGTACTGAAAAACAACAACAACAACAACAACAACAACAACAAAACCCTGAAGCAATTAGGCTTTGCTCCTCAGAAATGACAGCATCTTGCTAGGTGACCTAGGTGACCAGTGTCCAGCCCATCTCAGAGCTCACTAACTGGTCACTGGTTGAGATCTGAGTCTGCAGGGGTGGGACTCCTCTACCTGAGATACCAGGCTTGATTTGCAATTGTATTTGCTGACACTGGGTTAGATACTGGCTCGTCCTTGCTTCGGACCCAGGGATTCACCTATGTGAATAAGAACAAAAGTCCTGTCGTCCAGTGACTTGTCACCAGCGTAGAACAGAATGTCTGCGTGGTAATCACTGGCCATTGCTAGGTGCAGTCAGTCAGCACAGCCCCAGATGGGGTAGGAATGTGGTCTCCTTGGAGTACGGGTTGGGGAATAAGGGGGATGGGAAACACAGGTCCCTGTTCCTCACCCATGAATTTTTTCTTCCATGTATGAGTGTGTGGTGTATGGGTGTGCATAGGTGCAAACAGAGGCCAGAGGAGGATGTCAGGTGTCCTGCTCTGTCTCTGTGCACATTATTCTTTTGAGACAGGATCTCTCACTGACTGCGGAGCTAGGCTGGCCGGCTACAACCCCAGTTACTCCTCTCTCTGCTCCGCCAGTGTAGCTACTTCTAGCTTGTGTTTTACGTGGGTGCTAAGGATTTGAACTGAAGTTCTCACACTTGAGCAGCAGGTGCCCTTAACTGCGGAGTCATCCCAGTCCGACTTCCCACCCTTTCTGGCTTTAGGAACCCTAGCCCTAATACAGTATTCCCCAGAGGGGCAGTAGCCCTAGGGGGCGCTCGGGAGCCCCAGCTCCGGCAGCACTTACATCTAGGTAGTTCCTCATGGGCTCATAAGTTACTGCTGGGTTCCTGCGCTGCTCAAGGAGCACGTGGGCGCGGCTCCGAGGGTACTTCTCCAGGTAATCCTTCAGCATGTCACTTTCCCGCAGGTTTTCTCGCATGGACTTAATCTTCATCAGAGAGATTCTTTAAATGAGCATTGGGAAGGAAACTAAGTGAGGGGACAGGAGAGAGAGAGAGAGAGAGAGAGAGAGAGAGAGAGAGAGAGAGAGAGAGAGAGAGAGAGAGAGAAAGAGAGAGAAACAGAAGTGGGGGGGGCACCGAGGAAACACACACAAAAACAAAAAAAAAAAAGACTAAAAAAAGACCATGACTGGAACAGGCCACACAACACAGTGGGAAGCACATGACAGAGGGGTGCCTGTTTCCAGTCCTGGTCTGGTGTTCTCAAGCAAGCCATGGGACCATTCTGAGCTTTAGCTTCCCTTTCTGTGGAGAAGATGGGACGTAACTCTCCTCACGCTGACCGCTGATGGGGCCGGAGTGATGGATAGGGAGCACCTGGCATCTACTAGGTCCTAACAGTTACAGCTGTTGCTGTCACTCTTCCCCGAAGCAGCCGGAGAAGAGGGATGGAAGATCCGGGCCTATGATACCCAGTTTCCTTTCCTTGTGACTCGGCTTTGGTCACCATGCTGGTTAGCATCAAAGCTAGGCTAGGAGGTAGCCCCCTTTTTTGTTTTTTGTTTCTTTTCTTCCCGAGACAGAGTCTTCTGTATCAAACCTGATATATAACTGAGGATGACTTTAAATTTCTGATCATATCAACTCCACCTCCCGAAAGCTGAGACTACAGGCAGGCACCGCCATACACAGGAGGAAGTAGTCCTCTGTACCCATCCCAGTTCAATCAGAAGTGAGGGATGAGAGGAAAACAAACTACAAGGGAGCTAAATCAGGGAGTCAGTTAGGGAAATGATGAGGCCTGAGAAACAAGAACCCAAAGACAGAGAAAGAGAGGTCTGTGGACAGAGACACTCGAGTGGGAAGACTCGGAGAAGATCCGTAGACACAGAACGCGTGCTGAGAGAGACCTAGAAGACTCGGAGAAGATCTGTAGACACAGAACGCGTGCTGAGAGAGACCTAGAAGACGATGGAGAAAAAATACCCCGAAGTCGCATGGGTTGCACACTGAACGATTCCGGGGAGTGACATCCATAGAGCCCACGACGTGACTTGTGCCCTTGGAATTGGGTGATCCTGAAGACTTGCCCCAAGACTTCTGGGCCCTTCCGGTGCTCTTGGCAAATTATCACTGATGAACGGACACCTGAACTTTATAAAGGCCAGGGAGGGTTTTATTTCCTTCTCCAGCCCGGGATGGGCAGGGGACTAAGAGGGTGAGATGGTTGTACAAGGTTGAGAGAGAGCCCAGGAGGACAGCTGCTCCATTCACCCTGTACTTACTTGACCAAGCACTCTGAGAGGGCCACAAGCCAGAGGACCCCAAGCCACTTCATGATCCCTTCCCAGGTTCAAGGCGCTTGGAAGAAGGGTTCTGGGCCTGAATCTGTGTGAACTGCTTGTTAAATAGGCCTGGCTTGCTCGAAGCTCTAATCAGCTCCGAAGGGCCACTAATGGGGCTTGATAAGAAACACAAACTTCCCCAAAACATCTTTACCCTAGCAGGGGCTGAAATTTCTCAGAATCCAGGGCGTTTAGAGGCTGAGAATGTAACACCAAGCCATCTGACTTTACTCTTGCTATCGTGGTGATAAAGACACTGTGGATCAAGTGGCAAAGTAAGTGCCCGGTCCTGTGTCTGCCCTTCAGGTCCCACGCAGTCCCCAGCAGGCCATGAGGTGTGTACCGCTGTCTCTATGGTCCTCGTTAGAGAGCAGGTTGCTGAGGGGAGTAGAAGGCCAAGTCTGACAGCCCGAGCTGGGTATCCATGACCCACATGATGGGAAGATAGAAATGACTTCCACAAGCTCTTCTTTGACCTCCAGACACTACTGTGGTGGCACTCAGGTGCCTGCCCACCCACCTGCGGAAAATATGAAACTGTAACATTAAAAAATGTAAAATGTATTCATGATAAATGAAAGACTTTTGAAAAGTTTAATTTTCTCCCAAACCAAAGAAGGACAGGCAAAGCAGTCCTTGCCTTCATGGAGCTTACAGTCTGGAGCAAGGTGGGCCTGCTCACGACCTAGGAGGTAAAGTGGGTACGAGGCTGGGTGGCCATGCTGGGCATGATGCTGCATTGTCTCACCACAAGGGGGCAGCCTCGAGTCATCTCTGACCAGCCCCTGCCAGGCTGGGAGGAAGTCATGGTGCCAGGTTGGGCACATTTTCAAGAAAAGTCAGAACCTGGGATATTTATGTGAAATTCCTGTTAGCAAATGGGATATTATGATGGCTGCACTTTGGCTTTCATACTCTGTTCCCTGCTCCTAACTTCTTCCCTGTGAACAGGTGACAAAGATACCCTACATCCCAGAGCGGGCACGCTCCATGCACAGTGGGAAGGATTTCTGCGGGGCACCATGAAGAATGTGTTAACCTTAGCGCTTACCCATTCTGTTCTGTCACATTTTTTACACTTTTTTTGTTTTTGATTTTTGTTTTTTTGAAACAGGGTTTCTCTGTATATCCTGGCTGTCCTGGAATTCAATCTGTAGAACAGGATCGAACTCACAGAGATCCGCCTGCCTCTGTCTCCTGAGTGCTGGGATTAAAGGTGTACATTACCACCACCTGGCGACATCTTTGACATCTGTGGCAAAGTTTCCATAGGAAACCAAATGGACAGGCTTTGGGGAGCTTATCAACTGGTGTAGGTACCTGTAGTGTGCTGTGCATGCAGACTCTGAAACTCACCATTTCCAGGGGATCCAGTGCCCTCTTCTGACCTCCGCGGGTACCTTCACACATACACACACACACACACACACACACACACGCACGCACGCACGCACGCGCGGGGGGGGGGGGAGGAGAGAAAAAGAGAGACAAACTCTTATTCACTCTCTAATTTCCATTCGCAGGGAGAGAGAGAGAGAGAGAGAGAGAGAGAGAGAGAGAGAGAGAGAGAGAGAGAGAGAGAGAAACAAACAACCACAGATCATGGAAGTGTTTCCCCAAGCTCTGAGCCCCTCAACCTGAGGAGGGCTCGCAGGAGCCCTGACTTCTATCAGCTGGGGAGAAGTACAGAGAATGTACCATGTAGCTGTGGCTGGCGTCCAGGACACAGTGCAGCCTGGGGCCTGAGCCTTGCTGTGGAATCAACAGCGATCTGCAGGTTAGACAAACCCATGACTTAAAAAACATAATTCCCGCTTGATGAGCACCTATTGGCAACTCTCCCATGGGACACAGGTCTGTCTGCACATCCAGACATGTAAATAGGAATCTATTGTCTTTTTTAGCATGTCAGAAAAACACCCCTGGGAGCCTTTGGCCTGGCCTGGGATACACATGTTCAGCTCCTTAAACTGGTACTATATAGTATAGACCAGAGAATAATATGGCCCCGCCCCCAGGAGTCCAGGGCCCCTGTGCTCGTCACTCATTCAGGGGACAATACTGGGCAGGAAACCCAAACAGAGAATGGATACTGAGTGATGTTAAAGGTGATGTTTGGGGCTGGGACTGTGGCTCAGTCGAGTGCTTGCCTAGCACTGTCCACGATCCGTCTCTGGCACCACACACACTAGGTGTGTATTAAAGATCAGTAACTGGGGGAGGGAACATGAGGGTCAGGACTCCAAGGCCAGCCTGGATTATAAAGAGAGTTTGAGGACAGCTTCGATTATATAAGATCCTGTCTGAAAACAAATGAATAACTAAACAAAGGAAAATTGAGCCCAGGTTGGAGGTATCCATGTGTAATGCTAGCACTAGGGAGGCTGAGGCAGGATTCTGTGGCCAGCCTGGGATCCATAGTCAGTTTTGGATCCGACTGAGCTATGTAGTGAGTCCCTGCCTGACCTTCTCCTGGTAAAAAGGCAAAAGAAGCAACAAATGAAAACCCCAACAATCTTCCCATACAAAGTATAATGTTGCTTAAATAAGAGAGATTGGGGTTTAGGTACAGACATTTTAAGAGCTCCTAAGTCCTGAAATGAACAAAAGCATTTACGGTAAAATAACACTCCTGTAAAAAAAAAGTCTGATAAAAAAAGATAATCATTTTAAAAGGGGAACATAGGGACTGGGGATATAGCTCAGCTGGCAGAGTGACTGCCTAGCACACGTGAAGCCCTAGCACGCATGAAGCCCTAGCATGTGTGAAGCCCTAGCACGTGTGAAGCCCTAGCACGCATGAGGTCCTAGCACGCGTGAGGCCATAGCACATGTGAAGTCCTAGCACACAGGAGGCCCTGGGCTGGAGCTCCAGCACTGAATTAAAACACCAAAAACGCCCCCTCAAAAAGCCAGGTGTGGTGGTGCACACCTGCAATCTTGGCAGTTGAGAGGTAGAGGCAGAGAGCCACGATTTCAAAGTCACCCTAGGCTACCAGGGGAGTTGGAGACCAACCTGAGTTACATGAGATTCTGTCTGAAAACAGAGGAGCGTGTAGCTGAGAACCCGACACTGCCATTATTCCTGCCATTGTCATGGGATACCAGTAAGAACGACTTTTAGGTTTGAAGTTCTTCTGAAATAAGTTGGAATGTTTCCTGTTTTTGGATTTTATTTTGATTTTGTTTGAGGTTGGGTTCTGTTGACTGACTTGAAACATGCCATATAGGCCAGGCTGGCTTCAAACTTGTGATGGTCCTCCTGTCTTGGTCTCCTGAATGCTGGGATTTCACCGATGTGCTACGACACCCGGCTGCATTTCCATCGTGAAGCCCTTGTCCTCAGTGATATGCCCAGAGGTCCAAGAAGAGCAGACTTGGGCAGCCTGGCACTGGCTCTGGAATCTCCCTGTGCCCTGCTCCATCACCCCAGGGCTACCTAACCCAGTTTGCAACTTTGATGAGCCTAGGGCAGAGCTTAGAAGCAGGAAAGATGGGGTGATTTTGAGAAGTAACAAATTGAGGCTCTTTCTCTCTTTGGATTTCTTGGCATTGAGACCATCTGCAGGGTAAGGGAAATCAACCTGCTTATAGAGGGAGAGAGAGCGAGCCCAGGCTGGAGCAGCGGAATGTTCTGGAGGGTGGCAGATACACAGTGAGTGACAGAGAGGAGAGAGTTATTGGTGTGGGATACAGGAGGGATCAGATGGGAAAGGGACCTTGGAAGGGAAACAGGGGTTTGCAGGGTAGGAGAGGTGGTGAAAGGGTCACTTAGGGTAGTGGGTCACGTAGGGTGAGCCAAGGGCTTAAACAGCTCACCTGGCCATAGAAAGCAGACCTCAGACTGCAGCAGCACCTACGAGGGGTCTTCCCATGTGTGTCTTCTGGGACATGGGTGCTGGAGGCTGGATCTAATTCTTTGTGCTCCAATTCCTGCTTCATATGAGGCAGCCTGAGTCAGTGGCTGCTCCTGTGAGACAGGAAAGGGGACGGCTGCAGCCAGTGGCTCTTTGATGACTCTGGGTATTGAGGTCACCTCAAAAGCCCTGGACACCTAGAACACCTCTCATCTTAAAATTCACCTGCCCCTCACTGGTATGCCTGGAACTCAGAGTCCTCTTCCTGTTTTCCATCCTTTAAGGGAGGTGACTTGTCCCCTGGATCAAGTTTCTATTGAAGAGTCCTCAAATTTCCCAATGGTAACTTCTGCTTCATGGCATCTCATAGAATCTAAGTGGCACAGTGTCCCATGGAACACAAGGGTTCTTTGGTTCTTGGTGGCAGGTAGGTTGTAATTTGGGTGGGTGGCAGCTTGTCTGCCTTCTTCATCCTGAGTGCTAAGCAGACATCACCAGTTGATCCCAGCACTCCTGACCTCTGGATAGAGCCACAGGGTCCTGAGTGATATAGATTCTCTTCAGCCAAATGTATTACTAGTCAGCGTTGGCTCTTGGTTGTGAGTGACTGATATTTATTTCCCAGGTCCATCTCCTTTCTTTGGAAGAGGGAACACTGAGACTTGCGACATGTGATTTACCAGGATCTTGAAGGTAAGGCAGAGAATACTGGAATCCAGGGCTTTGGGCTTGGGCAGTCTCTTTCCCGAGTGGGGTAGGGGATAGATGCTCAGTGCCTTGAGAAGGGAAGACAGATTCTCAATGATATGGGTAGCTCTTAGGGGTTTGCAGTTGCCCCACATTGAGGTTCTTTGCCTGTCTCCTCAGTTCCAGCCTCACATCTGTATCACTAGATCCACAACCTTGGAGCAGCAGGAGAGAGTCAAGGGACCAAGGACCACAGGGGCAGCTGCAGCTGAACTGGCAGCAGGAAGCCGCAGGTGGTACAGGTTAGCACTGGACCACGCCCAGTTTGGCAGCCCACAGCATTTCTTCCTCTCCTATGTTAGTATGGCGCTGGCTCATAAAGTCTTCTTCTGGACTTTGCCAGCAGGAGCCGGATGTCCTATGAGGTATGCAGCCAACACAAAATTGTGAACTTACTCAAAATATTACAAGACTTTGTGTGTGGTTTTGTTGTGTTGTTACTCAACCATACAGTTCTTAGGTGTGAACTTTGAAATGACATCATGTCACAGGGTTGGAAACACATTGTAGTCTTTCTTTGGGGGAACCCACGGTTGAGCTGAGCAGCTCAGACGAAGCTGAAGTCCAGGGCTTCTTGCCTCTGCTGCTCGAGAGCATCCTTGGAGCTTTGAGTACCCTAGAGAGGGAAGGAGACCACACGTGCTTCTTGAGGACCTTGTTGCAGGGATCTGGCTCAGAAACAGGACAGGCCCCTGGAAAAGGCCACGCCCTTCTCTGTTCCAGTGTCTGCCAGACATAGGCCTTGGGACAGGTACTGATGAGAGGGAATGTAGGAAGCAGGACCTGCCAAGGGTGGGGCCATCATTGGGGTCACACCGGGGAAGATTAGACAAGAGTATTTACTCTCTCTCTCTCTGGCCCTATCAGGGCCTGGGTGCACCTTCCAGGAAAACGGGAGAGGGCAGACAAAGGCAAACCAAGAGGGCAGAGCCATTGTTACAGGTAGACGTGACATCTTCAGTGCTACTGAAGATAGCTAGCCTAGCCACGTAGCCAGAGCCCAGAGTAAACTTGGCTTTGTTCACAGTCCTGACTACCCTGACTCAATCACACACAGTCTTTCACTCTGAGCCAAGAAATCAAGGGAGAATGAGGCTTTAGGTCATTGTGGGTAATGAGGTACAGAGGTCCCCTAGGTGATAGTGGTATGTTCAAGTACAGAGGGAAGGCTACAGATGGGCAAGCAGCCATTTATTGAGCCTTGTTATCTCAGGCCCTTGCAATTACAACCCTCCCCCCCCCCGAATGTTTTTCCAATTGTGGTGTCTTTCTTTCTTTGAAACATTGTATGTTTATGTTTATTTTTTTAAATTGTGTGCAGGCATGTGCATGCATGTGAGTGCAGTGCCTGCAGAGGCCAGAAGAGGGCATCAGATCCCCCAGAGCTGGCACTGGAGATTGTGAGCTACCGCGACCTGGATACTGGGAACTGAGCTTGGGTTCTAGGCAAGAGAAATGTACACTCAACTGCTGAGCCATGGCTCCGGCCCCACCATGGAGTATCTTGAAGGAGGATGAGTTCTGGGTCTGTCCCTGGCATGACACATGGGGATCAGAGTGCCAGAAAGCAGAAGGGACTGGGCCAAGGTCAGGGTGCTTTAGTGGCATAGCATGAACTGGGACTTGGAACTGGGCCTGACGAAGAATCTTCCGTCTTCCAGCTGTGAGGTCGAGCTAGTAGCTGGGACTGGCCAACTGCAGAGTCGAAAGGATGGCTTTGTGGCCTCCAGGCCTAGTTTATGGATCCAGAGGTCTCTTAACCTCCAACTAGTCCTGGGGCTGCTTTGGGGATTCTATGAAGCCAAGTCGAGGCATCTTTCCTAGTGCCTCGTCTCCCAGGAGACTGTTTTCTGCCTCCAGTTCTCCTTCCCTCCCATCATACTCAAACGGTCCCCACCATGACTTGGCACTGGGGCAGAGCTTGCAGAGAGGATGTAGCTGTTTGCCTCCCCGCCCCCGCCCATACTTCTGTCCAGTTTTCAGGTTCTGGTGGCTTGGGGTTTGGCTTAGCAGGTTCCAACACCTGCACACCAATACCATGGCGCACAAAATGGAGTCTCTGCTTGCCAGCTAAACAATAAAAATTAAACAAAAATCATACAGGATAAGAGTTGACAGACAAGCCAAGCTCACCTGCCCTGGCAGGCCCTCCTGCCCCTGAGAAACAGCATCAGCCTGGCTTTCTGGAAGCTGCTGTAAACAGCCCTCACGCTGACCGCATGAGACATTTGCAAAACAAATAGCATTGAGTCCCTATCAGGTTGGCTGGCACCCAAGAGTGGGCAGTGCCTCGCATAGGTAGCTGACTGTCTTCTGTACTGATTCCTTCTGCAGTAACTGTGCTCCAGGCTGGGGATGTGGTTCAGCTGGTAAGTGCTTGCCTAGCATGTATGAGGCCCTGGCTTCTATTTCTGGCATGGCATAACACTGTGTACATGGCAGTGCACGCCTGTAATCTTAGCACTTGGCAGGCAGAGGCAGGAGGTCATTCTTGGCTACTTTGTCTTTGAGAGTTCTAGGACAGCATGGACTACCTGAGACCTTGGAAAGCCTGTCTCAAAAAAAAAAAAAAAAAAAAAAAGTGACCGAGGAAGGTGGATTACATGACCGGGCAGCCCATGAAGTAGTGAAGGGGAGGGTGCTCTGCCCAGTGGGAACAATGAGGATTATCTTAAATCTAGAATCCGAAACAACAAATTTGGGAGCTCCTGTTGAAAATGCGATGGCACAAAAGAGAAAAAGATGTGAAACTGAGGTTGCCTTAAAACAAAAAGGGGGGCTACCACTGTGTTTATAAGGCTGATGAGTGACTGGAGCTTCCTGGTTGCAGAGTTGGAATGCTGCAGGCAGAGGGTCAAATTGTCTCAGAATTATCTCTAGTCTCCTTGATAGCCATTGTTCACCTCTGTGCCTGATCTCACATCCTTGTGATGGTCAGGTAAAACCTTTTGTAGTTCGTTAACCCAGCAGACCCCTAGCTCCACCGAGTGGAAAGTGAAAATGCATCCAACAGCGTCTCAGACCCAAGCAGAGAGTTCCCCTAATTTGCTGTAACCCACTGATGCGATGTTCCCAGAACTGTATTTGAAAAATGCCTTGATATATGACTTGCTTTTTGTTGTTTCACTTCGTGAAAGTGCTTCTTCTACTTTGCAGGATGTTAATTAAGGCACCCTGACTCTGTGTCCCAAGCCATGGTCACTCTTACTTGGCTCAGAACAAAATGTCTTTCATTCCCTTTGAGATGAGCGCTGTTTTGTGTGGACAGAACTAAGGTTCAAGTGAAGGAGCAGGAGGCTTTGGGCTACACTGAGCCTGTTGTCAGGGGGGCCTCTGGACTTTCCCCCTTAGTATGACCCAGCAAATCGCATTTTGCAGAAGCCAGTTTGTGCTTGTCTCTGACACTAGCAACGAAGGTCTAATGTATAGCAAAGCGTGGCATCCAGGTGTCATGGTTTTCTTAGGCTGGAAGTTTTTCTACCAGGGTCCCCATCACCACGACTGCCGAGAGGGCAATGGGGAATGGCGTTCACTTTTCAGGCTGGCTGGTTTGTTCCCATGCCGTCCTGGGGCTTATCACTTTGGGGGAGTGAGGATGAATCAGGTCCGATGTTTTTTATACAGAGCCACTCATCTACAGAGGACTAAAGTGTAATCTAGGATTCTGACAAAGGGTGACTTTTAGGAAACCGACTCAGCTGTTTGCAGAGTCTGAAGGGGACACTCGGGACCGCAGTCCTTCTAATCCTGGGGCCAAACTATGAAAATAAGTGTGTGGGTGCAGGCCAGGGGCGCCGCAGCACAAGTTGCCCGTCTGGGCCTCCCTTTGGAGATTCCAAGATTTAGCTCTCAGGACACTCAAAGCGGTTTGAAAGGCATGCCTGCAAGTCTGCGCAGGCGTACTCGCTATGGGCGGAGTCCGACCGTGGGGGCGGGGCCTTCCCGCGCGGGCGGGGCCGGGTGGCTCTCCGCGGGTGTGGCTCCCGGCTGCCGTCAGCGTCTAAGAGCCGGTATCTCAGCAGCTCGGAGGCCCACGAGGCGGGACGCCTGAGGCACGGCGGAGGGCCAGCGCGGCCGGCTCCCGGCGCGGACTCGGGAGGGAGTCACATCCGGCGGGGGCGGGGCTCGCGGATCCCGGAAGTGAGGGCGGCGACTGATTGCCCGCGGTGGCGGCGGCCCCGGCAGGTGAGCGCCGCTGGGGAGGGTCCCGGGCGCTGGTGAGCAGCGGCGGACGGTGCTGGAGGCGTTGCCGGCGAGCCAGAGGCCCCCTCCGCCACCCGCCTGCCTGGCGGAGGCCGGCGATTGGGCGCAATGGGCGCGTGACTCCCCGCGGGCCTGCGCCCCTGCATCGCGGTGGGAGGGCTGGAGGGTGGGAGGCTGTCCTCTCCGGTCGCCTCAACTCCGCCCCCTCCCACCTATCCGCTAACGCCACGCAGCCCTTCACCCTCTATAGGAGCATCTTGTGGTCAGTGTGTCATTAAGGGCCACTTTGCCCTTTCTACGGATGGGGAAACTGAGGCCCGTGTGATCTGACTTGCCCTAGCGGCGTAGTGGGGTTGGAGGGACTCTGGCCTTTGACTTGGTGGCCTGTGTCTTTCCCCAAAATAGCAAGAGGTTGGAGTTCCGTTCTTCCCATTTCTTCTGACCCCCGACAGTCCCAGCGTAGCGGAACTGTCCTTGTTCCAGAGCCTTTCAGGTGCAAAGGACAGCGATGTATGGTCCCAGCATGTGCCTGGTTCTCCTTTGTTTCCCACCTCACAGCCGGTTAGGGGTGTTCTTCCACTTTTCGGGTGGGGGAAGGCGTTTCCCAAGGATATACCTTGTCTCTCATCCTGGGATTGCTCACCTTGAGCCAGGGAGCCTCACAGAGTCCCAGGTCTCCTTCATTGCTCCCTGCCTCCTATCCAGGAGTCCACCCAAAATGTGGACTCCCACATTTAGTGACTGTCAGCCCTAAAACTGGAGATGATGGTGACATAGGGACTTAGGAAGGACGCTTATTGGTTGGGGCTCAGGGAGGGACCTGATCTGGGCTGCTGGGTGCAATACTGAATTCTGAAGTGAGTCTTTGTTCTTGGCCATCATAGTGCCCAGAAAAACCTTTTTTTCCCCTAAGATTACCTTGGAAATCTGGCCTAGTGCCTCAGTAATTTCCCCTCCGTAGAACCCATGATGGGGGCTGCTTCACGGGGGCGGTTTTCTGTTGCTGTCCTGCCAAGCAGTAGTTGTGATTGCTTGTGTGGCTGTCCTGTACTGGGTTCTGTCCTTGGGGTGTTTTGAACATACTGGACACAGAGAACACCTCTGAGTGGCTGGCGATCCCAGTTTACGGAGTTGTTGAGATGTTAGGTCATTTGGCTGGTGTCAACCAGTGAGTGGCTAGCTGAGTTAGGATTTTTAACCCTCTTGTCTCTTTTCAAAACAAATACATTTAACTCTTAATACTGCCTTACAGATGCGCCAGTTGCCCTAATGTGTTGGAGTTTAAGAATGATATTTGATAATTTTTGTTGAAAATGCAGAGCCCCATTTCTAGAGTCTTGTGATGTTATCTGGAGGGGACCCCAGGAGTCTGTTTTTAATACACACATTGGGTGATTCTGATCTTAATGCAAATTTGTAGGTTTTCCGGGCCACTGGAGCTTGGAAATGATGGTTACCCAAGATTCTTGGTGCCTTTTGCTGATTTCTTTGACATAAGCTAATGTTCCATTAAAGGGTTTTGAGGTAAATAGATACTTGGGCCATTCCTGGACACTGCTGGCTAGTAGTAGTGGGGTTTTCCAGACTGACCGATGAGGTCATTGGAAACCTGAATTAGTGCAGTTATATTGCTATTGTGGGGGAGTTGTGTTAGAAGTTTCCTCTTGGGATCTGGAGTTTCCAGAAAGTTGTAACCTGTCCCCACCCAGCTTGCCCTGTGAACACAGATTTCAGTGATGGCCACAGTCTTTAGGCATGATCCACATATCTCTCCCTCCATTCTCGCTTCCCCTGGCTGTCTGGAAGACAGGGAATATCAAACAGGTTTGCCTTGATTGAGCTGGTGCTGACAAGTGAGACCCTGGGGCTTAGGTTGGGCCAGGGAAGGGAGAGTCTCCGCTGTGAACTTCAAGACAGCTAACTTCAGCAGGGTAGGCCTGCACATTGAAGCCCCGTGAATACCTTAACTCCCACGGTGAGGTGTCTCAGCAGGTTCCACAAGCAGCAGGAGGAGCAGACAGGATTGTGCTGCTAGTTCATCCTACTGCCCATGAACAGCAGCTTCTTCTCATTGATGTTTCTGTGAACGGAGGCTTCCTGTGTTGGTGCTTTTCTTGTCTCCGTGCTGAAATACCTGGACACGAGCAGCTGAAAGGAGAAGGGGTCCAATCTGAGTTCAGGATACTTACCGTTCTTGTAGGGACATGTTGGGGACAGGAGCTTGAGGTGGGTAGGGATGTGATGGTGGCAGGAGCTTGGGGTGGCTCGTCGTGCGCGTTGTTATCAGGAAGCAGAGAGATGGATGCTGTGCTCAGCTCATTTTCTCCTTTTGATTCTGTCTGGGACTTCAGCTTACGGTGCTGCCCACAGTTGAGGTAGGAAGCCCCACCTCAGTTAAGTGAATCTAGGTAATCCCTCACAGGCGTGCTCAGGGGCATGTCTCCTAGGTGACCAGAGTGTCTGCCTAGTTGACAAACCATCACAATTGCTTTCCATTTTATTATTTTTAGACCGGGTCTCAAGTAGCCCAGACTGGCTTTGACTTGCTGTGTGGCAGAGGAACCTTGAACTCACTTTCCTGCTTCTACTTCTCCAGTGCTGGATTACGGGAGTGCCCTGCCACACTGGGTTTATGTGATGCATGGGACCACACCTAGGGCTTCATTTGAGCTGAGTCTGCACTCTGCCAACTGAGCCAGGCCTTAATTTGAATTGTTTTAGATTTGCCTCCTGTTGTGTCCCAGAATATGGTGTAGCTTGGTAAATGTTTTAGGGAGACTTGAGAAAAAAGTTGGTTCAGTGGTCAAGTCCATCTGGTTGGGAGTGCGGGCTGCTTGTCTTCTGGGCCCTGCTGACTTTCTCCTGTTGTCATCGAGAGAGGGCATCCGTCACCAGTCTGTTGAGGCCCAGGGTTCTTCTGCTCTGATCAGATGGAAATTGAGAACGGGCCAAGTGTAACTGGTTCCCTTTGGGTCAGCTGCTCTGAGCTTGGGGTGCCTAGCACCCTTCATTCTGAGTGTTATAGCTTTAGGTGAGTGGCCTAGTGCCCACTGTCCTGTGCGACAGCTCTTAGCCTATGGCGCGGGACCCTCGGCTCTCAGTGTTACTTCTCTGAGATTTTTCTCGGCAGCAGCAGCTAGCAATCTTTAAACTTTCCCAGCAGTGGAGGCTCGCAGCCCTTCCGCAGTCCCAGCTCTGTTCTCTCGCCTTTTGTCGTTTCTGTTCTTGCTCTCCACAGCTTTTGACCTGCAGTCTGCTCTGCACTGCCTGTCACCTTCCCCGCACTTCCCCAGTCCTTCATCTTTTCTCAGTCTCCGTTCCTGGCCAGAAGACTCTTCTGCCACCTGCTAAGTGCTGCTGGGTGTGGGAGCCGGCAGCCCTGGGAGTCACCTGTTCTTCATGCAGTCAGCTCAGCTCACTCTGCTCCTGGGCAATAAGACTCCTGCTTGGAAGATTCTTGGGGCCTACACTGCAGCATGCAGGGACAGCACGGGGGAGCCAGGTTTCCCAGACTGCTGCTAGAGAGGGAGAGAACAGGCTTTCTTCGCTAGCCAGTCAGTCTCACAAGCTCACTAGCTGTCCAGGGTTGGGGCAGAGCTTCTCCCTGACTGGGTTGAGGATTTGCTGCTACGAGATCCCATGTGATGAGGTCAGAGTAGTAGCCATGGACTTGGCTATCTGGAGGGCAACCCTTGATGCTGCCATGGCCTCAAGAATCCAAGCATCCCCAAGTAAAGCCTTCGATGGGTTAGTGGCTTTGACAGTTGTGTGGTTCCTCTTGTCGAGAACCAAGTCCCTGTGGAGTGACTAGGTCTGGCTTGGGTCTCCTACAGGAGATGGTGGCTAGATTGGAGTCTTGGCAGCCATAGGGTTTTAAAACAACTTGATTGACAGCTTACAGAATTGCAGGAGAAGTGACTACTTGATTGGCAGCTTATGTAATTTTTATGAAAATGGGTGCTGCTTAAGTGGCTGTCCCTGGTGAGACTTCAGGAGTGGAGGAGGCCCTGGTGTTCCTTCCTGACCATCCCCATCTCAACCTGGGAACAGGAAAGATTGACCATAGCAGTTCCCATCCTCCTCTGTCCTTGCTCAGCCTAGGGCACTGGTCCAAGCACTACTCTGGGTAATCGCATCTGTCAGCTGCTGGGAAGAAGGGTCTGATGGCCATCAGTCAAATCCTACTCATGTCTGACAGCTTCTGTGATTTAAAAGAAAAAAAATAAGGATGCTTCTAACAAAGATCTCTTCTGAATTTAACCCTCCCTCCCTCCCTCCCTCCCTTCCTTCCTTCCTTCCTTCCTTCCTTCCTTCCTTCCTTCCTTCCTTCCTTCCTTCCTTCCTCCCTTCCTTCCTAGACAGGGTCTCTCTCTATATCCCTAGCTGTTCTGGAACTCACTGTGTATTCCAGGCTTCTCTTGAACTCACAGAAATCCATTTGCCTCTGCCTCGTAAAGGCTGGGATTAAAGGAGTGCCCCACTACACCCGAAGTCTTGTGTTTTAAAGTTAGGGTTGATATAGTTGACTTAGACTGCAGAGGAACTCTACAACTCAGTAACAAAAGCAGCCAGGTCGAAAGTGGACGGAGTACTTGACCAGTATTTCTCCAAAGAATATACGAATGACCAAAAGTACCTAAAATGATATATCAGGGAAAGTACAGATTAGAAGTCTCAGCACAACACTACTCTACTTGCTGAATGAGCATTAAAAATAGGAAATAGCCTGGGTGATGGCTCAGGCAGCAAAATGCCCCCCATTGCAGCATGAGGACCAGAGCCCCAGAACCCATGCAAAGGCTGGGTATGGTGATAGAAGCCTGGGTGTGTGAGGTGGAGACGGGAGACTCTGAAGCCCATTGGTCAGCCAGCCTAGCCATGTTGGCTTCAAGTTCACTGAGAGACCATGTCTCAAAAAATAAAGATGGAGAGCCATGGAAGAAAGATGCCCAGGTCAACCTCTGGCCTGCACACATACACGTACACACACTAACAAGAATAAATATCACACTCACCACACACATACACATGCGTGCACACACTAAGTAAAAATAGGAAATAGGTGGTAAATTGAAGGCTTGTGTGTTTTTTGTGGGAATAGGAAGAGCTCCAGCCACTATGGGAAGCTGCACAGTGATTCCTCAACAAGTCAGTTAGCTGTATGACACAGCAGTTCTCTTTCTGTATCTATGCAGAAGAAATGAAAGCAGGAACTGCAGTAGCCATTTGTGTATGAATATAGTTGGGTTGTTTATGAGAGTCAAAAGAGCCACGCCCACAGAGTCCGTGAACTAGTGCGTGAATGCGCGGAATGCAGTACGTACACCAGGCAGCCAGAGTCCACAGTGCCACATGGATGACGCTTAGACATCTTTTTTTTTTTTTTTTTTTTTTGAGATGGAGTTTTTCTGTGTAACAGTTCTGGCTGTCCTGGAACTCCCTCTGTAGACCAGGCTGGCCTCCAACTAACAGAGATCCACCTTCCTCTCTCTGCATGTGCCATTACCAGCCTTTCCTTTTTCCTTTTTCCTTTCTTTTCCTTTCCTTTCCTTTTTTGAGACAAGGTTTCACTGTCTCGCCCACGCTGACCTGGAATTCACTGTAATCTTTCTGCCTCAGTTTCCCAGAGTACTGGGATTCCAGGCATGAGCCATCACACCTAACTGTGTGGATTGTTTTTGGTTTTCCTAGGTTAGTCAGATTCATTGGTGGTGGTTGCCAGGGTGGGGACAGGGAGAATAAGGTGTCAGTATTTAATGGGTGCAGGTGTGGGGTCATGGAAAGTTCTGGAGATACAACAGAGTGAATGTATTTAAATGTCAAAAAATGTGTACTTTGCTGGGTAATGGTGATAGTACAGGCCTTTAATCCCAGCACTTGAGGAGTGGGGGTGGGGTGGGAGGGTTGGGAGGTGGGTGGGGGTGTTAGAAGCAGGCTAATATCTTGAGTTCTAGGCCAGCCTGGTCTACATAGTGAGTTTCATGACAGCCAGGGCTGCACAGAGAAGCCCTGTCTTGAAAAACAAAACAACAAACAAACAAAAACCTGTACACTTCAAAATGGCCGAAACCGGGCTGATGAGATGGCTTAGTGGGTAAAGGCGCCGCCCAAGCCTGACGACCTGAGTTTAATTCCCAGGGGCTACCTGATGGAAGGAGAGAACCAACTCCTGCAAGTTGTTCTCCGGCCTCCACACATGTGCTGTGACACACATGCACCCTATACATACATATACACACATAAATATAGTGAAAGTTTTAAAATGACTAAAACGGTAGCTTTTATGAGTGTTATAGCTAGAGATTAAACCTATGGCACAGCTTTAAAATCTTGTAAGCTTTTTATATTGAAAATGGATTTCTCATAGGTAGCATACAGGAGGGTGTTGCTTTAAAAAAAATCAGCCTTAGAATCATTGCCTTTAAATTTTATGTGTGTGGGTATTTGGCCTGCATGTACGTCTGTGTACTGCTTGCATGCCTGGTGCTCGTGGTGGTCAGAAGAGAGCATCAGATCCACTGGGACTGGAGTTACAGGTGACTGTGAGCTGCCTGCTGTGTGGGTGTTGGGAACCAAATCTGTGTCTGCAGGAAGAGTAGCCAATGGGAATCGCTGAGCCATGCCTCCAGCCCCTATTTGTTGCCTTTAAATTTGGATGTTTAGTCCACATTGCTGTGGTGGAATCTTGCTGTTCCTTTTCTACCTGCCTGCGTTCTTTGCTCTTTTCTCCCATTTTTGTGACTTCTTAGGCACTGAGTAGTTTTCATGGTCTTTCTTTTGCTTGCTGTGTTGGTGTAGAAGAGGAGAATTTCTTTTTAGCAGTTGCTTTATGTGTGTGCAGTGTGCAGTTTTCATGTGTCAGCCTGTTTCAAGGGCCCTGTGCGTCTTCACCCTCAGGGCTGAACCTGGAGCGCTTAGAGTCATCCCTCAACTTTCCTTTTCTTTTTCTCCCCATTTCTTCTTCATGATTCATTTCAAATAGCTTCTGTTTGGATATTTTTTTCCTCTGCAGAATCTAATCTGCCAATTGTCTAGTCTGATACACATTTAATCTCATACAGTGTTGTTTATCTCTTTACAAAACCACGGTCCAAGTCTGTATTTCCTGTGCTAAACCTTTTAGAACCTGTGCTTCTCGGACACACCAAATAGAAATCTGATTAGGTTACACCACACACACACATACACACACACACACACACACACACACACACACACGCACGTGCACACACACACACACACACGACATATGGCTGCTATGTTAATGTCATTGCTTGCTAATTCTGTCACCTGTATATATGTGTCCATTTTTATTGATTGTTCCAGGTGCTGTTTCAGTCTTTCTCTGGTAAGTTCGGGATTGGAGGTCAATTGCCAGTTTTACTTTGTTGGACAGCATGTATGTTGTCACACATCTCTGGATTGTTTGCAGGTATATTGTCACTTGGAACAGACCCCTGAAAGAGGCCTGCTAAGCTTGTTAGCTGCGATTAGACAGCTTTAGAGCAGAGCTAGGCTCCCCTACTACTGAGGTAATGCCTTCTGCGGAACTGTAGCAGTGGCTGTAAGCGTGAGGCCTTCCCACTTGCACTGGCCATGCTAGTACTGATTATCTTGAGCAGGCCTGACTGGGCCTGGGGGATCTCTACACATTTCTGGGGTGTTCTTTGTATGTAACTCCTGTCCCCCTGGTTCTCTGCTCTGTGAGTGCTGGCAACATTGTCTTTCCTGGACTCCCAAAATCCCTCTTTCCACCTCCCTGTGCCATCTTGGAGACTGCAGGAGGAAGCTGGGGTGAACTCCATTTGTCTTGTTTCTCTGAGCATCGTTCTTCTAGGCTGCCTGGTATCCAATATTGGAAAGCTGTTCTGCATTTTGCTTTGTCTAGCTTTCTAGTTCTTGGAGGTTGTGTGTACGTGTGCATGTGTGGTAGGGTCTGGTCCATGCTCCTAAAGCAGAATTCCCTTAAGCACTCATTGAATGCCTGGTGGTGTGTGTTTGTCAGTGACCTGCATTGTGGGATGCAGATGTGAGCGATGCATTCTTGCTGGACAAGCATGCTATTTCCTAGCAGTAAATGCTGCATGGTGTTTTCATAGAACCACGAGAGGTATGGATTCTTTAGGAGGAAGGAGCAAGAAAAGCTTCATAGATATGTGATATTTGAGGGATAAGCAGGAAAAAAGGTGAAACCACATGTGCTGTGTGTACAGTTCCTGGAGGGCTGGATCTGGGTCTTGCTGTTATTATTTATTGAGTGATGAGAAGTGTGTTCTGTGCTGGGAGAAGGTTAGGCGGGGGAGCTGGGCTGAGCAGAGCAGCTCATGGGTGGTGGAGGCCTCGGGATTAGCTGGAAAGGGAAGTTGAGGGTCAGCAGATCATCATGTTCCAAGTCGAGCACAGAGTTGAAATACAACACCAAGACACTAGGGAGCCAAGGAAAGTTTCATAGCAGGGCGGTGAGAACTCTGAGTATTCTCTTGAGGTTTCTGGGCATGTGGAAGAGGGCTGAATCCTTTAGAACTCAGTAAGTCGCCTCTGGAGAGGCTGGTTTGTGGCCACAGCCACCTTCCAACTTGGGTAATGGCTTCCATCAATCCTTCCAGAGTCAGAGGTGGGTATGAAGAAGCTCTTACTCAGTTTCTCGTTTTCTATGCCTCTCCCATTTCCCCCAGTGGACCCGTCTGCCTGCTTATGACTCTGTTCATCCCAAAAGTTTATGTGGCTGAACTTGGCACTGGCTAGAGTAGGCTCTGCAGGTGCCCTGTATCCTACCAGCCTGGAATGGCCACCGACCAGCCATAGAAGTAGTCCCATTGTGGACTTTGAACAGAGGCACCTCACAACCCAGACCTGACCTCCATCTTGATCTTTCTGTAAGGGATGATAGACGGTCTGCTCAGCTCTGAGCAGCCTGAGGTGTGGGATGGGAAGACAGACAGCTGCCTTCATGGCCTTCAGAGACAGTGGTCTGGACACAGCCGAAAGGGCTGGAAGCCTGTGTGTGGTCATTGAAAATGATTTTCTTCCGACTCTGAGCCACAAAATTAAGGAAGGAAGAGAAGGAAGAGGCCCTGCCAAGTGTCTGAGTGTCTCTGTCAGGAAGTTTGAAGGACTGGCTGTCTATTTAGACACCTGTTTCTTGGCAGTTCTATTGACTGACGATGAATGCTATTGATCCAGTTAGAATCCTGTTATCCGGTTCCGGCACTCTGTTGACAGGAATCCAAGTTCCTGTTTTCAGTGTCCACATGGGGAGTGCTGAGGGTAGAGGTATGACTGTATAGCTGGGCACTGTGCCAGCGTAGCCGTGATGAGCCCTGCCCAAGAGCAGGGTGGTAGCCCTTTCAGGCACTAATATTTCATTGAAGCCCCCTCTAAGGGAAGAAGCTGAGGCATGGGGAGATTGTATTGCCTGTCCAGGCTCCCCAGCCAGTGAAGGCTGCTAGCCTTCCAGATGCTAGTCCTGCCCCACAGAGCTGAGATACGGGTGCTCTGAGTGGCACCATGTCTCTGGGCACTATGGCCCTGGCTGAGGAATTTGGACTTTAGCCTGAGCGCTGGTAAAGGATCGCAGGCCCCACACTGTTGAGGATTGTGTTGAGGATTTTGAGGCTTCTGAACATAATCTAACAGGCCCTCTTCTTCGGAGCCTGTCTGAAATCTGTAGTAACCATCCTTTATTGAGTTTGTCCCAGACACTGGTGTACAGTCATGGTGAGGTGTGTAGAATATGCGAAGAGTGTGGGCTAACCCCTGACTGACCGTGCTGAGCCACAGTTCCTCCTTGTGAGCCTGTGGGAGGACACAGAGGACGTTGTAGCCCTGTTTTATCCTCCACAGGAAGAGGAAGGGCCAAGGCCACACCATGGTTTGCCAGATTGCCTTGGATGGTGCTGTGTACCCAGTGAGCCTTTACTGAGAGCTGTGGGGACTGGCATCAGCCTGTTTTGCTGCTGAACTCATCTTGTGGTTCTAGAGAGGAAACGACATAGGTGGTTAGCCCAGTATGGCCCCCTCTTTGTTTTCCCGGTAAGATGTTACAGCCAAAGGGGAGCAGAAGAGTGGGACTTGGGGCAGGGAGAGTCAGTGTCAGCAGGTGGGGCGAGTTTAGGATGGCGGTCCCCAGGTTTCTTCCTGCTTTCAGCAAGAGAATGGGAAGGAACGGCTGGCCCCAGGGATGCCAGCGGGACCCAGTAGGCTCAGAGAAAGATCAACCCAGAGGGGCTGAGCGATGATGGAGAGGAAGAGGCTTTGGAGATGGAAGATCATCTCGGAGCCTGTAGCAGGTGGCTGGACAGTGCTCTTCAGAGACTTAGGGACACTGACTACAGGAAGATCGAGGCTGAAGTGGCCCACCCAGGCATTGCGGGTGACTTTGAGAAGCTGATGTAAATAAATGGTGGCTGGAGGGAGAGAGAAGCTGGAGTCGGGCATCTCAGGAGTGTAGGTAGAATCCAGCAGGCTTGGGAGGGCTCTCTTTAGCACGTGGGCTGAGTCATGGAAGGAAAGTAGGGAGTTAGCCAGAGACTCTACAGGTTGCCTTTGTTGGTGGGGTGCCCAGCCAGCTGGTGACAGCCTAGGAGTGGGCAAGCCTGGTTGGTATCAGAAGTCATCTGCCATTCTCAAGGGCTGGGCTCCCACACTTGACACAGAGAACTCATCCCTCCGGTAATGCCTTACATGGGGGCCCTGCCCTAGTCAGAGTAGGGAGTTTTCAGTGGGCCTAAGCAGCAGTGGGCCATTGTACACATATCTACATACAGGAGGCAGTTTCTTTCGCAAAGCCTTATCCTGAGGGATTGCATTCCCCCATTTGATGTGTCTGTCTATGTGCTTCTATTTGCAGACTTGTATTTGTGGGCTTTGGTTCACATTGATGCGGAGCCTGTTCAAGAAGGCCACACCTGGTTGCTCTGCTTCGATGTGTGAGCTGGAGTCTTGGCAAGGTTGAGAGGCAGAGTTTTGTAACCATAGGTGTGAAGGTGTGTGTTGAAGTTATCATGACCCAGTGGCTGCCTAACACCATCAGAGATTGTTTCATTCTCCTTAAGGCCTTCCAGCTGGAGAGAACCCTCCTGCCCTCAGTCTTAGCACTGCTTAGCAGAAGTGAAAAGCTGGGCAGCCAAGATGGTTCAGCAGGTAAATACGCTTGCCACACAAGCTTGGTGACTTAAGTCTGAGCTCTGGAGCATACATCAAAGCGAAGGGAGAGAACCAACTCATGAAGTTGTCCTGTGACCCCTCCCCCACTCTCACACACTAATAATAAAGTTTGAAAAGTAAAGAGTGGAGATTGGGCTGGGGATACTGCTCAGTGGTAAAGCTCTCTCCTGACTTGATGGTTTCTGTCCTGATGGGATTTAGAATTGCCACAGAAACACGTTTTCTGGGCTTGCCTGTGAGGAATTATCTAGACTAGGTTAATTGAGCTGGGAAGACACACCCTAAATATGGGTGGTGCCATCTCTGTGTCTTTAGCAGGGATGCCTCTAGCTCCTGCCACCATGCCCCTGGAATGTGAGCCAGCAATCCTCCCTTCCTTCAGTTCTGCCAGCTGTGTTGTCTCAGCAGCGACACGACCAACCTACTCACCGGGAATGAGCATGCTAGAAATGTCAGGGACAACCTAAGCCCCCCAGGGTCTCCCTTCTGTGCTTAAATTCCAGCTTTTCAGGTCACAGGGAAGATCAGTTCCACTTTGCTGTGGGTTAGGGAAATGCTTCTCTTGTCTCCCTGGGAGGCCAAGATCCCCATTCTTGGGTTCAGGGCTGAAGTCGTTCTAGAACAAGAAGTAAACATTCAACTAAAGTTCCTGTATTAGACCACAGGATTAGGAAGGTCTCCAAGGCAACAGAAGGTGTCTTTGCTGTTAGGGATAGGACAGGTCTAGTTTCCTGTAATATGCACTTTGTAGGTTGCAATGGTAGCAACTTCTTTCCCTTGTTTTGGGTTCTGGGGGGGAATTTATGGGAAACTGAGGGCCGTCAGCCCTCCTTGCAGTGTGATATCAGACTGGCAAGTAATGTTGGCTGGCTGTGGTGAGGGGAGGGTCGGAAGCTGAGCCCACAGAACCTCAGCATAGGAATGAGTTAGGATTTAATGCCAGTTACTTGCTTCTCTTGCATCCCAGGCTTTCAGGAGTTGCCCTCACCATTACAGTACCTTTAAGGGCAGAGTGAGCCCAAGGGGGTTAATATATCTCTGCCCATTTCCCAGCTGAGGTTCAGGCGCTTGATGGAGCTCATGTAGCAAAGATTGGTGAGATTGAAGCAGGACCCCAGGTCAGCCTGTCCCCAGTTCTGCTTTTGTCTGAGTCCTGTGGAGGACAAGCTGGCATGAACCAGCGAGAGCAGGGGGTGTGGATGTGCATACCAGCCCTGCTGCATGCCGCTGCATGGTCTGAAAAGAGCTATGTGCTCTGCATGGCGCATTTTGGTTTCCTTCCTTGAGTTTGTTTAGGAAAGGACCCCAGGTCGCTTGCTTGTGTTTGTGCTGAGCCGTCATAGCAGAGCTCCTGGAGCGAGGGTTGCAGTGTTGCTGTGTTGTTACTGTTGAGCTCACCCAGCACCCCTGGGCCTTCTCCCTGAGCCCTTCTCCACCGTCTCTGCTGGGGTGTGGCCACAAACAACAGCCAACTTGGCCTAAATCCACTGGTTCTAATCTGGCCAATGGCCTTACTATCTGGGTCATATTGTGTTGCCGTTGTTCAAAGCATGTGGGTTGGTTTTGTCCAGATAGGAAGTCACGAAAAGAAGGTGAAACCAGCTACAGGGCCGCTGGCCAACAGTAGACTACAAGGCAAGGTCCCCAGGAAATGCACATCCTGGGCTTCAGTTCTTCACTCTCTGTTCCCATCCCACCCACACTCGGAGCACCAGAGCATGTGATGTGACTTGGGTCTCCCTCCTTCCGTCCCTCTGCTTTCCTATCCCTCAGCTTTTCTGTGATCTGTCATCTGCACGTGCATGGACATAGTATTAATTTTCGGTTACAGAACACAGGCCTGGGTTTTGTGGTGTTGTAATATGGAGCGGTGGGCTGCTTCCCACCACCCGGCTGCCTGCACGGCTAGCTTTACCCGAAATAATTACACGGAAACTGTATTCTTTTAAACACTGCTTGGCCCATTAGTTTCAGCCTCTTATTGGCTAGCTCTTACATATTGATCTAACCCATTTCTAATATTCTGTGTAGCCCACGAGGTGGCTTACCAGGGAAGATCTTAACCTGCGTCTGTCTGGAGTGGGAGAATCATGGCGACTCCCTGACTCAGCTTCTTTCTCCCAGAATTCTGTTCTGTTTACTCCACCTATCTAAATTCTACCCTATCAGAGGGCCAAGCAGTTTCCTTCATTAGTTAACCAATGAAAGCAACAGATAAGAGATACAAGACCCATCTCCATCATTGTGGCCCACTCTAAATGGGGCCATGCATCTAGACTGGGCCTTGTAGCTCTCCTGGGAGCTGGCAGGCTTGGCACAGCCATCACCCTTTCCTGCAGGAGGGTCTGGTGTGGGGTCAGAGTCTGTGGCTTTACTGGGGTTCGTGGTCCTCATTCCATGCTTGGCCTCAGACTTGTGGGCCTGGCTCGTCACACATGGCTGTAGTTGTGACCTCTAGTGAAGGTAAAAAGAACAGAGGAGGCAAAGTTTTAAAGAAAAAGTCAGGGATAAGATGGGAGTGGGGAAAACAAAACCAAGCCCTATCCCTTCTTGGCGCAGGCAGCAGGGATGGGTTCTCGCCTCCCTCCCCACCTCCCCCCACCACTGTGGAGAAGAGCAGCCTGGCTCCTGCACTGTTACTTTCCCACCTCACCACAGTCTGGTCACCTCTGAGGTGTCTGTGTCACCTCTGGAAAAACTGTTATCCCTCTGTACCTGTGACTGCTGTGCAGCGACCTCACCTGCCACCCAGCTCCCCTTGTAGGGTTTGCAGCGGCCCCCACAGGGCCTCCCAGATGAGCTCCTCTCTGGCCTTTGCTGCTCCCAGCTGTCATCCTTCCCGCCTCCCTGTCCCCACCTTGCTTCACTGGTCCACACCTCATGCCTCTTCTTCCCTGTGGTCATGTGTTCATAATGATTTATAGAACAAACTGAGTTCTATGAGAGGAAGAAGAAAGGTGTTTTGTTTTTTAATATGTCTGCTAAACCAGGCTCATAAAATTCATATTTACATATTTCCTTCTGCTGTGATGTGTATATGGTCTTGCATATAGTAATTGTTTAATAATGCCTATTCCATAAAGGGACGGAGATATGAGGGAAGGCTTGAGCAAGTGGGAGGATGGGCTGTTCTGCCTCTGCACCTTATTGAACTTGCCTATCATCTGGCTGACCTGGTGTTTCCCTGTTTTCCTCCACTCTTTCTAGGCTCTTTCTGAATTGCCTGTGAGCAGGTCTGTGCCAGGAACTGGGAAGACAAAGATGAATGCCCAGGGCCTTACCCGTTCTTACATTGCTCCCAGTTCCCCTCCCCCAGCAGTCCCTTGCACTGTCCCCAGGGAGTCACCCGGCAACGTAGCAGTCATGGGAGGGAAAGTAGGTGTCAGAGCCCTGGCACCGAGGCCTGAGGAGATTGGACTTGCCAGCTCTCTAGAAACAAAAGCCTGAGTAAGGACTTGTTCCCTAAATAATGTGTTACCAACCCCTGCTTCCCTCCTCTGTGACATCCCTGCTGGTGGTTTTGGTCACTCTGAAAATCTGTCTGCTGTTGTCTAGCTGGTGGCAGTTAGATGTTGCTAGCAGCAGAGGCCCAGGCCCCAGAGTCACAGTTTTAGATAGCTGCTGCGTGGGTCTCCAGTAGTGTCCCCTTCTCACCTTTTCCAAGTGGTGGCCCTGAACAAGTGCGTGTTGCTCTAGGCTCTCTGGGTGGCTCTGAAAAGTAGGTAATATCTGACTTGTGAGAGACCAGCCCCTGTAACATCCAGTGGGTTATGCTGTGAGGATTCTCACAGAGCAGTGTGTGCCTGCTGGGCCAGGGATGTGCTGAGGATGGTAGGAACCATCTCGGGCCAAGAGGCAGGAATAGCAGCCCTGGGGTAAGCAGTGCGCTGCTTTTGTGGGCTTATGGGCTTGTGGTGTCTCCCCATTTGGGGCTTGGACTCCTGAGGCACAGCAAGTGTGCCAGAGGAAAACCTCAGAAGACAGCCCCAGGAACTCTCAGCTTTGCGCAGGGCTCTGCTGAATGGACCTCTTTGTGGGGAAAGGTCCTGGTGCTGCTGGGGTTTCTCCAGTTGGTACTGCTGACCAGTAGTTTGTGTGTGGTTAGCCGGGTGCCATCCTGGGCCCCCAGGACGTAAGAGCGGCAGGCATTGGGCTTGGTGGGTGGGGCTGTGATAAGTGCTGCTGTTGTGGCCCAGTGAGAAGTTGACTGAGCCACATTGGAGGCCACCGTGATCCTGCATAATTTCTGTGGTGTTGAAATCTTTGGTCAGCATTTGTTCTGGTGCTGAACATGGATCTTGTGCTTCGTGTCACTGAGCCTGGGAGGGAGGTGCTGTCATTCAGTCCATTTTACAGATGAAGAACCTGAGGCTCTAGGAGCTTCCATTTGGGTGAGGACATAGCTGACAGGTGAAAGAACTGGTCTCGTGCTAAGTCTGGACTGCATGTGTCTAGGTGTATTCAGGTCTTTCATAGTTTTGAGACTGGACTTGAACTATGTAGCCCATGCTGACCATGAACTCGTGGTCCTCTGGCTTCTGCCTTTCTGAAGCACTGGGGTTGAAGATGTGTGTCACCATGCCAGGTTTTATGTTGTGTTAGGGATGGAGCCCAGAGCTGTGTGCCTGCTGACAGGCACTCTGCAAACTGTGCTACATCCTCAGCCATTTTTTTTTTTTTTTTTTTTTTTTTTTTTTTTTTTTTTTTTTTTTTTTTTTTGAGACAGAGCTCATAGAGTCCAGGCTGGTCTTGAACTCCTGATGTCTGTCTTCCAGGTGCTGGGGCTATGGGCATGTACTACCATGCCTAGTGAGTCGTAGGATCTTTAAAGTGCTGTCCTCTTCACTGCAGGCACACTTGGGTTTTGGTGGAACAGTATTATTTCTCCTCAGGGCTATGGTCCAACCCATGGCCGCTGCACCTGTGTTCTGGCTGCTAGACCAAGGGTTTTGGGTGAAGTATGCACACAGTCCAGGGTGGGATTTTTGGTTCCCTTCCTTTGGGTCTTTTCATTGTGAAGAATTACTCTGTAAGAATTTCCTACCTTCCTCTCCTATGTATTTGTGTGTGCATGTGTGGATGCACATATGTGTGCATGCATATGTGGGCATAGGTCTAAGATTGATGTTCAAAGTCTTCCTTTACCTTCCTTCCTCTCTACCTCATTCACTGTAGCAGGGTCTCTCTTAAACCCAGAGGTCACCATTATGGCTAGTTTGACTAGCCAGCTGGCTCCTAGGTCCCTTGACTCTTATCTTCAGAGCACAGGTCAGCAGCCATGCCGAGCCTGAATTTGCATGGTTTGTGGGGATCCAAGTGCCTGGGTGAGGCAGTGTAGGCCACACTGTAGATGCCCAGAATCTGTTGCCTCCTGCATGATATAATAAGTGTGGAGCTATCCTTTCTTAGACCAGCTGCATCCATGTCCCCAGGGCGGACTGTGGGCTTCTGGTGCTGAGGCTTGGATGGGGTAGGCACTTATGTCATGATGAATTTCCATGTTATTTAGAGGATGGGCAGTGTGGAGCCCTCAGGAGACGATGGCTAACTTAAGTACTGCCCCACTTAAGTAGCTCTTCAGTAGCAGGGTGGCTGTGTCATTTGTTCTTTAAACCAGGACACTTGGAACATAAAAGGAGACAGGTCAGGCCCAAAGCAGGGTGAGGACCTTGACAAGAGGAGCTTGCTATCATTGTTCATTCCTTTCTCTCCTCACCTAGGGATGCCATCCCCTTCCTATTACAGATGGAAAACAGACCCAGAGAAGGATGCTTCTGTTACCTTGGCTCTTAACTTTCAAAAGCCTTCTTAGTTGAGTCAACAGCATGGCCCCCAGCAACTCTACAAAAGGAGGGGAGAAGCCTGATGGTGGTGATACTCGCCTTTAATCCCAGCACTCGGGAGGCAGAGGCAGGCGGATCTCTGTGAGTTCGAGGCCAGCCTGGTCTACAAGAGCTAGTTCCAGAACAGGCTCCAAAGCCACAGAGAAATGCTGTCTCAAAACAAACCAAAAACCAACCAACCAACCAAACAGACAAAAGGAGGGGAGAGGGCCCTTGATCTCCTCAGAGCTAGAATTTTCTGGAAATAGCAACCTTTATGAGATCACTCGATGTGCATGTTCTAAAGCCTGCATATATAGGAAGGATGAGAAAATGTAAGCATAGAGGGTCCTGTCAGCAGAAAGAGAGGATTCCTGGCCCCAGACTTTCCCCCAGGCCAGGCTGTGACTTGTCGCACAGATGACAGAAGGCCTTTGGGAGCATGATGGGGGAGGACTACTGACCCCGCTCTGTCAGAGTAACCTCCGGTCTGGGTCAGTTGCTTTCTTGCCCTTATGACTGCCCATGAAAGTGATTTGATGATGACCCCCTACATTCCAGTGTGGATGTAGATGTGGCAGTTTGCTTTCGTGACACGTGGAGAGGACTGCGGTTGCAGAATCCTTAGGGAGACCTGAGATTGCTACAACACTAAATATAGCAAGCAGGGACACAGTTGGGCCTGTAGTGTTGAGGGCTGTAAAGCCCTTTGGTGGGGGATGGGTAGGTGGCAGGGGTGTTTAAATCAGGTTCAGACAAAAGTAGTCATGTACTAAGGCCTGGAGCCAAATTTTGTCTGTGTCACTGTAGCCTGGCCCCTCTCTTGCCTTTTCCTGTTAGCTCCATGCCATCTAGTCTTGGCTGTGAAGTAAACAGATCTTTCATCTGTCTCAGGGTTTGCCGGGGAGCAATGGCTGGTGCTCCAGGAATGTGTCACAGGGACCCTCACATCTCTTTGGGCTCCTCCTGTGGGTGACTTCCCCTTAAACTGGGTGTTGCTTTATGTTTCCAGGGGAAGATGGAGGGGCTGAAAGACAAAACGCTGCAGGAGCTGGAGGACATGCAGAATGACCCGGATGCCATTACCCGGCTGGCCTTGGAGTCTCCTGAGGTACAGAGGGGCCGGCAAATGCTGCTGTTGCTGTCCCTCCTTCCTCTTCCTCTTCTTTCTCTTCCTCCTCCTCTTCCTATTTTATTTTTAAGTAATTGGTCACTTGATGTCCTCAGTGAATGTATTTTACTTTATGTCTGTCTGTGTGCGCCTGATGTGTATATGTGTACCAGGTACCCATAAAGGTCATCCGAAGATGTTGGCTGCCCTGGAACTGGAGTGACTATGAGCTGTCATGTAGGTGCTGGGAACTGAACCGTGCTCCTCTGCAAGAGCAGCCAGTGTTTTTAACTGCTGAGCCATATCTCCAGCTCCACTTAAGGTCTTTTTAAAATTTCATTATATTTAGAGTGTGTGTGTGTGTGTGTGTGTGTGTGTGTGTGTGTGTGTGCCTGGTATAAACTTGGAAGAAATGATTCTCTTTCTATCAAATGGGTACTAGAGATTGAACTCAGGTTGTTAACTTGGTGGCAAGAGCCCTTAGCAACTGAGCCATCCCACCCACCCTAACAAATGCTTCTCAAGGATGCTTGTTTAGTAGGAGCTTGAGCCAGGATTCACCTTGCTGTCCACTTCATGAGAGGAGCCCTGAAGTTTCAGGCCAGGTCGTGGATTCTCTGGGAGCTTAGGGAGTGGTAGGAAGTCCAGGGTCCACCTTGGACTAGAAAGCCAGGGACCCAGATGGCCCAGGAATCTTCACACCGTTGTGGCCTGAGCATAGAGACAGCTCCCTGATACACTAAGGAGGAGGAGCCCATCCCCCCCCCCCCCCCCCCCCCCCCCCCCCCCCCCCCCCCCCCCCCCATTGCCTGTGAGACCCTGTGTTCTCCTATGACTCTTGGACTGAAGAGGTCTTCCTTGGCTGCCAGGATTTCTATTGCTCACTCATGTTTTATGTTCCCCATTGCAGCCAGCACCCCATCTCTCAGCTCCTAGTCACAGGGCCCTTCCAGGAATAAGCATCACCCTGCTGTCTCTACAGAGCTTGACTTGGCCCTTCCTGTTACCATCTCCTGTGACCTTCCTGTGAAATGCTGTCCTCTGCCCCTGTTTGAGGGAGTTAGGAGCACAGGTAATGCTGGGCTCCTCGGATTGGCATTCACTTGTGCCCTTCTTTCCTCTGGTGAGCAGATGTGGCATGTGTCTATGAACTCACTGTGTTAGAGAACAGGAAGTTGCCCATCCAGCATTCCCATCCGTCATCCTGGAGCCTCTCCCCTGCTCCACAGCCGCACACACTACATGGCCCTGTTCCCACCTCTGCTGTGCTTTCTGCTGCCATCTGCTCGCCTGCCCTGGTCAGGCCTCTCTGCAGCCCTAGAGAATACCCAGGGCTGGGTTCAAAAGGCCTCCTGCTAAGCAGGGAGTAAAGGCTGTGGTTCATCTCACAGTCCTGAGGCTGGAATGACCCTGTTTCAGCAGCATGGGAGCTCTGACCTGGCACATTCATCTGTCACATAGCAGGCTGAGTGTCCCTCACACCAAATGCTTGGGGTGAGAGTATTTCAGATTCCTTGGAGTTTGAAATGTTTGTGTAGATTTACTAGTTAGATAACCCTAATCCAAAAAATGTTAAGTCTGAGACGTTCTGAAATCCTGAACTTCGTTTCACATTGGCACTCCGAAATCTGGAACACAAGAGTGTCATTGAGAAAGGTCTGCATCTTAGATTTTGGGGTGTTGGATTAGGGATGCTCAGTCATCAAATTCCAAAGGTCTTTATTTTATCCTGTGTCTGTGCCACATCACAAGTGTGGAGGTCAAAGGACACCTTTCAGGAGTTGGTTCTTTACCACCACTGGGAGCCAAGGGCTCAAATTCAAGTCAGTCAGGCTTAGCAGCAAGTACCTTTACCCACTGAACTATCTTGTTGGCCCCACAGTGCTTCTTCAGTCAGTGATAAGCAGCAGAATGTTGAGGGAATTCCCAGGCTCGTTTCTGAAAGGAGTGGAGCTCAGCCAAAGCAAGTCTGTGCTCAGTTCTTCTTTGCTTCCAAGCTGAGCAAGTCTTCTCCCTACCGGAAATGTGAGGGCTGCAGCCTCCTGGCATTGAACATGTCTGAAGAAGAGAGTTGAATTCTCTGAGGGGTAAAATACTCACTGTGGGATAGGCAGAAGCAAAATAGGACAAACTCCTTAGATTTCCAGAAAGCCTCTGCCTGGCGGTCAGGCAGCAGTTGTGTCACCGTGGGGCCGTGGGAAGAGCCGGCAGAAAGGAGAGAGTGCAGGGGCTGCAGCATGGGGAGCTCTGGGGAGCTGTAGAATGCGACTGACCTCATAGCCGTGGTTTGTAAGAGGTGGACTAGCAGGGAGATGTGGAAGTGTGTAGTCAAGCTTAGGGAGGGAGGCATGGCATGAATGTAATGCTTCAGACCCAGGGAAAAGTCAAGGATGTGTAAGGATAACCAAGGGTGTGTGACCCAGAAAGGCCAGGCTCCATTCTGAGTTCACCACACAAGTGTCCCAGGCTTTTTTTTTTTTTCTTTTTAACAATGTATTTTTTGTTATGTGGGTGTGTAGATCTGTGCATGTTTGATGCATTGCCTTTGGAGGCCAGAAGAGTCTGTTGGATCCCCTGGAGCTGCAATGGCAGGTGGTGGGAACCAAACTCAGGTCCTCTAGATGAGCAGTATGTGTTCTTAAATGCTGAGCCAGCCTCTAGCCCCCTTGGCTAACATTCAGACTCACCAGTTTCTCTGCTCCAATGCCAGTGAGCTTGTCCAGTGGTGTTTCTGGGTGGGCAGCAGACAGTCTAGGTGGAGGACTTCTAGACCTGAGCCCTGGCAGCCTTCTCAATTGGGGGATAACTGGCAACATTCCTCTTTCTAATAGGCAGCGGCCTGCTGTAGGCTTCAGGGCTTGAGGCCCTGAGCTGGGATCAGAGCAGGGTTGCCTTTCTTGAAAGTCCTTATCCAGGATGCTGCCTGGCTCCCTGTGGCCGCTGTAGAGTAAGTCCATCTGGTCTGGTGTGCCGTGGCTAGCTGGCCAAGGCGGAGTTCTGTGTTGCAGGACCTTTTGTTCCCCTATGGAAGCTGGTCTTACTGACATGTTCCCTGATTTCTGTGGTCAGTGCTGAGCCCCCTCTGCTGGTGTCAGATGGTATTGTGATAGGATGGTGGCCTGTCTCCAGCTCTCCTCTGAGAGAAGCAGATACCTTCCTATGTTAGGCCTGCTGGGCAAGGTTCCAAGGCTTCTGCCTGCCTGGCAGTTAAATAGGGGCCTAAATGAGGGCCAGTGATGCTGTCATGGAAAGCGTCTTCAGCAGAAGGCACTCAGGGAGTATCTATAGTTCTTTAGACCATGTGTGACCTGGGAGGCAGGGTTGTCTGTCCTGCCCCAGAACCCTGCCCCCACCCCTCTCCCTCAGTACTTAGCATTTTTAGCTTGTGGTCTGGCCTGGGCCATCTGAGTTCTCTCTAGCAGCCTCTTTGTGTGCATGTATGCATACGTGCGTGTTCATATGTCTTCTCACTTTGAAGCTTGGGGACCAATGACTGGGACCTGGGGCCTATTCCTTCCTTAGGAGTGGATCTTCCTTACCCGTGCCCTGCCCAGCACAGAACCACCTGCAGGTGCTTGTCCTTTGAGAGGCCTCGAGTAGGTGTTTAGCCTCGGTGCCTAGTTCCCATGTGTCAGCCCCACAGGCTCCCTTGATCAGGACAAGGTGAGGCTCCTGGATCACAATGTCTTGTATGGAGTTTAAACCCAGGCTCCTGTGACTGTGGTTGAGGGCCGATCACCAAGCTGAGTATCCCCAGGTGAACATTGAATCCAGAAGCTCTCCACCCGCGCCCTGAAGGGTGACTAGTGACAATTATGCTTATTGTCAATTGTCCTACTTTCCTTAGGTCCAGGACCTTCAGTTAGAACGAGAGATGGCACTAGCCACCAACCGGAGCCTGGCAGAGCAGAACTTGGAGTTCCAGGGTCCCTTGGAAATCAGCCGCTCTAACCTTTCAGACAAATACCAGGAGCTGCGGAAGCTTGTGGAACGGTGCCAGGAACAGAAAGCCAAGCTGGGTAGGAACAGCTGACAGTGGGCATGCACTCTGGGCGTCTTTCCTGCTGACTGACACACAGGGTTCCTGTTCAAGGAAGGACAGGGTGGCAGCTGGAATATCACGGAAGCACAGATGCTCAGGACAGGAAAGGGCCAGCAGTGGTGTAGCCACTGTCCTCCGTGCTCTGGGCAAAGTGCTTTGTGTGTTTTGGCACAACAGTGTGGAAAGGTGTAGGTCCTGTGGTTAGTCTAAATTTTTGAGTATTTATATTTTATTAGATAGCTTGGTAAAGTGTGTGTGTGTGTGTGTGTGTGTGTGTGAGTTAGTGAAAAGTGGTTCAGATTTTATAGATGAGGAAAGCAAGGCCTGGAGAGATTCAAGGGCTTGCCTGAAGTCGTGCCTCTAGAGCTGGGTGGAGTTGGGATTTGCAAGCCTAGCCTTTAACAGCTGAGCATCTTTCCAGCCATGGAACTGGGAACAGTGTCTTTGACTGCCTCTGCCAACTTAGCCATTTTAACCCCGAGCCTTGCAGAGCTAGGCCATGTGGAGGTAGGAGAGCTCCCTGGACAGTTGTGCCTATAGGAAGCAACTTGGCCATGACCTGGGCTCTGTCCTTGAGCTCTTCTTTACTCAGGACGGCAAATGCCTACAGGAATCCAAAGGGTCCCACAGAACCAGCTGTAGGGACTCTGTAGTGGGCCCTGGTGTGGCTGAGCCCCGAGTGCTCCCAGAACCAGCTGTAGGAACTCTGTGGTGGGCCCTGGTGTGGCTGAGCCCCGAGTGCTCCCAGAACCAGCTGTAGGAACTCTATGCTGGGCCCTGGTGTGGCTAGGCCCCAAGCACACAGAGGGCATGTCATGTGCCTTTCTTGAAATTGGAGTCCTCAGCTTTAGCTAAAGCAGTGCTTTTGAAATGCTGACCTCTCTCCGCTTCCTTCCAGAGAAATTTTCCTCAGCATTGCAACCTGGGACCTTGCTGGACCTTCTGCAGATCGAAGGCATGAAGATTGAGGAGGAGTCTGAGGTGAGGGGGGAGTGATACCCCACTCCCTTAAACAGGGTGGTAGCACTTGGAGCCAGCTCTCATGGTAGGCCCAGGAACCACAAAGCACAAAGGTTTGGAATGTAGCTAGAATAGATGGCCCCTGGAGTCGCAGTGGAGCACAGTGCAGGGACACATTCTAAGACCCCTGGCGAGTACTTGAGACCACAATTAACACTCGCTTCTGAGCAGACAGTACTGTTTTCCTGTACGTGTATGTCTGTGGAAATGTATAGTTTATGAAGCAGGCTCAGTGAGCGATCAGGAACAGTAACCATGGGCTGGGGAGAAAGTGTTTGCTGCACAAGCATGACATCCTGAGTTTGGTCCTCTGCATGCATATAAGAAGCCAGGCTAGGTGGTACACGCCTGTCTTCCCAGTGCTGCGAAAGAGACGGGCAGATCCCATTGGTGAGCCTAGAGTAGAGACCCTGTCTCAAGAAAGGAGGTGGACAGATCCTGATGTTGGCCTCTCGCCTCTACATGCACACATGTGCGTGTTCATCCATACACATGTGTAGTCACACACACATACACACATAGGAATAGTAACTAATAATAGAACAGTTGTAACAGTATTTTATAATAAAAGTTACTTAAAACTTACAGATTATTTCTAGAATTTTCCATGCAGTGTCTTTGGACCACCAGAGGATCTCTAGTAACTGGAATCATGGATAAGGGGGTATTACTATGGTGAATCAGGGATGGGTGACTGACAGCAGGCCCCAGGGAACTTGTAGACGTGGTTGGATGATGGTACAGAGGACACCCCAGCATCTGAGGCTAGGCCCCTGCTCCTTGTCTCTCTCTGCTGTCTCCTCTCTCTGGATGTCCCTTTTGTCTTAGAGGGCAGAGACTTCTTTGTGTTTTGGGTGGAGGCAGCTTGCAGGTGTCACTTGCATAGGCCCAGCTGTTGAACAGACTTAGAGTGACTCCCAGGGGCCTGGCATAGTGATGGGAAGGGGACAGTGTGACCATGGAAGACATGGTCTTGACAATGAGGAGTTGGCATTCTGGTGAGGGAGCCACTCTGAAGGGGGGCCGGGGAAGGCTGTGGAAGGTCTCTGTTGCCAACAGGTCTTGTATCCTCTAGGCCATGGCTGAGAAGTTCCTGGAAGGTGAGGTGCCCTTGGAGACCTTCTTAGAGTCCTTCTCCTCCATGAGGACACTGCTGCACCTGCGCCGAGTCCGCGTGGAGAAGCTCCAGGACGTGGTGAGGCGGCCCCGGGCTTTGCCGGAGTTGGCTGGAGATGCCCCTCCACCACGTCCACCGCCCCCACGCCCAGCGCCCCAGGCGACACCCCCTGTGACTGAAGACCAGCCTCCACAGCCCTCTGTTGTGACTCCCTACCCTTTACCCTACAGCCCATCGCCAGGCTTGCCTGTGGGCCCTACAGCCCAGGGAGCCCTACAGCCAGCCCCCTTCCCTGTGGTGTCCCAGCCTTCCTCCTATGGTGGGCCTCTGGGTCCATCTTACCCAGCACCTCAGCCAGGACCCAGGGCTGCTGCGGGCTACTCTTGGTCCCCACAGAGGAGTGTGCCACCTGTGCCTGGCTATCCTATGGTCCCAACTAGCACCTCTGGTCCAGGATACCCATTAATGGGAAGCCGAGCTCCTGCTCCTGGGTATCCCCAACAGTCCCCCTACCTACCATCAAGAAGCAAACCTCCCTACCCAACACAACCTCAGCTCCCAGGCTTCCCAGGACAGCCACAGCCTCCAGTGCCCCCTCAACCTCCATATCCTCCTGGGCCAACCCCTCCCTATGGCTTTCATCCTCCAGGACCTGCCTGGCCTAGATACTAGCCCTGATCCCTGTCCACCTTCTTCCTTCCATCTGCACCATGACCTCTGGCCTCCATCTGCTGAGATTTGAGGTTGACACTGGAAGTGGGGCCAATACTCCCTGCAGAGTAGGGACACATAGGCCCCTGAAAGGCCCTGGACAGTGCAACATGGGTCCTTCTGGGAGCACCTTTTGCCAGGGACCAGCTCAGCACATCCTGAGGTAGCCTGGTGTGAGCCCAGGATTCTCCAGTGTCTGCATGAGCAAGTGTGTTCGACTATGCACGGCTTCCTGCGCTTGCTCCCTGCCATCTGAACCAGTGCAGAGTGATCTTGATGACAGGCAGGCTCTCCCTTAGAACTTGGCATGATTCATGTGGAGCCAAGGGCCAAGGGACACAGCTCTGTCTTTCCATTTAAGGATGGTCTATCTCATTTACCACAGTTGGGTCGACGGAAGTAACAGTCAGGAAAAACAGGGACTTTGAGTCCTAAAAGCCATAATTTAGCTGCTGTGCCAATGTCAGGCTAGTATGTTCTGTGCGCTGGCTGGAACCACAGCAGCACTGATGAGGGAGCTGGGGAATGCCAGGGGAAACCCAGGCCTCGCTTGTATGTTTGAATGCCCTAGGGGTCACCCTGAAGCCTCTGGCTGGGGTTGAGGACCCGGTTACCTCCCAGCCACCATTTCACTCCTGGGGCCCTCTACTTCCGGCTGGCTTTTTCTGAGGTTCACCCATCCCTCCACTCCTTTAGTGCCTTGAATCTCATTCGCTAGTAGCCCCTCTATCCTTGTGTTATCCTGTCCTGTCCCCAATGTTCCTGCAAGACAGATAGCGGCCCTGCCCTCACAGAATATCCCAATGGTGCTCCCAGACATCATCACTACATTGGGTTGGTTTCTCTACACTCTCTCGTCTTCAGAATGTAAAGAGCAGGGATTGTGAGTGCAGCCCCAGCACTTGGTGGGGGCCAAAGCTGTTTAGTAATAAAAGTGTCTACACTATCTCAAAGGGGTTGCAGCAGACGATACATCAGTGTGGCCGGTCCAGATGTGAACCAGGTCTCAGGGTGGCCCCTGGAGCTGCCACACGTTTGAAAGTTGTATGTGCCTTGAAATATCTCCTGCCTGGGTACCCAGCCTCTGGTGGGCCAAGGTGCTGGGGTCACGGAGGAACCCCATCTTCTGGTGCCACCCTGCCCACAGGGTGCATTACCAACTCTGCTTGCTTCTCCTAAGTTATTTATAGAAAGGAATCACTAATGGAGTCTGGTCGACTGCTGCTGAACTGAATGAATGACCGCCTGTTTGTGTAATTGCCATAATAAACGTTGATGAGTTCCCAGGTGTGTGTGGCGTCTCTGATGAGTTTGAGAGCAGCCGTGGCTGCTTGTGGGGCGGTGACTTCTGTAGCCTTAGACTATAGAGCGCCTTCTTTCCATGGCCACTTCTTGACTCCCCCGCCCACCCGACTGCCAAAGGGCTTGGCTCTTTCTAGCATTTTCTTCTCTGGTTTTCCTTAGCTGTTTCTTGAAGCCTGGAATGCTTGCTTTGTCCTAGGCCGCATGCATGGCCATTCAGTTCCACCAGGGGGCACCTGTGCCTCAGTCTGGGTTGGGAGATAAAGTGTTCTGTTACACCCTCAGTCTGGCTGTGGTTTATGGCTTTCTAACCAGGGTTGCAGAGTATGCTAGGAGGGACAGGGGTGCCGAACTGTTTCTGGGACCAAGTAGCCTTCTATGGACTGGGCTGCGTTCTCTACAGCTTCATCTAAGTGCTGTTACAGGGTGGTTACCCTGAAGCCGAGGAGAATGTAGGAGATCAGGTTCCTGAGGGTTCCTCAAGTCAGCTCTCTGCCTTTTCTTCCTGGCAAGGTGACAGAGGTAGATTGCCTATGGCACATGCCCAGAGGTGCTAACAGTCACCAGGAATATGGCATGTATCTGCTAGGATCCTTTCCACAGCCACCTTAGCCCTCCTAGCCCCAGTTTTAAGAGGAGAGAGACCTTGGAGTGGTGCGGTGACCAGGTTGCACATGGAGGTAAGACTTGGTTTAGATCCACACAGTCGCAGCGCAGCAGGGGTCCAGCACCATGCCTTTGTGGTGCTAGAAGTCTCCAGGACACACAACTTCAGTCTGATTTATTGCCCTTCACTCCCAGCTGTGTTTGAGTTGCCTGGCAGGAGCTGGGGCTGGGTGCACAGGATGTCAGGGAGCCGGATGATGTCAGCAGCTCTTCGGGAATAAGTTGCAGATCTCATTGTAGCAGTTAAGTCCCCTGCTGTGGGTTGTACCAGAGTGGTGGCAGCTGGGGTGGAGGATGAAGACAGGACTTGGAGAGCCACGTGGTCTGGTCACTGCACGAGGCATCCTGGTTCTCTTCCCTCCCTTTGGGCTCATAACTGAGAAGGCAGCACACACTGCCACAGGCCCTCCCTACCTCCTGCGAAATATTTACCACATCACATAGGCCTCTTGCTGTACCACAACAGTGACAGGCCCTGGGGACAGAATGTGGCTGGAAGAGATATGGTCTAGAGACTGCTTCACTGGCTGGGGAGAGCTTTGGAATGTCCTAGCTCTGAGGCAGGGATGCTGCTTGGTCATCTCAGGGACTGCCTGTTGGCTTTCAGCTTCTTTGACTTGTTGTGAGAATACACTAGGATTAGCTTGTGCACAGGGTACTTCAGAGGTTGTCCAGTAACACTTAGGGAAGTGGGCAGGAAGATAGGGGACCGAGGAGTGGGAGGGTCACATCCTACTTTGTTCCACTGGGCTGTGATGTAGAATGGAGTCCCCAAGACAGCCCAGGTCACAACAGGGCTACCTCGGCGACTGAGGGACATGTTTGCCATGAATTTCCTAGTGGAGGAGCAGTGCTGGCCTGGGGACCTGGGGGTCAGACCCTCCAGCTGAGCCTACAACTTGACCAGCGCCATAAGGAATGATATACTGTTTCTACATGGCTGTGTGACCAAGCGGGTCTTGTTGGGATATTCCACGCAGGCCCACAAAGCTTGTGAGTTTTATTGTGTGTGTTCCTATATGGGGATCAGAGGATGACGTCAGGTCTTCCTCAGTCATTCTCCACCTTACTTTTTGAGACAGGTGGGGCCTCTCACTGAACCTGAGCTCACTGAGGTAGACCACCTGGCCAGGGAGCTCTAGGGAGCCTGTTTCTGCCTCCTCAGTGCGGGGATTTGAGATGCTCGCTGCTCAGCCTAGATTTTTGTGTGGGTGCTAGGGATCTGAACTCGGATCCTCATGATTGCATGATAAGCATTTTGCTGACTCAGTCCCACAAACAGTTTTCTAAAGATTCCTTTTTATTAAACTTTTTGGTGTGTGTGTGTATGTGTGTTTTTCCTGTAAGATAGGCTGTGGAAGCTTTGATGCCACTGGGAGGCAAACTAAAGAGCTCTTACAAGAAAGACACCTGTGGGGGATAATGGCCGCCTTGGATCCCTCTTTCTAGTTACACCCTCATAGCTCCCTTTGATGGCCCCCTTCCTCCCGTTCTGTGTGAGTGAGTGAGTGGCAGACCCTGTTTCTGGGTTCCTAGCTCTATGTGACTGTACCGTTAGAACAGAGGCCTGTGGCTGGAGAGATGGCGCTGATTCCTAGTGTATACTGCTCTTACAAGTGAGCAGCGTGCAGTTCCAGTACTCACATCGGGTGACCCTCCAGTTTCAGGGGGTCTGACTCTGTACATTTCCACACAAAGACATGCCTATACAAACATAGCTAAAATGAAAAAAACAAAAACAAAAACAAAAAAACGCCAAATGGAAGCCTGGGCGGACAGGGGTGTTGTAGGAAGGGCAATTACTTAGCAGACTTTTCTAGAATGATGGTGCCCCTAGCTCCCTGTTCCCCTCCCAGCGTGTTCTAGTGACCCCTCTTTGCTTTCCCAGAGTTGGCTGCTGTGGACGGATCACTGATACCTGTGTGCCTGAAGTCTTCATGACCAAGACACAACCTATCCCTGGGTTAGACCTGGTGGCTCCTTCCCCTTGCCTGTAGTCAGGGAACCTCTAGAGAATGTCTTAGTTGAAGGGAATTACTTAAGCCCTAGGAACATACCCAATCCTCTTCTCCAATTCCTCGGTTTGAAGGTTAGCTGAAAATATCTGAGCTGGGATTTCTAACTGTTGTGAGGAATAAAAAGCCTAGTGGGTGAGGATTGGCTGGGTGCTCCTTTATGCTAGGCTCTGGTGGGGGCAGGGTACCAGTGCCTTTCTAGCCAGCAAGTCTTGCACTCTGGAGGGGAAGATGTGTTTGGATGAGGGATGGAGAAGGTGGAAGGAGGGAAAACGAGGGTCTCTTTGGCTCAGGTGTGCAGCCTGAGATTATGGTGGCTACACAGGACTCAGTAAGTCTCTCATCAGAAGGATCTGGAGGGTGGGGCCCTGGACACAACAGACTGCAGTACTTAAGTTCTTGGGAAATAGAAAAAAACATTATTTACAAAGAATATATTAAAAATACACTTGAGAAATAAACTCCCACACAGGTGTGTGCTGCCTTGTCATTCTTTCGTGGCCTCAGAGGCCAAGGAGAAAGCCGACCCCGCTGGTCACTGCTCCCCAGAGGGTGGGAACCCCTCTGGATACTGGAGTCTTTGCTTAGAAGGATTGGTTGATTCGAGGCTCTGTTGAGTGTTGGCTCTTGGAGGAAGCAGACAGGCTGTCATGGCCCCAGGGGGAAATAGGAACTGGCCTGCTGCTGCAGGGCCCAGGAGTTTTTCCAAAGGACCTTGGCCTCTGTCCAGGTGCTGGCTGAGGTGGAAATAGGGGTGGTGCTCCAAGTGGCAAATGCTCCTCAGGACAGAAGGGCCCTGCTTGGCCTTTTGTTGCTGGTTCCAAGGTCTGTGAGGTGAAAGGACACATGTCAGAGCATAAACATGGGCACCGTGGAGGGGAACCAGGGATGCGGGGGATGTATGCAAGGATGCTTTGGGCTCAGTTTGGGAAAGCTGCCGTCCTGTGCCTGGAAGTTATCAGTGCTAAAGGCACGGCGGGTCTGAAGGGTGTGACTGTCTCGAGCCCTCAGGGGTCTTTGTGTGTGTGTTATGGGAGTACACGTGTGCACTTGCCTGTGGAGCTCAGAGGGCAGTCTCGGGTGTCACTCTGGAGGCACCTTCTACTTTCTACTGGAGACAGGGTCTGCCATTGGCCTGGGACTTTGCCACATAGGCTAAGATAGCTGGCCAGCAAACTTATAGGGGCTGCCTGTCACCGCCTCCCATCACACCACGGCTAGGATGGCAAGTGCCTACCACGACACCCACTTGTTTTTGTTGTTATTGTTGTTTTAAATATGGATTTTGGATGTGGAACTCAGGTCTGCCTGCTTGTAAGTCTCTGCTATACTGGCAGCTCTCACCCCAACTCTCGCAGGTATCTTTCTCGGTGCCTTTTCACGATGGAATTTTCCAGGATGGCTTTAGGATTAACGAGTCTTCTGCAATTTGCCCAGGTGGCTCCATTATCTAAATTGTGGGGTTGGATGGGATGGGGCGGGTGTGGGGTTGCTTGTTTGTTTGTTTTTTTTTTGAGACAGGGACTTGCTATGGCTCTTTGGTTGGCCCAGAACTAGCTTGTAGACTAGGTTCACCTCAGACTTGTGACTCTGCCTCTGAAGTGTCCCGGTGACAGACCTAGCTTAGTCTTCCCCTTTATATGAAACAAGAGGCTAGGAGGCGCTATTATGGACACTGGAGAGGCCGGGGCCCCAGGGCTGGATGCAGGTCCTGGGTGCCAAGCACCATGCAGGGGCAGACTCACCTCTTACAGTCTCTGGGCCACTTGCAGGTCATAGTCGCTATCAGAGGAGTTGTCAGGCTGGGTGGAAGAACGGTGTAGAGCCCCTTCCAGAGCTAGAGAGAACACACTGATTAAAGAAGTCTGGGGGCTACACAATGCCCCAGGAGCTGAGTGGGTTGCAAGATCACAGAGGTGCTCTGAATTGGTGACAGCCCTGTATCAGTTTTGATCAGACTGGCCAAGTGTTCGCTAATGATGCTAAACTCCAGACCCCCTGGGACTTAATTGTGAGTGCCTGTGAGAAGCCAAGTATTGGAGGCTCCTGTGGACCACTTAATGGCTCTGTCCTGGCTCAGAGAGATCCTAGGGGCTCATTTATCATCCAATTCCTCAAGGCCTGCAGGCAAACAGGCCCATTAGGTCACAGCAAGGCTGGGGTTAATGGCATCTATCCAACTGCATTCTTCTCTCTAGATGAATGTTTCAAGGTCTCCAAGGGACAGCAGAGACCTGTGAAGGCTGTTTTCCTGCCTCCACCCTGCTGGGACCAGCTGTCAAGCAGGCAGTTTCATCCTCTACCCCCTGGAGCCTCCCTTTCCCTCTTCAGACAAGCACAAAACTTCAAGGTTAGCGCTTAGCCTGCTCCCTCCCCCCCCCCCAGCAGCCCCCTAGGGCTCACCTGGGTAAGCTGACAGGTGGGAGTTCCTGGGAGGCGGACTGTATTCGTTGTCCACATGAGAGGTTATCGGGGTCTCAAGCCTTACAGTTGCCGTGTGGCTGCGGTGGAAAGACACTAAACAGACACGGGAGGCCAGTGGCATTGTTAGAACCGAGGTGCCATCCTTCTCGAGCAGGACCCCACAGCCTAGCTTCCTGCCTCCATGAGGTCATGGGAGAAGGGTAGTACTTTTCAACCCTTTCTTTCTCTCTAGGGAGATTCATGCCAGCAGGGGCAGCCTCAGACTGTCAGAGCAGTCTGATTGGTCAAGAGAGCCTCCAGTTGCTCAGTGGATCGTGAAGCTTTTACCTAGCAGGCAGCTGGAACGCGGATGCTAGGGAGACGTACGTGCTCCCGTGTATCAGGAGCTGCAGGCCTGTGTTACTTAAAACCAAACAAAACAGAGAATCTTTTAGAGAGGTTTGGGCCTGGGTATGGAAAGGGGAGAGGAATAGAGTGCATGCTTCTGTCCATTAGTGTAGCTCTGAACACGGCTGGAAGGAGAGAATGAAGGCTAGGGGAGGGCTTGGGCTAGCAGAACAGTATCTTCTAAAGCTGGCCCTCTGAAGTTGTTCTCTGCTTAGCACTAGCTTGACCACGCCTTTGTCATGCCTTCCCACTTTGAAGAGGAGCCACACAAAAGGTTCTTGTAAGTCCTGAACTAAAGAACAGTGCACGGGCTTGCTTAACCCCACTTGACCATGGAATAAATAATCCCCATGAGCATCTGTCGATCATCAAGTTGGGGAAGGCTGCCCCGAGGGTGAAGGCCGTGGGGCTCTGGCCTCTGCTTAAGTCAACCACAAGTCAAGAGAGCAGAAATACCATGGTGTCTGAGGCTCAAGAGGCAAAATGCACAGAACCGCTTGCCCCTAGAAGAAGCCTCAGCCCTCTCTGGTGTGGGTACGTCTGTTGGCCACAGTCACACCTTAGTGAAATGTGGTGGAGAGCTGAGTCCTCTAGCCGCTGCTGGTTCAGTGTGCTCAACAGATTGACTTCTGTGGCCTAAGGCCTAGGGCTGAGGGAGACCCGCCTCTGGGGACACTCACCGTTCTGGTTCACTCCCGTGGGGCCAATCCACTGACGCTGCTTCTTCTGACGGACTGGGCAACAGACAGGAAGCTCATGAGGGCCAGGTGATGATTAACAAGGGGTGGGGGTGGGGGAGGGGAAGGCACAGATGACCTAAAGGTAAGACTGATTGGTACCACAGCTATGGGCCTTCTGCCTCATTTCCTAACTGTCTAGGGAGGGAGACTGAAGCACTGGATGAAGGCAGAAATGATCACAGGGTTTGTTTAGAACCAGAATTGATAACCCAGAGGGCACAAGGGACCCAAGACTGCTTGCCTCTGTTCTCACTCATCTTCCTTTGCCTCTGGACAGTTTCTCTAAGCCCCCTCATTCATAAGGTATGCAGCTGTTCATTCAGTAAATGGGGAAACTGAGGCTCAGATAGAGGCAGCAGCACAGTCAGTGCCATGGGTAGCTGTGGAGGTGGACTTGGGCCACATCTTGTGACATCAGAGGCTGTACTGATAATGTGACCTTTATCAATTGCAGTAGGATTTTGCCTGGTCCAGATAAGGGCCAATCACAGAGTATAATTTGTCCTGACTTTCTGATACTGAGGCAGGAAAAGGCCAGTGGGCAGCAGGGAGCACTGGGTGGAGAAGGAGGAAGGCGGGTTTGGCACCTACATTTCTTCATCAGCTTCTTGTAGATCAGAGGCCCACACATGACCAGCAGCACCACCAGGAGGACAAGGGTCAGGATGATGCTTGCCACAGTGCCTGGGGCCAGGCCTGCTGGGTTTGGGTCTTGGCCTGGACAAGGGAAGTCTTAAATCAGTCTCAGCCCTGGGGAACAACTTAGAGGGCAGCAGATACCTGGATTTCCCCGGTACCTTGGCACCTCCTACCAATCCACCGGTGTGTTCGGAGGGGAGCTGTCTCTCCGGCCGTCTCTAGGAGTCTTTAGTACCCATACATTTGTCTACCATTTATTACCTTCAGTGACCATCAAGCTGCTGTTTGCCACTCTTGGTATTGACTGATAACTTTCCATCTTTCCTATTATGACTAATCATATGACTTATGCAGTCATCTATCTACTCCTTTGTCTGTCTGTCCATCCATCTATCCACTGACCCATCCATCCATTTATACAATTATCTCTCTACTCCTCCACCCGCCCCATTCATGTTACCCATCCATGTACCTATCTCTCTTTTACCCATTATTCAGTTGCCATTCATGTAATAAATATGTCCCATCCACCCCCTGGTTTTCTAGCTTGCACCCTGGCGAACAGGAGCTAGAAGGGCAGAAAGAGTTCTGGCTTCTGCTAGTGGCCTGACAGTGATCTGCTTGGGCCTCGCCTGTTCCACTCATCGTTGCTCTCAGAACCCCATTTTCTGTCCCTTTTCCAGGACCTTTTATCTATCTTTCAGATCCGTTCTCTAGAGATGTGCTCCCTGACCAGGTCCTGGAGGAAAAGCCTCTAACTGTTCTCCACCCACCAAGGGCTGCAGTCAACTCACATGTGACGAACACCCTCTTGCAGGTGTTCGTTTTCTGAAGCTGGTAACACTGAGACAGCTTCCCCTGGGTACAGGCGAGCCCAGAGATGGTCTTGTCAGGATCCAGTGCACGGAAGGAGAGGAGATTGCCACACTGCTGCTCCTGACACAGCTCCTCCCACTGCGCCGGACCCCTGGCCATATTACGGACACACAGAGCAGCCCACTGTGATCCCTGGCGCACTTCAGCGATGCCCTCACACACGCTGCTGCCCCCCACCAGGCGGCTCTGAACCTTGGGCTGGAAACCTGCAGAGGGGAAGTGATGATGAGGTTCAGGGCTGACCTGAGGGCCCTGGCAGTGGTGAGCACTCCAGGGAAGATGCTGTTCTTTTCCCCAGCCATTCCCCTGAGCAAACTCTGGTCCCTAGGACCTCTGGGCAAGTGGTGGCAGCCTTCTCAAGACAGCAGTGGCAAAGAAGCTGACAGGGTGGCCAAGCCTTTTTACTCTCTTGCGGTTCCTTAGGAAGAGGGAGAGCTTTTTAGAAGAGGAAACTGAGACCTGGGAACTAGGAAGCACTGATATACTCCTCGGGTGGGACAGAACCCAGAAATTTTACTGCCTGGAGCCCTGAATCGTGTAGGTAAAGCTTTTGGCAATGAGGCCAAGTGCCTAGTGTATTTATGCCTGCTAACCAGGGTGGTGCTTGGGAATCTGTGGCAGAAGCAACTGTGCTTGGTTTAAAGTCAATACTGAGCTCAACAGCTTAGCTAGTTTCCATGGCAACATCCACCTTCAAAGCCCTAGTGAATCTTCTATTTAGAAGAAACTTCAAAGCAAGACCCTGGGCACGGCTTTTGCAGGTTGTAGCCTGCGTGAGAGCTTGAGAACTCCTAGCTGAGGGGTGGGCGGGACTGGAGCCAGCCATGGGCCTCTCACCCGGGTCAGAGAACCTTGGGGGCTGCTTCTGCCTAGAAGACCAATTTTTATCAGCTGTCCAGTGGAGTAGGCTGTCCTGCTCTATTCCTTATAGTTCAGAGCCACGCATCCTATATTTGGGCAAAAATCCCAAGGACCTGCTGAAATAGCCTTGTTAGGAGCGTGAGGAGTGCTGAGACTCTCTCCAGGTGGCATGGATGGTGCCCGTCTAGGGCCTCACCTTGAGTGGTTCAGGCTTAGAAAATAGGTTCTGGATTGACCCTGCTCGAGGGCAGATCTCAGCTACTGCTCTGTGATACTGGGAGGAAGCCGAGCTGTTTCCTCTTGGAAAAAGAGAGTAACAGTAGTTCCCACCTCCCAGGGTGGGGATGAAAACTGAAGGATGCCCAGCACCAAGTAGTCTGTTAGGAACAGAACCCAGAATGCAGCAGGGCACTTCCGGTGACATGGACCTACCCCTTCCTTGGCTTGGGGTTTATTCTGCCTTGCTGTGAACTGTGATTTCTTCTGGTCTGTCCCCAATCCTGGTTTGGCCCCATAGAAGTCCTACAGGTCAGCATTCCCTCTCTCCCCACTTCAACCACACCAGCACTTATACTCAGGACCCAGGAAGAGCATCCTCTGTAGCTGCACTCTGAACCGGACCTTAGGGACCTCCTATGCCTTACCATCCCTCCAGCTTCCTTTCTGGAGATTTGAAAGCTCCCAATTGGTAAAGGCCACCTCTCCAGTTACCCCAGGCCTTTCCCAAGCCTCAGTCACAAAACCTTGTTTCTTCTTCCTGCTAGGATCCCAGCTGACTCCACTTCTCTGGATGGTGACTCCTTTGAGCTGGCAGGGGTTGTTTTGCTCCATGCCTGAGACGTCCCCTCATCTAACTTGTCCTCTTTTAGAGGAGGCCATGGGCTCAGGCTTCAACTTCTCTTTCATCCCTCTCAGGCCTCTTATAAACTCTGAACATCTATCAGGGGACCCCACATCCCCACTCTAAGGCAACAGATGGCCTGGTGGAGTGTGCTTAGTTTTCAGCTTACCGGAACAGACGACCGATAGCGCCTGGCCGCCCTCCGGGGGCATCGTTTTCTGGAAGCACTGCTCCAGCGAGGCACAGCTCGCATTCTGCACCTCCCATCGAATTGGCAAGGGCTTGGGGCCCTTCAGCTCCTTAGGAGCTGGCGTTGCTGCTGCCTCTGGCTTTGACAGATGTGTCAAGAAAGATCCACACTGCAGAGCGTTACAGATAAGGTTCCCCAGGCCCAGGGGCCTGTCCTTGGCCTCATAGAGGATGGTGCCACCTCTGCTGCCGTTGTAGAATTCCACCACACCAGCGCACCTCAGGCCCTCGTGTCCCGGCACCAGCTGCAGTCTGGGAGGAGCTGGAGGGGAAAGCATGTCTGAGTTTGGATGATTTTCAGAATGCCTTGCTGCTGAGCACCAGCACATGAATACCTGGGAGGCGAGGGTCCCAAACATTGCACAGGACACCCCTGAATCTTTCCCACTGGGATTTAGATGTAACTGGGCCTCTTGGATTTTGTTTGTTTTGGTGACTCAACGAATTTAATTAGGGCCATTTTTAGGGACATGGGTACCTTACCAGTGGCCATAGCACTGAAGAAAATGCCCTCCCCACCTTTAACTGCTTATGCTTCTTCAGGGAGGAGTGAGGTCTCATGGGTCCCTCCTCCCTCCAGTAAGGAGTGTTGACAACCTAATCTCGTGCAGCTAACCACAGCTGCTATGAGTTCAAGGGTGCAATGGCTACGTCATACCTGGTCCCTGGCTCTTTACTGTCTCTATCGGTCCCTTCCCTGTCCTGCCTTCCATGAGGCCCAAGAACCCTCTTACCTGTGGGCTCCGGCATGGTGGTGGGTGGAGCAGTTGTGGGTGGAGGTGTCATCCTTAGGGGCTCTGCAGTGAAACACACAGACAAGGGTGGGAAGTGGGGAGTGGAGAGAAGAAGGTGGGGGGGGGGACCTGGAGAGCTGGCAATGTGACAACACAGGGCTGTGACCTTAGTACCACTTGTTGGTAAGCTAACTTGTCCCCTCCCCCGTTCTACCTCTCAACTCCCTGAGAGGTGGCAGTCCCACATATCCCAGACAGAAAAATGGAGGCCCAAAGGACAAGGTTGGCATTTTGTCAGAGCCAGATCCTGCTTCTCAGTCTTGCCAGCCACTTGCAGCACCTTCTGGCTTACCCCTTACCCAGTCCTCTCTCCTGTCCACAGCCAGGGCACTGTAACCTGGGAAGCCCTCTTCATCCCGTTACCCTCCCAGGCCTCAGCCCAGGGTGCCTGCCACACAGCATCACACACCTTGGCAGATCAGGGTCAGTGGAAGGCACTTGGCTGGTGAGTTTCTGCTGCAGTTGGAGAAAGACCCCAGGGGTCCATGACAGAGGATCTGGTGCTGGGATCTGTTCAATAAAGAGAAGCAGCCGAGGGCCAAGGGGTCACCACATCCCAGCTGCTGGCACACTCCAGAGGCTTGATGGGGATTTCTCCAGAGGTCCTGCTTCCAGCTCCAACTGGAACTGCACACAGTGCTCCACAGGCCTTCCATCTGAACCTCCAGTTTACCCTGACACTTGGAGTTGAGGCCACTTAGTGTCACCTGGAGACCTGGAGAAAGAAGTAGTGGGGTTTGTCAGGTGATGGAGGAAGAGCTCTCCTCAGGGGCTCAGCTCTTGCTTCCCCTTCTGAGTTTCCTCTTTTAGAGCACCACAGAGGCTTCCTAGAGTCAGGCAGGGTGCTATGTTGGCCCTATGTGGTGGCTCAGATTTCTGAGCTAGAGGGAACCCTGGGGCTGTGGACAAGATGTTCTCAGCACTTTCTGTCCAACAAAATCCTACCAATCTTGGAAATTCAGTTTCAGTAGGCCTGAGTTGTGGCCTGATGTGTGTGTGTGTGTGTGTACATGTGTGTCAGGGATCAGAAGTCAATTTTTAGTGTCGTTCCTCAGGAGCTAGCTGTCTATCTTGTTTTGTGAGACATGGTACCTCACCAGGAGCTGGACTTGCCAATTCAGCCAGGCCTGCTGGCCAGCAAGCCTTGGGAATTTGTCCATTTCTTCCTGCCTAGCAAGGATTACAAGTGTCCTGATTTTTTTTTCTTTCTAATGTGGGCTCTGGGAATTGAACTCAGGTCCTCATGCGCAGGCACTTTACTAGACCGAGCCATCTTCCCAGCTCTTTTTCCCAACATCTTCTGTTTTAACATTTAAAATTAATTGTATTAGCTGGGTGTGCTGGTGCACGTCTGTAATTCCATCACTTGGCAGGTGGAGGCAGGAGAAATAGGAGTTCAAGGTCATTCTCAACTACGTGGTGAGTCTGAGGACAGCCTGGGGTGCAGGAGAGTCTGTCTCAGTGAAGCAAAACATGAAACATCGGTTTTCTGGAGGCACAGTTTTCATGCAGTGGAGCACACTCATTTTAAGGGTTCTGCTCTGTGAGAGCTGACAAGCATCTGCAACCACACAGCCACCCTGTGACCCAGATGCAGCGTCTGTCCATCATCTGGACACTTCCTGCTTGCTCCCCAACAGCTAGTTCATTTCCCTGACTCTGGCCTCAGGCAAGGACTGCCCTGCTATCTGCCATGAAAGATTGGTCTTCTCCAGGGTCACACAATTGAACTGAACCACAGAGCATCATTTGCTAGGGTCTCTTGTCCTCTACATGTATTTGAAGCTTATGTGTGTTCCTGTGTGGATCAGTAATTCATGTCTTTGTGCTGTGTGCATAATAATATTTCATTGTGTGAGTCTTCCCCCATTTCTTTTCTATGTATCTTGTGGATTGTTCCGTTGGCTGTGAATCAAACTGCTGATAAATTTACATGTGCAGGCCAGCATGTGGGCTTGTGTTTCCATTTCTCTTGGGTTAATACCTTACAGTGAAATTCTTAGGTTCTAGGCAGGCTTTTGACTTTGTTACTTTATAAAGATCCATGATGGGAGAGGAGTAGATAACATCTAAAGGTGACCTCGGAACCCATGTAAAGTGCTCCGAGGACCATTAGATGTTAGAATCCACAGATGCTTATGTTCCTCATGTAAAATGTCTGGGGCCAGGCAAGGTGGCACATGTCTGTCGTCCCAGCACCCAGGAGGTGAAAGACAGAGGATCAGGGGCTCAAAGTCATTCTTGGTAAGTTTGAGGCCAATCTGGGTCATATAGCTTTCAAACAAACAATCAAACAAACTCACAAATAAACACGCAAACAAGCTGCCCCCCCCAAGGGGTGATGGGACTGGAGGTGTAGCTTAGTGGTGGAGTGTGTGTTTGGTTTGGACTTTGTGTGTGTGTGTGTGTGTGTGTGTGTGTGTGTGTGTGTGTGTGAGAGAGAGAGAGAGAGAGAGAGAGAGAGAGAGAGAGAGAGAGAGATTCTCTGTGTGGCCCTGGCGGTCCTGAAACTGACCCTGTAGACCAGGCTAGCCTTGAACTCAAGAGCTCCGTCTGCCTCTGCCCCCAAGTGCTAGGATTAAAGGTGTGTGCCACCACTGCAAGGCTCTACTTTTTCTTATGTTTGAAAACATCTAAACATATCCTCCCAGAATCTCTTTGTACACACACGGGGGTGGGGTGGGGTGGGGTGGGGGGACACACAGAGAGACAGAGGACATAGTATCTGTGGCTCAACCAAGTAAAGATCAAAAATGAAGAAAGGCTGGGCAGTGATGGCACATTCCTTTAATCCTAACACTCGGGAGGCAGAGGCAGGCAGATCTCCGTGAGTTTGAGACCCAGCTTGGTCTACAAGAGCTAGTTCCAGGACAGCTAGGACTGTTACATTGAGAAATCCTGTTTCAAAAAACAAACAAACAAACAAACAAACAAAAAAAGAAGACAATCTGGAGAGACGGTTCAATGTTTACAATGCTTACCTTGCATGCAAGAAAACCAGTGGTCTCCAGAACGCAAAAAACAAAAAAACAAAACAAACAAACAAACAAAAAAAAAAAACAAAAAAACCCAGACATGGTAGCAGGCCCTTGTAATGATAGCATTGTGGAGGCAGAGGCAGGCATGCCCGAGACTCACTGGCCATATTAGCTTACTAAGCTCTAGGCCATTAGGGAACCAATCCTGTCTCAAAAAATATGGCCAGTGTGAGGAAAAGCACTCCCCCACTCCACCCCGACACACACACACGCAGTCAGGCCTGTCTGCCCTGGATTCATTTCTTTCTTCATGCCTTTCTTGTCAGTGTTCCCTGAACACAGTTTTGCACAGGGTTAGGATTCTAAATAATCTAGAGATGACAGATGTGTAGAGGATGTGTAGGTGGGAGGCAGCCACTCTACCCTTTGGTTTGTTGTTATGCACTGGGATAGAACTCAGGGCCTTGAGCATGGTAAGCCCCATACTCCACCTGAGTAGTAGTGCAACCTAACCCAGCTTTTCCCACAGCCTGTCTGAAGTGTCCATGACCACGGAGGACCAGAGAGGAAATAAGACTTTGTGAGGCACATTTGTGGATGGGTACGCTTCCTGCCCACAGACTATGGCGGGGGGCATGCTAGCTAGATTCACATGGTGCTTTATGGCCACAGAGGGTGCCCCCTGAACACGTACTAGCACGCTGATGGCTCAGTGTTCGCAAGAGATGGGGTTCATAGTGATGGAGGAGGCAGCTTTTGAATAGGCAGATCTTCACGTAGCCCACGATACTGCTGCCTGGCTCTCTCCCCGCCCCACTTCTCACGGTCTTCCTTACCTGAGTCATCCAGTCGGGACTGACCATGGCAGAAAGCAACTGTGGAAAGGAGAGAAGGAGGTCAGAATGTGAATCCCCTCCCCCCTTTCCCTCAGCTCCAAGGGCCTGCAGTGGCCCTGGCTGGCTGTGCCTCCACCCCACTGCTGAGGAGATTCCACGGCAGGGATTGTCATGAAGTGGTTATGGAATCCATTTTGTGGGCTGCAGCCATCGATTTTCTCTTTTAAACATTTATTTTCTCAATGGATACCCAAGTAGAATTGATTCATGTACCACATGCATGACCTCCATCCCCATCAAGTTACACGCCAGCTTCATTGCCCACAGGGACTTCTCGCTCTGCCTGTCCCTTATAGTGATTCCTCTTCTTAAAAAGGAAATGGAGCAGAATACAGGACAGTACAACACGCCGGCATTGGGAGGGCGTGAACTGCTTTGGGGACAGCAACGTTGCGGACATGGCTTGGTCAGGAAAGAGTTTGTCTTGCAAGCACAAGGGTGTTTGTTCAACTCCAGAGCCCATGTGTAAAACCAGACATTGGGCATGCCCTTGTGATCCTAATCTTAATTCTGGGGAGCTAGAGACAGGCGGATACAGTTTGGCCTCAGGAAGATGCGGGGAAGAAGCTTAGCTACAGGGCAAGAGAGAAGGCAGGAACCCTTTGCTCTTCCTCACCTCTGACCTCTCTCTCAGTCCTCTTTCTTTCTGGTTCTGGCTCCCCCATGGGGACTGGGAAAGCCACCATTAGAGAGTCACTCACTTGGCCAAATCACGAGGGCTGAAGTGCTTAAAGTGGTGGCTACGGGGAAAGGAGACGCTTAGGTCTGCCCTTTGCTCCTGTGTGACGCAGGGCTGATTTTCAGTCCTAGAGGTGCTCTGGGTTTGAGGGTCTGCTCTGTTGTTTCTGCCTGTGGGCATGGGAAGCACGTTCTCCTATCTTAACCCTTGAAACCTCAGTTTCCCCATCCACAGTGTGGAGGCTATGCTGAGAGATGGAGCTGGACCCCTCTATGTGAAGAGCTTAGCCTAGCGCCTCCCAAGCCCGTCTCAGTGTTCATAGACGGGGTTACTGCTGTTTGGGTGGGGCAGGTGTGGCCACAGACCTCTGGGGAGCTTTCCCAGTGGGAGGATTCAGAGGGCTTGCTTCGGAAACGCAGAGGGCAGGTCACAGGGCTCTTAATCTGCTGCACTCATTCTGAGTATCAGACACTTGGCTAGAGATAGTCAGGGTCTAGGTTGTTGTGGCCTCTGGCTAGCTCTCAGCTTCTCAGCAGCCACTCCCAGGTTTCCCGTTTGGAGATCCAGAGACTACCATGCTTGAACTCCTGACCCTGAGCAGCCAGACTTAGAAACCCCTGGACAGGGCTGGGTTTGAGGACCCCAGGCCCCACGGCTAGACACCACACAGGCAGCATTGGTCCTGCTCAGAAAATTTCCTTAGGAAAGTCAGAAGAGCTGACGCCAGCCGCTGTCCTAAGAAGGAAAGCAGGGTAAATGGGGTGGTTAAGCAAGCCTGGTGACCTGAGTACGACGTCGGATGAGCTGGCACTCATCTGCAATCCCAGCACGCCCACGGCAAGAGCAGCAGACACAGAATCGCTCAGCAACTTGGGGTCCAGCTTGCCTGGAGTTCACAGCGCAGCAGCAGAAAATGAGAGGCGTCACCTCAATAAGATGGAAGGAGAATTGATTCCCAAAAGCTGTCTTCTGACCTCTGTGGCACGCGCACACGCGCGCGCGCGCACACACACACCAATAATAAGGAAAGTGATTTGTTGAATTTGATAAGAGAAGGTAGCTGTGGATTCCAGGGTGTGGCTCATTCTGTTTGGTCCTCACATGAACCATGTTTTCCCTTCTCTCTCCATCACCCTCACTATTACCATGACCTCTATCGTCATGTAACTACTATTATTATCACCATCAGTACTCTCATGGCCGCCACCTCCGTCTCTGCCAGCATCCCATCATTACTACCGCCATCATCCCCGCTGTCACCGTGTGCACCATCATCACCATCACTATCACCGTTGTTATCACATTACCTCTATCACTGCTGCCACCACCATCACTTGGCCACTCTTGCCATTACTACTACCCTCATCTCTGCCACCATCGCTGTCATCATCCCTTCGGTCATCAGCATCTTTAGTTTTAACTCTTCTGGGAATTTTTCAATTGAATCTTTCAATTCTGTCCACTATGCCATTTGATAGGTATGATTGGTTTGGTTCCTGTTTGGTAGAGGAAACTGAGAGAGGTGAATATTTTACCCATACAGCTAGTGGCCAAGAGGCTGGGCTCTCCTCCTAGGCCAAACTGTCTGCTGTGCTTTGTTACATCAATTCCTGCGTGTTTCGAGCAGTCAAGATAAACCACGGCTAGACTGAATCTGCTGGGTGATGCTGGCAGCTCTCTGAGCTCAGTTCACTGGTCTATAACGTGATGAAGCTCAGTTCCATAATCCTCACTTTCCTCTTGGCCTAACGGTACATAATCTCCAGCCTGTGTTTCTAACGAGTCTTAAAGGCGTCTGGCAGAGCAAGACTCGCGGCATGCTGATTCTTTGCCTGTCCACAACCCATTTTCATTCATTTGCCACTCTCACAGGAACCCACGAACACGCTCCTAGGCCTGAGTCCCGCAGGCTGTGCTCAGCATCTCCTTGACCTCCTCTGGAGCCACACTTCACCTCTGCCCAGTTCCCTCAGAAACTCCTGTAGCCAACCCCAACCCAGGACTCTGCTTGTAGACCCTAGAGACTGCAGGGTCATGGGGCATGGAAACATTACCCCATCTCATCCTCTGCCACCCACACCTCTCCTCCAAGCTGCTGGAACAACACCTAAGGATTGCAAGGCTTTTTCCTTCCCTGCCCAACATCCTGCAGGCTCCCACAATGCAGGGCTTGAACTGAGCAAGCCCAGACAAAGACCTTGGCCAAAGAAGCCACTGTTCCTAGCTCAGTCTCTTGTCTCCATTGATTAAATCCAATAATTTTGAGCCTGCCTGAGCTGACAGGGCTCAGAAAGGGTCAGAGGAATCCCTGAGAGCTGCTCTGAGGTATCTCGTCCTTCCTTCTGCCCTGAGCAAGCCTATGATGCTCGCTGTGGTTTCTTGTGCTGCATCCACAGGCTGCATCTCCCCACTAGTGAGTTTTATTAGCTCCAGGCAATGCTTAACGGTTTTCTTTTCTTCTTTCCTTTTTTTCTGGAGTGGAAGGGGGAGGGTGCAACTTTTAAGACTTCTTTTACTTTGCTTTTAAAATAAATCTGATGAAGCTTCAGATGGTTTTGAAAATCAGGCCGTGGGCTGTGACGCCATCACCAGGGCCTCGGCCAACAGTCTCTACTTTTATCTTTTCATTTGCTGGAACTGAGGGGTTCTGCTTTCTCCCTGTGTCTCCTGAGACCTGGATGAGGCACATGATGCTGTCTCCAGCGAGACACACACATTCCCGGCCTGAATGGGATGCATCCGGATTATCAATAGCCCCCTAGGACTGCAAGTTGTCTTGTAAAGACCTGTTTGCCAGGAATTTTAAGTATTTTCTGGATTTCGGAATGGCTGACACATGTTCATGGCCCTCTGCAATGGATGCCTTACTGGTGGCCAGGCTGTCACAGTTCACAGGGCTACCCTGTAAGGCACTCTGCAGGACAGAACCTGACTCACGGCAGCTGGCGGCAAAACTAAACTCAGCCCTCTGCCTCTGACCCGTTCAGAGGTCCTGCCTGACGTTTTCAAGCTGGACATACTGGTTTAGCATCTGGTAGGCACTGGGAGTCAGAGGGAGGGGCTGGAATCTTGGCAATAGCAATAGTAGCTTTTTATTATGATAGGCCCCTTGCCAGCGATCTTCTCTCATGAAGACCCAGTTCTTGCCTAAACCTAAAGCCTCAAATGAAGATGCTACTATCTTGTTCCATAGAGCAAGATAACTTAGAAATCGGGATCACTGTGTATGGGGTAAAGAGGCCACCTGATTTCTAAGTTACATGAAAGTGACAGGGGGGGGGGGTTCCTCACTATTCTTTTTTCTCTTTCCTTTTCTATCTCTCTCTGTCTTTCTCTCTCTCTTCCTTTCTGTCTTTGCTTCTTTCTTTCTTTCTTTTTTCTTCTGAGACACGTTTTTTTTCCCCTCTCTGTGTAGCACCTGGCTGTCCTGGAACTTGATTTGCAGAGTAGACTGGCCTTGAACTCAGAGATCTGCTTGCCTCTGCCTCCTCAGTGCTGGGATTAAGGTGTGCTCCGCTCTACCCAGCTAAAACCCACTTTTCTGGAATACCAAACCTAAACAAACATTTATCAGTGGGGTTGTCCCTCATTTGATTCTGTCAAAGCTTTCTGGAAACAGAGGTCAGAGAGAGCCAGGATTTGGGGTCTCGGATAGAGTACCCAATGACACCTTTGGTTATAGCTGATGCCTTTTGCTATGACCTGTGTGCACACACTACCCCAATACCTGCCCTTCCAGGAGCAACCTGGGAGATGGAGCATGCACAAAGGGTGGAGGGTTTAGATGGGGCAATAATCTCACCATTTTGCTTGTCCCTGACAGCCTCCCCCTTCTTTGTGTGTGTGTGTGTGTTAGAGAGAGACGGGGGGGGGGGTGTTTTATGTAGCCCAGGTTAGCCTAGGCCTCATTATGTCTCAGAGGATGGCCTTGAAACTCCTTGATCCTCTTGGCTTCCTCACTCAAGTGCTGGGATTGCAGGTGTGCTGACCTTCACATATTTCAAAGCTCAGCGCTGCAGTCTGATCTTGCCGTAACAGCCCTATATAAAATGGGCAGGGTTTGCCTCCACATTCAATTTCCCACGTTTGGGAAAACCAAAGTTCCGAAAGGAAGATGACTTGGCCAGAGTCACTTACTTAGCTGGAGGTAAGCAGCACTGTGCGTCACACCCACTATCTGACACAGAATGCGGGGCTCCTCTGGGTCCCCGATAGCCCAGGTGTCCCTGCAGGAGCGGGCATGTGTTCTGTGACCCAGCGCTGCCCCCAGGCCTCTTCAAGATATAAAATGAGATGTCTACATTTGGAGAGCTTCTGGATTCTGGAGCACATCTGGCTAGAGATCAGGATGAGAACTCATAGTCCCAGAGAGACAGTTCTGTCCTCCTATCTATAGGACAGAAGCTTGTCCTCCAGGAGCCTCCGTGGTCTCCCTCTCTCATTCCCTCCACTGGACCTGCGGAGCCAAAGGCCCTCTGCAGGGTCCCCCAGGCCCACCCGGTGGCAGGCTTGCTCACTGCCCTTGCCTGTGTGTGAACATCTTCTCTTTTTGTAAGACCTCCCTTATCTATTGCCAACCCATGAATGCCCTTCTAGCACCAACAGACAAATACTATCTTTGTCTCAGACCCACCAGGGCAGAGATCTTGTCTCTTCGTTCTCTGTGTATTCAGCACAAAGTAGGTACTCAGCCAGTGTTTGTTTCTGGATGAATCCCCAGAAACTACTGCTATTATCCTTTGAAGCACAGCTACAGGCTTCTGGTGCTCTGTTCTGTTTGCTGGTTTTTGAGGCAGGTTACACACTGTGTAACCCAGGCTGTCCTGGATCTTGTGACCTTTCTGTCTCTGTCTCCTGAAGTCTGGGATTACCATCATGCCCAGCTTAACCCTGTGTTTTAGATGAGGAGACCAAGGGCCAGAGACGTTCTTGTCACTCTGGGTGACTAAAAAGAAAGAAAATTAGATCCTCCTTCCCTGCCCTGCACGCCAACTGCACACATGTACATGCATACACATAAACACAGAGCACCGAATCGGTGCTCCTCGCTGTCCAACTGAATTCTTGTCCTGGTCACTCTAGGAGATCATCTGACTTCTTGATGGAGCCATGCTGAGTGACCACAGGGCTAGTACCAGCCCCTGGCTTCCAGGATCAGCCAGGGTTCTGATCCTTTGTGCTTAGAGCCCAAGACATCCTTGACTATGTATCCTGGGACAGCAGCTCACAGCCTGCTCCTGGCTAACACATACCCAGCCCCTAGGGCTCTTCTTTCCCCGTGGCATTTACCTCTACCTAGGTCGCTCTCCCCTCCTTTCTCTGCCTAGCTGGTTCTTCTTATCACTTGTGTCTCAGGGTGGCAGAGGTCATGTCATCCTCTTCAAAAGGTCCTGTGCCTGCACAGCCAGGTCTCTATGCTGAGTGAGGGGCCCTCTCTTGTGCCTAGGCTTCCAGTCAGTCTCCTCTGAGCTGGGCAGGCCACCGGCCGGGATGTCTGCCTTGGCTCCTGCTGCTGTAAGAAGCTGAGTATCTAAGAGATGCTCAAAACAAGTGTGTAGATGGATGAGTGAGTGAGTGAACATGTTCGTGAAGAATCGGGGAGAAGATCTGTGTGTGACGAGTACCTAAGACCCCTCCCGACTCTGTCCGGCCTTGCCTTGCTTCTGGATGACTCTGATGTCTATTGTGCGCTACCTCCACTACGTGCAGGCTAGACCTACCGAGAGTCAGTCAATTCTTTTAACCATATGGTCCTGTTTCTACTTCCTACTTCAGTGGAGGAGACTTACCAAACCAGACCATGTCACCCAGCCAAAAGCGACAGAGTGGGACTCAAATTGGTTTTTGGAGTCACTGTGCGGTCTTTCGGGCTGTGCAGTGTCTGAGCCATGTCTCCAAGCCACGTCATGATTGGGGCTCAGAAAAATTGTAAGAGGGGGCACCATGGGACTGACACTCTAATGTAGCCAGGCTGTACACATCTTCGTTTCTCAGGCTTTGGGGTGTCCCCAGCCCTGTGCCTTGACCTCTGTGTGTCTGCTGATGGAGGCCTCTCCTGTAGCCAGGCTCTGACGTGTGGGAATGGCGTCGGGGACCTATTTCTCCTACGGAGGCAGTGGAGCTGTGTGAGGGCAGCATGTCGGGCCAGGTTCTCCGTGCTGCCTACCATCTACTCCACCTTGGGCTTGTCACTCCTGGGTCTCAGTGTTCCCTCAGCGTAAAATGGGGTGATGGGCCCACATCCTGTATTATTCAGAAGCTTACAGAAAAAAAATGGCTTCAAGAGGATTTCATGAAAGTTAGGCCTGGTGGCAGAGGCCCGTAATTCTAACTCCCGGGGAGACTGAGGCAGCGGAATTGTAAGTTCAAGGCACTCCTGGGATATGGAGTGAGTTCAAGGCCAGCTGGTCATTGTATGGAGAACCTACCTAAAAAAACTGAGGGCCAACGAGACGGTTAAGTGGGGGTAAAGGCTCTCTCTGGCAAGACTGATGAGCCAAGTTCTGTCTTTGGGACCATGGCAGAAGGAGAGAACTGACGCTTGCAAGTTGCCCTCTGACCCAGTGGCACAAGTGCACACACACACACACATACACACACACACACACACATATGCGTGCATGCATGCACACACATGCACAAATAAATGTCTAAAAACATTTTTTAAAAGTAAAAACTGGCAGGATATTGCTCAGTGTTAGCTTGCCTAGCATGTAAGGCCCTGGGTCCAACCTAGAACCATAAAAATAAAATTATGAGCTGTGACCCCTCCCCACCTGCCCCCAGCACCATGAGATTGCTTTCTACCTATAAGTTCTAACTACACACAGAGACCATGTCTTCCCCGACCTCCAAATGATGCCGCTGCGGTGAGGGTGAAGGTTTGCCTCCATCGCTCCTGGACTCTGGGTTCCATGGGGCTGGGGTACCTGTTAGTCTTCTCAGGAGCCCATTCCATGCCCAATGGGGAGCCTGGGTGAATCTAGCCTCCCTGTGTGTGGGTATGAAGCTATAGGGGAGGACTGGCTTGTGGGGTGGTAAAGGCTTGGCTTTTGGGATTCTAGAGACTGAAGAGGGCACAGCAATGTTCTGGTAGTGTCCAGGAAGTGAGTCAAGGATTGTCAAGAAGGCACTTTGTACCTCTTGTTGCAATATGGACAAGGGATGTATGCATGGCCATCCAAGACATGGTAACATGAATGAAGAAGCCACGTAGTATCCAGGAGAGTACACATACAGTTCTCATACATACACACATTAAAAATGTGTGCACGCTCTCTAAAACACACACGCACTCCCATCCAAACTTACACATCCCCACACTCACTTAGCAGCTGTAGGTGAAGACCGAGTATCTGCGGCCTCAGCCCCTTCTCTGCAGAACAGGATGCCATCTCTTCCTCCCTGCCACACTGGCATCCAGCAACCCTCTCCCTGCCACACCTCTTTATACCTCTTTGTACCCCTGCCCCGATGTAGCCACCTTCTGTGTATGGGAAGATCTCATGATCAAGCTGAGAGCCCAGGGCTTGGGCCTCCAGGCCTAACTCCCACAGCACACCTCTGGCTAGTTGAGCCAGCCTCCCCTCTCCTGATGCCACTGATGGCCACCGTCAGAGCCTTGGGTCTAGAGCAAGTTTCAGGAGTGGGGGACTCTTTTAGGATGGACCCAGGGCGCCTGTTTGAGCTTGGTATCCGTTCTTCCGCATCCTCGTGAAGGTACCGGTCTGCCCGAGCATCCTCAACACGAGCTTTCTCCCTCCCTAGAGGTGACCAATCCTGGGCACCACGCTGTAGCCCAAGACCGAGTAACTCTCAACAATACAGAGAATCAGGCTGGGCAATCCTGGGGAAGAATGGGCAAGCAGAGCCCAGCTGCGACTGGGAAGTTGACCTGGGCTCTGGCCCTAAACCTCCCCGGTATTGCACATGGGCCCAGAGTCTGACCTGGGAGGAACTGAGGTCTCCTCCCTGTACCCCACGTTGCTCAGGTATCCTGTCTGGCGGAACCTGGCAGAGACTCACCCAGGGTTCCCAGCAGGTACGCGGCAGCCGGCAGCACTTGGTGGGAGTCCATGGATGCGGCCTTCTACTGCCTCAGCCTCAGTGAGCTTGGTAGTCAGCCTGGAAAGGTGTCTGGCTCAGTGTCTCACTCTCCGGGAGGGAGGGGGCATGAGCAGAGGTGGAACGGGGAAGCAGGCAGGGTGGGCCTGCGTCACTGCTACCTTGTTTGAAGTTGAACTGTCAACTTCCTCCTGGTGAAACCACCTGCCCCAATTTGAATGGAGGCCCAAGCCTGCCGGCTTCCTGCTTGAGATGCTTAGAGCCGTGATAGTGCCCACTGGCCGTGTTCGTGCCTGGGTAGAGCCTGGTGTCCTTGTGAGATGCGGGGCAGGGAGAGGCTGGGCACCCACAGAGAGGGTATCTTGCTCTAAGGAGAGCTGACCTGAGGTGAGAAGGGTGGACCAGGCAAGGGCCCGAGACAGAGTGTTCTGAGTGGGGCTGGGGCTGTGGGAGGTGGGAAGGGGGTACACTTCAGACACGCTAGCCTTGTCAAGCCCCTCTCGCCTCCCAACCCCACCATGGTGGACCACACTGGAAGTCTGTAGTGTGCCTTGAATCCCGATGTCAGTATTTTCAACCTTCTTAATGCCGCAACCCTTAATACAGTTCTTATGTGGTGACCCCCCCAACCATAAAATTATTTTTGTTGCTTCTTAACTATACTTTTGCTACTGTTATGAACCTTAATGTAAACGTCTGTGTTTTCTGATGGTTTTAGGCAACCTCTGTGAAAGGGTCATTGGACCCCCAGGGAGTTTGACCCATAGGCTGAGAACCGTTGCCCTATGGGGAATTAAAACAAAATAAAATGACCCCCACAAAAAACCCAACCCCAAAAAACAGGGTTTCGTTAGGTACCCCATGCTAGCCTGGGATTTATGGTAATCCTTGCCTCAGCCTCACAAGTGCTGGACTTAAAAGTGTGAATTCACCATGCCTAGGAGTCTGTGAGTGATATTTTACCAGTAAGTACAGTGAGGGGAATGGCTTCGTGAAAGTTGGATTTGTACCAGTGTGTGTACGGGCATGTGTATGTGTGTGTGTGTGTGTGTGTGTGTGTGTGTGTGTGTATGAGAGAAACGGAGATCTCGTGTTGGTGTAAAATCCCCATACTGGGTGTACGATCTCCATGTTAGGGTTGAGATCTTTATGTTGGGTATGAGATCTCCATATTGTATGGTTTTGAAAATCTGGACTCATTCATTCATTCATTCATCAAACATTTACTTTATGCAAGATCTAGAAATGCAGCCCAGTGGTGGTGGCACACGCCTTTAATCTCAGCACTCTGGGAGGCAGAGGAAAGCAGGTCTCTTTGAGTTTGAGGCTAACCTGCTCTACAAAGTAAGTTCTAGTACGGCCAGGACTGTTACACAGAAAAACCCTGTCTCAAAAAACAAAAGAAAACAAAGCAAAAAAAAAAAAAAAAAAAAAGCAAGCAAACGAAAAGAACTAGAAATGCAAGGATGAAAGAGAGAGACACAGTCCCTTCCTGCTGTGACCAGGGGACCCTTATGACTTAGGGTTCCTGTCATTTGACAGTTGGTGCTGGGGATGGAGCCCAGCATCTCGTCCTTAAGGGGCAAACACTCTACCAGCCGAGCTACATCCCAGCGCCCCTTTCTATTTCTTAAGTGCCCTTCACAGCCTATTCCCTCACAGTTTGCAGAGAGCAGCTGGGAAGAACCAGCTTCCCGGTCCACTGACCCCAGCCAGGAGGGATGGCCTCAGTCAGCATGGGAATGCAGCTTCCAGTCTCACACACGACCGACGTCCCCCTCCACAGCCCTCCAGACTCTTTCTTCTTTATCAAAGGCAACCCAAACCCCGGGTTTTAGGCTTCTTTCCAGTCTTGCCCTCCGCAAGATGTGAGGGTCATCTACTAAGTGGCTTCCATTCTGTGTTCCATCCTTTGTAGAAAACTGAAAGTATTGCCCCAGTTACTGGCTCTGTACCTGCGGAACCCTCGTGGTAGGGTCCCTCCACTCCTGGGTCTGTGGTCCCCTTGCAGCCCCTGGCCCCTCCCCCCCACGCCCCCTTAGTAATAACCCCGCGTGGTGGTTCTGCCCCTTGCATCCCTCCAGGCCCCTGGCCCTGGTGCCCCCGCTCAGACCCCAGATCCCAGGCGACAGTTTCCTGTCCTAACACCCGCTCTTTCCATGACACAAGAGGAAGTCAGCTGAGCTGGTTGGGTTTTCCATGCCGCTGCTTGGTGGAGGCCGAGGTTGGGGAGGGGGGTGTGAGCCCCCAGGCCAGTGTCAGAGCCTCCGCGGGACAGACGCGCGCCCTATTGCCGGGGCTACACCAGGTAACCTCCCCGAGAGCTGCTCTACTCCTCTGGTTTGGACCACTCCTCAGTGATCCCAGACACCTGTCCTTTTGGAAAGGGGAGTGGAGGGAGTCGGCAACGGAACACTAGGAGTGTGGGGGAAAGGGGTGGAGTCGAGGGTAGAAGGAGAGCTGGGAGGGGGCTGAAGGTGCTCAGTAGAGCAGTAGCTGGAATCTCCTGTACTTGGCAGCCTTGAGGATAACCAGTACAGCCTGGCTTTCCAGTTTCCCTACACAGCTCCTGGCCCAACTTTGCTTCTTCCCTGGGAGTGGAGTGTGTGTGTGTGTGTGTGTGTGTGTGTGTGTGTGTGTGTGCGCGCGCGCGCGCGCGCAGGGAGGGGGGATGGCACCACGCTCCCCTACTGAAGGGACTGTCTGTGTGAGGGAGGGCTGCTGGCCCTCCGGCACCTGCCCTTGAAGTGTGACCTTTGCTCTGGGACCTTAGGTGAGTCCTGTCATGCTGGAGTCCTCGGTTGGTTCCCATGTACCATGAGAATGACCCTGAGACCAGCTGTCTTTTAGACACCTGCCTGTGGAGATGGGTGTGTGTGTGTGCGCAAGAGGAGGGGCTTTCTCTGTTTGGGGACCTAGAGGATTTACATCTTGCTGGTGGGAGAGCATCAGCTTGAACTTTTAAGCAGGAGTAGAGAATCTGGAAGCAGGGTACTTTTCCTGGGCCCCTAGAGGGGCTAGCTCTGCTCCCTACTGCCTCTGTTGGGACAGGACCAGAGGCTCATGTGGTGAAACTGAATCACTTAATGAAGCAAATTACCTAAATCCCCCATGTGTGATGTGTTTGAAGAAGGCTACCCTGTGATATGCCCCCAGGCTCAGAGGGAAAGTCGAAGAATCCTTGGTTGTAGGCTTTCAATGACAGCTTTTATAGTTGGGTAGACACAGACTTGGGGTCTAGACACCAGCCTATAATCTGTGTGGGATCTTAGGCAAGTTACTCCCCTTTCTGAGATCCATCTTCTTGCATTACAGGGCTTCTGGAAGCTCCTGTGGTGCTGACACACAGGGCTAGTGAAGCACAAAGCACCCCTAGTGTGAGGCCAGGCACCCCAGGCTTGTTCCATGCTGTCCCACAAGGGGTGTTATGTGGAGGCTGTTGGATGAAGGGGCCAGCCTCCCACCCCCCACTGTCACTTTCCCCACAGCTCCAACTTTCTTTCTCTTATGAGTGACATTGAGCTTGTTTGACCACAGGGTAAACATTTGAATGGAGAAAATGGCCTCAGGACACAAGCCCATTTTTCAGATGGGCTACCTACTTGACCAGAGTGGTTAGGTGAATTCCCCAAGGTGCACAGCTTACCCACAGTGAGGTTTGAAATGAACCCCCAGGCCGCCTAGCAGGCAGATGTCCCTTTTTCTCATGCCACTTGACTTTTACTTCAGGTGAGTGCACCCATTGGACAGGAACGCTTGTGGGTTATAGTAGAGATACCACTGGGGGACCATAAGACTGCAGACCCTGCTATGGCCTTGGTCTGGCTGCTGTCTATAAAGCAGGTGGACATACAGAGCCTGGGGTGTGAGGTGGACCAACACACCTGTAGGAATGCACCTAGTGGGTCCTCTAGATGGTGGAGAGCCTGATGGGGCAGGGCGCAGTCCTCACTCTTAGAGTAGTGGACAGTCCCAGCCCCTCTGAGCGGCATTGTTCCTGAAGCTCTTCCTGCCTCTTTGATCACCCAGCCTGGCCTTCCTCTCCTAAGTACCCAGCCCGGGGCACAAAGCCTGCTCTTGAACAAATAAATGTATGGGTGGTAGGGGATCATGCAGCATGGGCACACACAGCAGCCTGGACCCTGGGAGTTCCCGCCAACGTGGCAGTCTCTCCCAGGAAATTAGGACAGCCTGTGGAAAGGACCAACCTGAGGGCACTGTAGAAAAGATGTAGCCATTGGCACCTGTGTGGAAGTCAGGAAGGTGGAAGGGTTTGGGTGGCAGGATGGGTTTCCTGGGCTGAGGGAAGAGTGAACAGAAAGACTTCTGGGTCCTTTTAGGTAGTAGCCAGTGTGGGACAGGCGAGAAGGGCACAGGTCACAGATGAGGAGGGCACAGGTGAGGAAGGGACAGGTGAGGAGGGCATAGGTGAGGAGGGGACAGGTGAGGAGGGGACAGGTGAGGAGGGGACAGGTGAGGAGGGCACAGATGAGAAGGGCACAGGTGAGAAGGGCACAGGTGAGAAGGGGGTAGGGTTGAGTCCTAGCTCAGCCCTACCACCTGTGTGTCTGATGTGGAGGCTGTCCCTGGACCCCAGTTTCCCTGAGATACAAAGGACCTTCTCCAGCTGGTCACTGAGATTCCTCAGTCTATGACCTCACAGGGTCAGAGGGTCATTTAGAAAACTGGTCAGTACCTGAGCAATCTGTGAAAGTTTTCTTAAAAGGACCAGATGTTGAAAACCATAATACTCTTTCAAAAGCTCACTCATAGGGCCAGCGAGATGGTTTAGCTGGTAAATGCCCTAACTATCAAGCCTGACACCCCGAGTTCCATCTCAGAAACCCACATGGTACAGGGAGATGAGTGGCCCCTGCAAGTTGTCCTCTGACCTCCTTCCCTGAACGCTCTCACCTGTCCCACACTAGCTACTACCTAGCAGGACCCAGAAGTTCACTCTTCCCTCAGCCCAGGGAGGAGTGAATGAAGTGCACACAACCAAACATATACAATAAATACATGTGGCTTAAAACTGGGTAATAGTTTTAAATGGTAGGAGACTCATCCACACTGTCTCCTTAGAGAAACTTCCTGGGTGGGAGGTAGGGTCCCATGGAAGGGTATTTCAGCCACCCAGAGGGAAGGGAAAGAGCAGGAGAAACAAAAGGGAATTCCAGCCCTGCCACACTCCAGAGCCATCAGAAGAGGGGACAGCAGGCCTGAAGTAATTCCAGCTGTTAGGGAGGCTGAGGCAAGAGGATACAATTAGTGAGACTTTGTCTCAAAGACAAAAAGTGCGATGAGGGCCTAGGATGGGGGTCAGCAGCAGAGCGCTTGCCTAGCATGGGGCAAGCAATTCTTGCGCTGAGCAAAGAAAAAGATAAAAGGGCAAAACACCTTGGGACACTGATGTAGATGTGACCAACTTTTATAATGGTTTGTGCATTGTCATCTGAGTCAAATATGTATGAAATGTGTAGCTAGACAGGTTTCTGTAGCCGTAGAAAGGATTTTGCAGAATTCTGAATTAAGGATGTTGCAGTAATAGTGGGGTGGGCTTGAAGGATGTGGAAATAGGCATGAGCGTGGGTGGCCGTTTGTTTTTGTGGATGATGCCTACATGGTTTAATTGTTTAATTATTTTCAAAGCAAACATATATCTTCCAGAAATCATTTAGAGATAACTTACAAGGCATCTGCAGAAAAGCTCTTAATGAAAATAGTTGGTGTGTTTGTACAATTGTCCAAAGCATTTGAGATCTTTACGGCGTGGTTTTCCTTGCTAAAAAGAATAACTCATGCTGAGAAAAGTCAGCCAACACAGTGGAGCACAAAGTAAAAAGTAAGTGAAACTGCCCACAATCCTACCATCCGCATATAAACACTGTGAAAGTAGTGGGCCGTATGTAAATTTGTTTCTCTTTTTTCTGTTCCTAGTTACAATCATTACATTAAGTTTCAAAGTCGGCAGCATATATAAATGATATATAACATAATCTTTTATATTTGTATCACACACATATGCATACACACACACACACACGCAAGTATACATAAATATGTAATTTTTTTGCAGTGCTGGAGATGCACTCAGGAACTCACATGTGCTAGGAGAACACTCTTCTGAGCTATAGTCAAGCTCTCATTTAACCTTTGAACCTGCCTTTTCTTTTGGCTAAACTTGTTTGTTTGTTTGTATTTGTGTGTGAGTGCAGGTATGCCTCAGCACCAGCGTGCAGGTCTGAGGATAACTTGTGAGTTGGTACTCACTTTCCAATTTGTTGAGAGAGTCTCCCTCTTGCATTTATTACTGAGACAGGGCCTTCACCGTGTAGCCCAGGCTAGCTTCAGCCACACAGAGATCCACCTGTTTCTGCCTCCCGAGTGCTGAGCTTACAGGTTCGTGCCGCCATGCCCCGTTGGCAGGGTCTGTCTGATTCTGCTGCACTGCATACTCCAGGCTAGTAGGCCTAGCAAGCAGCCACTGATTCTCAGGTCTCCGCCTCCCCTCTCACTGCAGAATGCTGGGATTATAGATGTGCACTGCTCCATTTGATTTTTGACTTTTGATGTGGCTTCTAGGAATAGAGTTCAGGTAATCGGGTTTGAGTCACAAGTGATTTTTACCTGATGAGCCATCTTCTCAGTTTGAATCTGTGTACACACACACACACACACACACACACACACACACACACACAGAGAGAGAGAGAGAGAGAGAGAGAGAGAATTGTTCGCACACTCTGTCACCTAGCTTTATCCCCAGCCCATTTATGACTCTTCAATAAATGTCTGTATAGTACCTAATACACAGACCTGATGTAGAACTAATCCTTATTATTGGACATTTGTGTTTATTCTTTTGTGCTTAAAATAACTGTGCTATTTTTGCACAATAATTTTTCCAAAAGATCAAAAGTCTCTATTTCCCTTAAACAATATTATTTCAATCAAAGATTCTGATGATTTTTAAACAGCAAAAATTTTAATATGTGATATGAATGATGATATCCTGGGCTTACTTAAAAAGGGGTGACCTGAGTAGGTCTGTAGCCACTGCTGGGATCATTGAGGCCATCCTGAGCATCCCAGGACAGTGAGGAATGGATCTATCTGGGGATGACTTTCAACCAACCCTGATGGCACAAGCCTGTAATCCCAGCTATTATTCTTTTAAAGCGGGTGTGTGTGTAGACGAACACAGGCCAGACAAACACGCGCGAAAGGAGGAGACAGACACGTGGCTCCCACGTGGGTGCACTTTAATGGGGGGGAGGGGGACACGATAAGGGACAGGTGTACAAGATACACAAGGGTAAAGGGCAAGAGAGAGAGCGAGACCTCGTGGAAGCTCGCCTTTTAACGAGAAGCGCGAGGGTATCTGGGAGAAATGACCTACACCTGTGCGCGCACGCGGGCACAGGTATCCGTAATCCAGGAGGAATCTGGGAACTGTAGTTTCCAAAAGGGACAACGCCAGCTACTCAGGGGGCTGAGGCAGGAGGATAACAAATCAAGGCTTGTCTGGATTACAAAGTAAGTCTAGGCCTAGCTTGGACTGCATAGTGAGGCCCTGTCTTTAAAAGGTGGAAGGGGCTGGGCGGTGGTGGCGCACACATTTAATCCCAGCACTCGGGAGGCAGAGGCAGGCGGATCTCTGTGAGTTTGAGGCCAGCCTGGTCTACAAGAGCTAGTAGTTCCAGGACAGGCTCCAAAGTTACAGAGAAATTCTGTCTCGAGAAATGAAAAAAGTGAAAAATGTGCATGTGTTGGGATGAGGGAGGGAGGAAGGAAGGGAGGGAGGGAGGGACAGGCGGACACTTTTTCTGTGCCGAGCTGAGTGGCAGACTGCAATTCCCTTTGGTTGTCACCCCTCTGAAGGTCGAGGCTGTGGTCTGTCAGCAATGAATAGGGTGAAGCCTGTGAGGAGCCCTTGCCTTGGCCTGGGGGTGGTGGTGGGGGACTCAATGTGGCCCAGAGAGTCTGACTCTGCTCAGAGCTCCACACTTCCCAGTACCCAATCCTTCTGGGAGGTCCTGTGTTACTGACTCGAATCTCTGTGTAGTTCAGGGTCGTGTCTGGCTGGCTGTAATGGGTGATGCAGAAATATATATCTATTGGTTTTGCATGTGTGATATTCGTGATGATGACAATGATTGTGGGGGCAGCATCAGAGCTGGTGATGATGTCAGGAGGATGATATCCTGAAAATGGTGCTGATGATGGTGAGGATGGTGTTGGTGACTATGACAATTACAATGATTTTCATGGTGCTAGGGGTTCCAGGAGGGCTTGACTGGCGCCGAGGTGGACATTTTAATCTTAGTATTATGACTTTGTCTTAATTTGCCCTAATTCAGTACACTAGAAAATGAATACTAAACATACCAAAATCACAATTTATGCACGTGATGCAAATTTTGTTTTTGAGTCAGGCAAGGCGACACGTACCTATAACTTGAGCACGTGAGAAGTGAGGCAGGAGGATTGAGAGTGGGAGGTCATTCTTGGCTATGTAACAAATCTGAGTGCCAGTCTGGACTACAGGAATCTTCCAAAGAAACATTTTTGCTTTATTTTTTGTTGTTGTTTGAGAGAGAGAGAATTTTGATGGTGTTTATTGAGACCACAAATCCACTGAGTTGATCTGGTCACTACAGAGTGTAACGATGCTAATGCCTGGAGACAGGAGTAGAAACATGAGGTCCACTGGCTGACTCTGACCGTCCAATAGTACCAGAGAGCGGAAGCTTACCATTCCTGCGACTGACATCACAGATGTGCAACCACGGAGCTGGCACTTAGGCACAGTGCCCACATAAGAGAAAACTACTTAAATATAGATGTGTCCAGAGAAGTGCATACACCATCACTAACCATGTGACTTCACAAACAGGACACACCCATGTGAGCAGAGTTCACAAGCCCCACTGTGTGCACGTTCCCACTGGGTGCTTGTATCCACGTGTCTATTAGTCTTTTGACGCGTTTGATCTGTGCTTGAATTTTCTCTGAATGGTATCAGCCTGCTTGTATCCTTTTTCTTCTGAATCTACCCGTGGTATTTTGTGTAGGGGGTGTTCTTTCTCTCTTTCTGCTTGTACAGTATTTTCATGCATGGTCAAACAACAGTTGGTTGGTACACTCCACCAAGACGGGTGCATGTGTTGTACAAATGCACAATATTTACCCCGAAGCTCTGCTGCCACCCACAGATTGTACATCACAGAGTAAATAGGGCTTTCAGAGAGCTGGAGATCGGGGAAGGTGTAAAACACACAAAGCCACAATGGCGAGGGAGACAGCGGCTTTTTTGCTGCAGAGTGGCCTTGAGGGTGGGGTGAGCCATGGGCCGTTGGTCCTGGTGATTGGCTTCCGAGCTGCCTTTTGTACAGTGGTTCTCAGTGGTGCCTCAAGGCTCAGCCCTGGCAGGTGGTGGCAGTACCTCTCCTTAGGCTAGAAGTGAGGGAAACAAACCCAGGCTAGAGGAGGTGACTCCAACACCCCAACGGAGAGACGGAAAAAACAAGGTTTGAGCTCAGCTGTCTTCTTCTTACCTGGGTCCAGCTGCCTGGAGACTCTAGGGGACCCTGGCCTGGGTTCAGGAGCTCTTTTGTGTTTCCTTCCCTGGGGACTTACAGCTTAGGGGTTTAAGCCTCCTCCTGAGAAAAATTTAAAACTTGAAGGTAACCCCACCCTTTTGACATAGCCCAGTACATGGTCTGCTGGATATGAACTGCCAAACAGAAAAAAACCGTAAAGACAGCAGCAGCAACAATGGCTTTATAAGGTTCTAAGTGGGTTTATGGTTTTACGTTGAGCCACATTCCTCGCTGTTCTGGGGCCCTATGGGTATTTTTAAAGGAAGATGAATTTCTTTTGCTGTTTTGGAGTGAGACTCTGCTTTCCCCTGAATATCTTTTTATTTCAATTGCAAATGAGGACGGTCCTTGCTGCTCTGCCCAGGAAGAACGTTGGTTACCCTTACCAACAGCTCCTGCCTATTGGAGTCAGTTGCTGATGGTGAATTTTTACCTTGGCCTCTCTAGTCTATGTCAGTTTCACAACAACAAAGACGGCTAGGTAAACTTTGTTCCACTTCCTAGGGAGGTGAGGTGGCCCATCTGTGGTCATGTGACAGGTTAAGGAACCAACAGGGACCCAGGATGCTGATTCTAAGCCCCGGGGGGTGCCACACTGGGCACTGCCCACTAAAGGAAGTCTTCTGTTAGGACACACCCAACTCTGCGGCCTTGCAACATGAAACGTAGGTTAGGAGGGCCAATCATGTTGGGGGATGTTTCCTAGACACACAGCAGGATGGTCAGGTCAGTGAGAGCCCTTGGCTCCTTTGTCTGGCCCTCTTCAGGACAAGGCTGGGTGAGGAGGCTGGGGGTGAGGAAAGTAGGTGCTGATGGAGGGCCTCAAGACACGCTTGATCTAGATGCCCTGTGAGACCTCAGGGTTGATTCACCTCGGTAGCTTTCTGTCTTCTGGGAGACGGCCCCTGGCCAGCCTGGCAGCTCCTTTCCGAATGAGGCAGGGGCACCAGAAATCACCTCTTGGAGAATCCTTCATGCTGAAAAACACTCAGTGACCTTGAGGGTAGAAAATTGCTTCTGGGGGGGGGGTCCCATTAGCCACAGATTTCTAGTTGTGGGTTACTCTGAAGGGAGGCTGCTGGGGACTTGTAGAACTGCTTTTGTATTGTGCCGGGTTTAGAGACCTGGGGAGGGGGATGATATCAAGTCAGACAGGGTTGACTGTTGGGAGCCACCCAGCCCGTAGCTCTTTTCTGCTTCTTCTGAGGGCTACCTCAGGCTGGGGACATTTCTAGGTTTCCCTCAACCATGAGTGGAACCTTAAGAGCCTGATTGCATTCTGGGGTTCTCCTAGCTGCCTGGCAGTCTGAGTGCAGAGCTGCCTTTTCTGTACATGGGAGGCTCGGCTGTGAGTCTCAGGCCTGTTCTGCCCTCACACCCAGGAAAGGCTCTGTGAGAAGGGTGGGTTTGTGTTTTCTTGGTTTGCTACAGAAAGCACAATTGCTCTCTGCTCAAGAAACTGCCAAACCCTGCGAGCCATCACTTGTTCTCCCAGAGGTGACAACAGCCTGCATTTCCGTCCCCTCCCCAGTGCTGTGCTGAAGCATCCCTGGGTCTGGCTGCTGGGACCTGTTTTATTCCTGCTCATGGCTGACAGGCACGAGGAAGCCCCCAAGGTCATGTGCCCGGGACTTCAGATTCTGGCCCCTGGGTCCTTTCTTCCTATTATCCCCCAGTCTCAGCCTTCCTTATTGCTGTGACAGCAACAACCAGAAAAACCATGCTAGAGGAAGTTAATATTTTCTAGTACTTTCCTGCAGCGGCCACTTAACCTATTGTTCCCCATAGCCCTTGAAAGCACAGGACATCTCATCTGAATGTTAACAGTTCCATTTGTTGTCTGACCCCAGAGAATGTGTGTCTTTCCTGCTCATCTTGTTCCCTTCTGGGGAAAATGATTTTATTATTTAAGATAGGGTCTCAGGTATTCCTAAGTTGGTCTTTGACTTGCTAAATAGGCTAGGAGGTCTTTGAACACCTGGCCCACCTCCTTCAAATCCGGAATACTGACTGGCTCAGGGTCTAACTCAAGGCTCATAGACACTCGGCAAGTACTCTGCTAGCTGAGCTATCCCCACCCTTGCCACATTTCTCAACCACCGACTCAGACTCCAGGAGTAGACCATTTCTGTGCCAAGCCAAGGTCTACCTCCAGCTCCTCAAAGGGTGAGCCAAGCGCAGTGGGTCTCGAGGGCTAGCCCCACACCCTGCTCCAGCTTCAGGTGACAAACAAACCTGAGACACTAGAGAATTTGAGGAGCCAAGCAACAAGAGGAATTGGGACCACAGCTTGGTCTGCTGGAGGGGCTGGCCCGATCTGTTCTGAGAAGTGTTTCTTCCCCTGAAGCGGGGCCCCTTTTGTGGTACTGAGGATCGCACGCAGACCCTCATATGTGCTGGGCAAGTGCTCTATCACTGAGCCACACATCCAGCCCTTTATCTTTTTACCTTTGTTCTGGAGACAGAAGCCCACTAGCTTTCCCAGGCTGGCTTTGTACTCTGTGGCTCAGTCTAGTCTCAAACACGTGATTGTTCTCTGTGGGCTCCTCAGGGCTGGGATTATAGGCCTGTGCTACCAAATCTTGTGTGGAGTTTTTGATGTTCAGCGCCTTTCCTTTGTTTCAAGGGTCTTAGGGCCTGGTACATGTGGGCTTGGGAACTCTTGTCTTGCTCAACCAGACAGAACTCTTAGGGTATCCTGTGGGCACCGAGGGGGTTAGGACAAGCACACCAGGTTCTCAGAGGAAACAAAAGATCTATAAGTGACAGATAAATGGCATAGATTGCTTATCAGCCACGCGGCAGAGCGGATTCCTCTCCAGTTTGCTCTGTGAGAAGCAATTCACTGATTGTTTATCTAAAGGCTATAAAACAACAAGCCTTACTTTCTGTGAGTAGTGGGCAATGCGGCTCAAGTGGGAACTGCAGAGACCGGCAGGTGGCTCAGCAGGCAGGCCCCATCTTTCTGTGACTCTTCTTTGGCGCGATACACCCTAACCCTCAGTTCCTGTCGGTAGTAGACTCACTGTCCCTCATAGACCCCAGGACCTGGAGTTCAGTTTGCTTTCTTTGTTTGCCTTTTGAGACAGGGTTCATGTAACCCAGGTTGGTGTAGGATAACTTTGAACTCTTGATTCTTCTGCTGTGTGGCCTGCATGCTAGAATTTCAGGCACGGTCCACCATATCCTTCATAAGCTTTCCTTTCTTCCTTCCTTCCTTTCTTTTTCTTTCTTGAGATAGGATTCTTATTTATTTATTTACTTGAGACAAGGTTTCTCTGTATAACTCTGGATGTTCTGGAATTTGCTTTGTAGATCAGGCTGACCTCAGACTCGGAGATCTGCCTGCCTCCCTAGCGCTGCTATTAAAGATGTGCATCACTACACCAATCCAAGCCTGGTTTTCTTAATGCCATTTTTTTCCCTAAAACTTTTCACTAGCCCTTGGAAAAAGTTTGAAACCTACATACAATTCATGGGAAAAATGATTACTGATATCCACATGGCCCCAGGTCACTCTCACTACAGCGCCCGCTGTCCCCCATGGTCACTCTCACTACAGCGCCCGCTGTCCCCCACGGTCACTCTCACTACAGCATCCACTGTCCCCCTGGTCACTCTCACTACAGCGCCCGCTGTCCCCATGGTCACTCACTACAGCGCCCGCTGTCCTCCACGGTCACTCTCACTACAGCACCCGCTGTCCCCCTGGTCACTCTCACTACAGCGCCCGCTGTCCCCCACGGTCACTCTCACTACAGCGCCCGCTGTCCCCCTGGTCACTCTCACTACAGCGCCCGCTGTCCCCCATGGTCACTCTCACTACAGCGCCCGCTGTCCTCTACCGGGCTCTTCAGCTTCCCTCCCTTTCAAGCTTTACCCTCTCCCTTTCTCTTGCACTGCAAAGGCAGCATGTTCCTTGGGCAAGAACTTTTCTTGATTCTTTAAGCTAAAAAAGGAAACCCTTCTTCCCACCTCCCTAGGTAACCGCCGTTTGAAGATTGGAACCGCTTCCTCCTGTCCTTTTTGGAGGTTTTAAAAAGCACGTCTTTCCCCAGTCAAGAGCCTACTGTGCTGCGCACTCTGGGCCCAAGTTCGCCATGCAAGTGTGCAACACAAGCATTCCCCTGTTGCTGAAACAGCAGCTCTCGCATCTCCCAGAAGGGCTGCTGTGCACAGGCCTGGCTCTTTGCCGGCCTAGGGTTAGGGAGGCAGGTGGCTGCTGCTTGCTGAGCCTGCAGGTGAGGAGGCCTGGATAATCCTGCCTGTCCCCCCCAATACACACACACACACACACACACACACACACACACACACACACACACATCCTCAGATCCTTTCACACACACATCTGAAATTGCCAGGAGTTATGGAACGCACCTATAATTCTATTCCTCTGCCAGGATGATCTTGAGTTCAGGTGAGCCCCTCTCTCACAAAGTTAGCACACCAACATTGCTGAGGAGCACACGATTCAGAATCTGCTCACCAAGTAATACTTTCCTGACTTCTGATATTTTGTTATTTATTTATTTATTTATTTATTTATTTATTTATTTATTTATTTCTTGTTTTCCGAGGCAAGGTTTCTCTGTGTAACAGCCTGGCTGTCCCGGAACTTGCTCTTGTAGACCAAGCTGGCCTCAAACTCACAGAGATCCACCTGCCTCTGCCTCCCTAGTGCTGGGATTAAAGGTGTGCACCACCACCGCCTGGTAGCGTTTATTTATTTATTTATTTTTACTGTTTAAAAATCACTTTATTTTTTATTTTAATTTATTTTTTATTGTTTTCATAAATAATTGAGCTATACATTTTTCTCCACTCCCGTCTCTACCTTTTCTCCTTCCTTTCTACCCTCTCCCGTGACCCCTATGCTCCCAATTTCAGGAGATCTTGTCTTTTCCTTCTTCCTATGTAGATTAGATCCATGTATGTTTCTCTTAGGGTCCTCTTTGTTGTCTAGTTTCTCTGGGGTTGTGGTCTGTAGACTGGTTTTTTTTTTTTTTTTGCTTTTTGTCTAAAATCACTTATGAGTGAATATATATTATATTTGTCTTTCTGGGTCTGGGTTATTTCATTCAGTATATTTTTTTCTAGATCCATCTATTTGCCTACAAATTTCAAGATGTCATTTTTTTACTGCTGTGTAGTACTGCATTGTGTAAATGTACCATATTTTCTTTATCCATTCTTCCATTGAGGGGCATTTAAGTTGTTCCCAGGTTCTGGCTATTACAAATAATACTGTCACGAACATTGTTGAGCACATGTCCTTGTGATATGATTACGCATCCTTTGGGTATAGGCCCAACAGCGGTATTGCTGGGTCTTGAGATAGATTGTTTCCTAATTTTCTGAGAAATCACCATCCTGATTTCCAAAGAGGCTGTACCAGCTTGCACTTCCACCAGGAATGGAGGAGTGTTCCCATTACCCCACATCTTCTCCAGCATAAGTTGTCATCAGTGTTTTTGATCTTGGCCATTCTGATAGGTGTAAAATGGAATCTCAGAGTTGTTTATTTTAAAAAAAAAGTCTCTATATTTTTCTGGCCGATGCTGTCCTGTTAGTTTTGAATGCCTTATTGTCATGGGTGGCGTTGGCTTTGTTTTGAAAAAGAACCTTGTTAGGTTTCCAAGGTCAGCCTGGGACTTGTTATATAGCCCAGGCTGGCATGAAACTTGCCATCCTCTTGGCTCAGCCTCCTGAGTGCCGGGATGACAGGCTGGAATCATCATGCCCCACTGCTGTTGCTTTTCACATGGAACCTTATTTGAGTACATTTCCCAAGTTATTAACAATTTGGGCAGATCAGAGGTTTATCGATTGCTTATCTGCCTACTGACCTTAATGACAGCCAGGCTTCCCTCAGGTTGGATTTTCAGTTTCAGGGTGGGAAAGGTGGTCTCTGACTCTATAAATAATTTGGGGATAAATCAGCTCCTGCATAAGACTGCTTTCCTAAATTTGTTTGGGACTCCGCCCCAGCTGGTCCGGAACTCACCCTGTAGACCAGGCTGGCCTCGATCTACCTCAGAGACCCACCTGCCTCTTCCTCCCTAGTGCTGCGGCGTCACTACAGCCCGAAGTCTCTGTAGCTCTCGGTACACACTGTTTACTGATTTCTCGGAGGGTTGATATCTCTGTTCTGCAATTTAGCATCTGGTTCATCCGAATTAGATGATCATTTGCATTACTTATATTGTTTGAGAATTGAAAGTTTGCATGTGTTGAGTGGCTGCCTACGCGTGTTTTTGCCGAATTATCTAAAACTGTGCTTTTAAATCAAACTTTATAGTATATTAAAAATGGCCTAAATCCACATCATTTAATAACTACCAGCCAGATTCTGCTACAGAATATGAATTATTAATTTAAATGTAGAATTAATCCATTTAAGCCTTCAATTTAAATCTAAATTTGCATATTGCGCTATGGCTAGTAGCTGTTGTCTAGGGCAACACAACAATCCTAAGTCTTTTGCCTTGTTAGGTAGTGAGGTCTCAACGGGTGACTTTTATTGATTTGTGTGAGCTCTTTACTATGGATATTCATCTTTTGTCACAATTGTCACAAATATTTTCCTCAGGTTGCTATTTGACCTTTACTTCAAAATGTTAGGCAGCCAAATCAAGTTATCTTTTTTCTGTTGTTGTTGCTGTGGTTTCTGATGCAACCTTAGGAGTTTGAAAGGGTTCTCTGACAGAAAGCCCTGGTAAAGGTTTTCACCAACTTTATGCAAGTCTTTCTGTGATTTTTTTTTCTTACCCTCTTTATCCCTGTAATCCACCCAGAATTAATTTCTCTGCATGTATGAAGCACGTGTGTCTGTCTTCTCAGGGTCTTGCAGAGAAGATGGGCTCCATAAACATTGTCTTAGATGGCATGCCCTGCTGTGGCGATCAGGAACCAGATAAAGGGATGAAATTTAATGGCACATAAAATACTGCTGATAAAAATTGATATAGTTTTACATTTTGTTTGTTTGCCTGTTTGCTTTTTACTTTTACTTTTGGTTTTTCTAAGACAGGGTTTCTCTTTGTAGATCTGGCTGTCCTGGAACTCTTTAGACTAGTTTGGCCTCAAACTTACAGATCCATCTGCCTCTGCTTCTCTAGAGCTGGGATTAAAGGTGAACATCATCACTGCCCGGCTAGATCTTTAAATTTTAATACTTATGAAGATCTAAGGTATTATTTTTATATTGTATTCATTTATTTTGCATTGCCTGTGTGTGACTTTCAAGAGTGAATTCTCTTCTATGTTTATCTCCAGAGTGAAAATCAGGTCCTTAAACTTGGTGGCAGTTGCCTTTACCCCTGTGAGGCATGTCATCAGCCCAGCTTATGAAGAGTCGAATGACCTAAGAAAATGATTGCTGTAAATTAAATATATATATATATATATGTATATATACATATATACACATATTTGCACATCTACGACAGTAAATGTGTTTAAAGATGCTATGAAAAGGTTTGGGTTATATTAAAGGGTGGTGTTCTTGTCTGGCATGTATAAATAAAGCTCTGGGTTCAATTTTCAGAAACATGTAAACATGGAGGGGGCAGTGAGTTGTTACTATTAACATAAAAATTCCAAAATAGTGATAGGAATCACCCCAAGGTGTTGGTTATTTTTCCCCTGCTTCTCAGCAATATTGTGTGCATTGTATGGTTTCAGCACTGGCACGAGCAGAAATATTCTTAAGGACAGACCGTGGCTTGCCCTCTCTAGCTCTCCACAGCCCTTCATCACCTAGTCAGTCAGACTTCACGCGGCGGAGGAGAAGGACACTGGGACCCTCCTTCGCCTCTCACAGGGTGTGAGTTTCTTGGGTAAGCCAGGACTGTCTTCTCATTTCAAAAATAAAAATAGTCATGGCTTTGCCCTGGGCCATGTGGTTAATCATGCAGGCGCACATACAGGATATGTATGTACAGAATTGCATGCACCTTCAAAGCACACTTAAAGAATAACAGCACAGAGTTTTAAAAGCTGTGTGTTCCCACACTTCACCGCGTCCTGCTCACCTCCCTCCTTAATGCGTCTGCATCCGTCTGGCTGTTTGTTCCTTTCTTTGCTTTGTGAACTGGATCGTACCTTAGACATTACTATATGGGTGTAACTCTTTTCTCTGCTTTCTGACAAATCGTGAGTGGCTTTTCCTGACGGCCCTCGAGGACATGTCCTTTTCTTTAGCATCACAGTAACTGTCCACATCTGGGACCTGCTGTGGCTGGTTTGATCCTCCTTGTACTTGTGACTGGCTCTGCTCCCTTGTTCGGGGCGGGGGGGCACAGGACTTTAAGCTGTGTTCTAACAGGATGGGTGCCTAGGGGGAATTCCACCTGTGCTTTTGTTGGAGGGACTGAGCAGTTAAAAATCTGAAAGACAGCTTTTAAATAGTTCTAATTGAACCCATAGACATTATAGGAGACCCTTCAAGGCCGCATTTCAATTCTGGATGCCACCTCTGTTTTTAACTTTTACTAATAGTATAGGTCTAAAATATAGAAGTGTATTTTAAATATGAATTTCTTAGTTGGCGAGGGGCCTGGAGAGCTGTTTTCTTCACTGTCAGTCTTGTGCTCCAGTCTTTCCCGGCTGTCTTTTGCATTGTTCTTCTCTTCCCAGTTGATTTACAGGCGCTCTTTATGCATGGTGGCTGTTATTTCTTTGTCTTCTGTTTGCCTCACAAGTATTCTGTCAGGCCTGTTGACTTGTTTGCAACTATTTACTTGTACGATTTTTTCCCCTGCTCACAGATTGCAGATTTTAAGTGGTCATTTTTTTTCTCTTTGTAACTTTTAAACTAAAATATAATCTTTAGCCATACTCTGTAAGGGTACTTGTGTTCTAGGGTATGTGTGTGGAGGTCAGAGGGCAGCCTTTAGGAACTAGCTGTTTCTCTCCTCCCACCTTTACATGGTTCTAGAGACTGAATCCGGGCCACCATTTGCAAGGCAAGTGTATTTAGCCGAAGAGCCCTCCCTCCAGCCCTTCCTTTCAGTTTTTGTAACATACTTGGGATGGGCTTCTACACACTGAAATAGTAAATATTTTCCCCACGGTTTTTCTGGGTCCTGTTTTATTTTATTACCCAAAAGTCTTTAATCTAGCTGCATTTTGTTTTTAGTATGGTGTGAGATGTGGCTTGGTTTAATTATATCAAGCTATCTTTGAGGCTTTTATTTTTCTTCCATAGGAAAGAGAAATTGCTTCAAAACCACTTTTTCAACATTTCTTTCTCCCTGTGGATTAGAAATGTATCGCAGAAGGCTGAGATACAACTCAGTGACAGTGTCGCTTAGCAAGTTCAAGGCTGTAGGTTCAATTCGCGGTATTCGGGGATCAACCCAGTGACAGAGTGTCAGCCTAGCAAGTTCAAGGCTGTAGGTTCAATTCGCGGTATTTGGGGATCAACTCAGTGACAGGGTGTCAGCCTAGCAAGTTCAAGGCTGTAGGTTCAATTCGCGGTATTGGGGGATGGTGAGGGACAGGGGAAGAGAGGTAGGGAGGGTTATACTACATCTTTCGATTTTTTTTAAGTGATGTGAATTTCTCTTGTGGATTCTCTCTCTATTAATTAATCTGTTCCTAAAATGGTGGCCTCAGTTTCCGCCGCCTGTAAACTTAACACTTAACTGGGCCCTTGATAATGTAGAAGGCCATTATTGTTATTCTTTCATCTCTCCTGACTATAGAAAATCACCCTGGATTGATTTATTTGTTTCTTTGTGTTTTTAAATTACATCGTATATGTGTTTGTGTGTGTATTGCTTCAACTAGAGGGCAGAGAACAGCCTACAAGAATTGATTCTCAAAACAATAGCAAGAAACGTTTCTCCTCTCCACTATGTGTCCTAGGGATGGAACTTAGGTCACTGGGCTTGGTGGCAGGCACCTTTGCCTACTGAGGCATCTTTCTAGCCCCAAGTATATTTTGTTGTGTATACTAAGTTAAGGGTTACAACACAAGGTTGTGAAACACATACAGATAGTAAAATAGTCACGACCATGAACAAATGAACAGATCTATCACCTGGGGTGTGTGTGTGTGTGTGTGTGCGCGTGCGCGCACACACAAGTTTGTACATGTACATACATGATCAGTAGTAGTTGCTGAAATCCATCCAATTGTCAAAACATCCAGAACAATACAGTGAGACAGACATTTCTGAAATTACAGATTGGTTTGAAGGGAACCGGCGGGCTTACAACACTGAGCCTCTCTAACTAGGATCTGGTATTTGACTAAAACTTTGTGCTCAGGGTCTCAGCTCCCTCACTAGTAAAGAGGGGATCAGGTTAGAGTCCGAGTTCTGTTCAGGTTCTATCTTGAAAACAAATTAGCAGTAAGAGTACTCGCTGTTCTAGGACCGAATGGCATACAGGACACTGGCTCACAGACACGGGGCATGCAGCCTAGAATGCTCGCGGGGCTTTCTAGAATGCTCGCGGGGCTTTCCATGCACAGATTCAACTTGTGTCAGGACCAGGGAAGAAACACTGTGTGAATATGTTCCCGATTTGTGTGCAGAACTGGACGTACAGCTAAGAAACTAGACGGGTTGAAGAAGCTGCAGCTGTGGGCTGTGTTAGCAGCACCATAGTCATGTTTGTGGGGCCAAAACCTTTCACTGTGCATGTGTGTCGGATGGGGAAAAGCCTCAGACTGAAGCCTCGGCTAGCCTTGAGCTCACTATCCTCCTGCCTCAGCTTACCAAGCATGTTAGTACAGTCATGTGCCATCTGGCTGTTTATTATTCCCAGGGAAAAAAAATCAGGTGACTTTAAAAATAAAAAAAAATAGCAAAAATGAAATTATAGCAGCACCTGTAATCTAAATGTTCAGTCCATACATCTCCTTTTGGTGTCTTTCTATAATTAATAGTCTTACCTGGCATGGTGATTCGTGACTTTAATCCTAGCACCCCCAGTGCAGAGGCAATTGAATCTATTTGAGTTCAAGGTCAGCCTGATCTACTTATTGAGATTCTGCCTGGAAAATGTTTTTCTAAAATGAATATTCTTGCTTGGCATGATGGCATTCTTCTTCAATTCTGAGACTTAAGATGCAGAGACAGGAGATCACTGCCAAGTTCGAGGTCAACAAAAATAAATAAACAAACAAACAACAAAAACAGAAAACAGGTCTCTGGGAGGGGCAGGAATCTGCCTAAGGTCACACGATGGGTTAGAGCTGGCCACTCTGTGCTTTGTCCTTTTCCTTGTGGGGATGAGGACACTCTCCTACCTGAACAGTGCTCACCCAGTGCCAGGCTGGGTAACCAGAAGGTCTGAGAGTCTAGGGGGTGTAGAGAGAGGGACTGCCCCCTGGGGCAAGCAGATACCACATCCTGCTGAGGTAGGCCTCTTGGATGCCCTGACTCTAATCTCCACAACTCCTCATGTTGCCTAGCACCTGGAGTCAGCGGCCCTGGCTTCCATCTTGATTGGATTTCTGTCTGGGACCAGAGCAGATGATCTCAAGTGCCCATCAGGACCCCTATACCCACGCCGCAGCACAAGCTCCTTTGTATTTTGTAGCACGCTAGCCAGAGTCTGCCATTCTGCATGTCCCTCCTATGGACATGTGACCAAGTCAGTGTGTGACGGGGTGGGGACTGGGGACTGGCAGAGGTTACGGTGCCAGTGTAGATCAGGGCAGAGTGACATGACACATAGTGTCATTTTCACTCAAAACCAGAGGCCTGTTTCTATCTGGCACCAAACTCTGCAGGGCAGGCTGTATAGTCCAGGCATAGGCCCATAGGAAGCCTCAACAGCCAGGCCCAGTAGCCTAATCTGAGCTGCCCCTGACAGGCAACTCCAGTGCGTGGGCAGGAAGCCAGGGAGAGAAAAAGATGGCTCCCAAGTCACCTGTGGACTGGTTCTTACCCACGAATGGCAGGAATCTGAGGCCTAGCATGCCATTTCTTTCTGTGGGACTGCTCTAGTGAAGGCCTAACTTTGCCCAGAAGCCAACTCCCCATCTCTTCCTTGTGTTTGGGGTGGGGTCCTGGCTTGTTTCTGTAACCCGGTCATCGTTGCCTACTCCGGACTTCCTTTCTTCCTTGAAAACACACCCTTTTCCTTAAGGACAAAACTCTGGCATATAAGTGGAGGTCAAAGGACAGCTTGCAGAAGCCAGTTTTCTCCTTCTATCGTATGGGTCCTAGGGAGACTTGGGAGCGAGCCTCCTTACTCACCGAACCACCTCGCTGGTTCCCTTATCCCATGTATTCTGACCCTACCCAGGCGGGCAGCTTTCTCTTGGAGGTGATTGTTGGTGGAGTCTGGTAAACTGCCAGGCTGCCTGATAGCTGCCCAAATCCTCCTTGGAGACAGTTGGGGATACATTTGCTCTTTCATCAAGGTTCCGTGTTTCTTAGGGTCCAGTGCATGCCTGGGGACTTATCATCTGCAGGTCTGGTCCACCTGTCACCCAGAGAGTCGGGTGGAATGTTAAGAGGGCTTCACTTTAGGTGGGTGTCTCTCCTCCCCCACTGTTACCCCCAGCCCCACAGGAAGTGGTTCTTTCTGTTTTTCCCCTCTGACACTCAGCAAGACTCTGCATGCACATTCTCCCATGTTGAATGTGGGTCCTGTTGCAGGCTGGGCATTAGCCAGCAGGTCCACAGGAAGCCTCTGGAGGACTGAGCTTTGGAAAAATGGGTGCAACTTTGTGGTTAATGTGCTAACCATATTGGTAGATGCCAGTTGTAAAATTATTTCTATCATATAGAAAAGGACAAAAGAACGCCTCCTGCAGGTTTGCTGCTAGGGCAAGCCCCTGTGTGCTTCTGTGGCGTGTCTTTCAGCATGCATTTCTATGCACACGCAGCAGTTTTAAACAAGGAATAGCTTGAGGGAGCGTGTGAGTTAAGGCTGCTATCCCAGCCAGCTTCCTGTACTGGGAAATGCAGCAGATGTACCGTGCCTGCGGGACGCTCGGCCACCTCCTGGCCCTTCTCTCGCTGGCCCTTCTATGACAAGTGAGCATCCTTGCCTTTTATCTTGTGCACCATGCTATGAGAGCTTTGCCCTAAGTCTCCAGGCCAGGGGTTACTAGGTCACAGCGATGAGCATCACAAAGCCAAAGGTACTGTTTCCTGTGCTGTGAGCAAGCTCTGCTTTAGGTGGGGGGACAAGCTGAGCACAATGGGTGTCTAGGGTGACTCCCAGGCCTGCTTGAGTCCCCATGCCCTGTGCCATCTATGTCTTCTGTCCAACCCCTTTCTCCTGGATCCTTTCCAGCTCAGTTTCCCCCCGGGACAGGGCCTGCCCTAACTGTAGGTAGCAAGTATCCGAGAGAGGACAAACTGAATGACAGCCATCTCTGGGTTTGGGACGATGGGTCCTGGCCCCTTTTGTGTTGCACGGCTTAGGCTTTAGTTGTAGCTTTGCACTGTGACCCCTCTCAGACCTCTGTGGATTGTAAGTGGGACTTGGATACTTGCTAAGGTATGCCGCCACTTGAGGCTTTGGATCGAGAGGACATGGAACACTGCCAGAGCACTACCACCTGTAGTGTTGATCTGAGTGTGGGCACTGGGTGGCCGGGAGGAGGACGGAGCTTTGCTCTCAACATTGTAGTCCCGGAGGAAGCTGTAGCCTGGCTTCTTTATTCAGCAGCTTGCAGAGTAGATGTCTGTTATTCACCCCGCATCAGGCACTGCTGGTGGCTTCAACAATAAGCAGAATGGACAAAATGTTCCCTACTGATGTGTTTCTGATGGTCAAATTTGGGGAGACAGGCAGTAAACAAGATGCTGTGTGTCAGACATTAGTGGAGGAAGGAAGGGAGGAGGTGTGCATCTCGGGGAAAGCCCCCGGATTCCTAGAGAAGAGCATTCCCGGAGGAAGGAGCCGCTTGTGCGATGACCTAGGGCAGGATTTTGTCCCAAGTTTTTGCTGGTAGGAAGGCCAGTGTAGTTCCAGTAGTAGGAGGGAGTGGAGCAGTGGGGCCTTGATTTCAGTGCCGCTATCCTCTGGAGGAGGTATAGGAAATACACCCAGGAAGTAAGGGCAGGAAGCAGGAAGACCAGGCAGGAGAGATGCTGAACCCGAGCGAGTATTCCCAGTCCTGGTGAGAACTGGAAGGTGAGGGATGAAGATTTGAGGTGACTCAGTGGATTTGAGGAAGATACAGAACCTTGATTGGCAGTGGGGGTGACCCCTTTTCCTGTGCCTGTGTTACACCTTCAATGGCTGACTGGGGAGTGTGGCTTTTGTCATAAGAGAAGTCCCAGCTGAGGACAAGTTGGTGTCATTACTGTGGACAAGAAGGGTGTAGGGCTTGGTACTCTGCCACTAGGATCATGTGACATCACTGTGACTTCTTTCCCTTTATCTATGCTTCAGCGCAGAAAGACAGATATTTGTCTGAGCCCACCCAATGCTGCCTGTCCCCTGTTCCCCAGCCTTCTGTTTTTAGGCCCTTGTTGTCTACTGTGGCTTTTTGGGAGGCTTCTATTTTGGGCTCTCTCCAGCCCCATTGGCAGAGGAAAGAGGCTAGAAGCCATTGATAACCTGTCCCAATGACAGGTCTGAAAAGTAGGTCGCCCCCAAGCCTGGAGCTTTAACACCATGTCTGTCATTGACCACATATCCAGTTTCTAGCAATGACCTCATGGATTATATGTGGCTCTGGTCATCCCATGGTCCCTCCTCCCTGCAGTAGAAAGGGCTTGTTCATCTGCCCTGGCTCCACAGACAGCCCTGCCCCTGGCTGGCAGGAGGAGTGTCCATTGCAGGCACTGGGACAGACAGATGGACTGGCAGCATCCCTAGTGTCGTATTTCATAGGACAGATTGACAAATCCAATCAGCCTGTGTGAGGATGCTCTGGGAACATAGACAAGCATGGGTCAAGACTAAAGCACAAACCATCTTTTAGAGAGAGAGAGAGAGAGTGTGTGTGTGTGTGTGTGAGAGAGAGAGAGAGAGAGAGAGAGAGTGTGTGTGAGTGTCTGTTTGTGTATCCGTCCATCTGCCTGTCGTGCTTTGGAGATCAGAGGATAGCTTGTAAGTGTGGTTCTCTCCTTCCCATGTGGGTCCTGGGGATTGAACACAGGTCAGACTTGGTGGCAAGTGCCTTTACCTGCTGAGCCATCTTGTGGGCCCCTACAGCCCTTTTTGTTTTGTTTTATGCAGTTACATAACCACTACCCAGCACAAGAAATAGAACATTTCTTCCTTCTAGAAGGTTCCCTGGGCTCCTTTCCATCTACTGAGAGTACAGCCTCATTTTGTCATCACTGTTGGTCAGCTTTACTTGTTCTGAATTTCAGACAAAGGGGGCCATGGAGTGTTTGTTCTTTTGCATCCGGCCTCTTGGGTTTATCATTCAAATGTGGATTCACCTGTGTTTTTGTGTAGTGTGGTTTGCATTGTGCCTTTTTGTTTTATTGCTCCAGTGTCCCATCGCATCAATACACATTATTGATTTTGTTCTGAACATCATGAAGGCCTCAGTGGAGGGTCTTTTTCAGAGCATGGCTGCCAGCCTGGGCACAGCTTGTTGAGTGAAAGAACGGGTTGTGTACCTGTGTTCTGACCATTAGTGGAGTTTAATCAAGGCTGGATGTTAACCATATAGTGGTCATGATGTTCATGGACTGCTTCTCACTCTGGGAATCTCTGTGAAGACCATGCAATCACCCATGAAGACCTCTGGGCGGGACCTGGAACCCACAGTATATTCCCCCTGGCAAACTTAGTCTAGAACATGGCCCTTGCTCTGGTAGGCCCATAGCAGTCAAACAGCGGTCACAGCCCTTGTCCTCCATGCGGTGATGTGACCCCTCGGTCCTTCCCTTGGGAGAAGGAATGAGGACCCATCTGCAGCAAGTAGCCTAAGATAATATTTGCAGTAGGAGGGACATGCCCAGGCCAGTGTGAGGAGACTGGATCTCAGAGCTTTGCAGTGTGCCCATGGCCACACCACTGCCCTTTCGGGAGGCCTTGCTTCCCATGTCTGTGCTAATGGACCCTTGTTTGCCTTTTCCAGAGGTGGTAGTGGGAGTCCATGGAAAGAACAAGCACGTGGCAGTGCAGGGTGGCCCTTTGGTGGCTGCTGGAGCCTAATTCTGCCATCCCAGAATGGCTTTTTGCTTGGGGAAAAACTCAGCTCAGCTTGCTACAGAGAAGGCCAACCTCACCCGCTACACACACACACACACACACACACATACACACACACACACACATACACACACACACACACGCACGCACATACACCCCTCTGCCCTGGCCCCTGTCTTTGATGGTAACATGTGAAATCAGGAAGCGGCTAGCTCTTGAGTGAAGTTGTATCGAAATGAATCCATCAAGACAAATGGGATCTTGATTTTCTCTCTGTTTCCTGGTTACAGTTTCCTGAGTGGAAGCGTAGATGGTGACAGCGTGCTTTCAAGAGAAAATGAAGTGAGATGGATGTTGGCATGAACAGAAAATGCGAGTGTTGGCCCAGACTCTTGGTGCGCGGAATGGCTCTGCCTGTGGACTTGTGATCTTCTGCCTCCAAACTCTTAAAGAGTCACATAACAAAATGACGTAACACACATAGAATGACTCCATTCCTGTGCTCCCGACAGCACAAATTAATTAATTATTAATCGCTGGGCTTATTTCTGCAGGGTTCAGATATGGCTCAGACCTTGTGTCTGAACTCACCAGGAGTGGTTATGTCACTTCGTCCGGCATCTTTGTGAGCTCTGCTCTGTGCAAAGTGGAGGCCTGGTGGCTTCTATACATCGGCCCAGGTCTTTGTTTGGCTCATTTTTAGCTTTCTTCTGTACTGTTCACCAGTCTATATTTGAGAGCCCAGAGACACCACTGTCAGAGAGTGCTCATTAGAAGCTCGTGTGTTGGGACATGCCTAACACTATAGTTGGTGTCCTGGCACTCAAGAGGATGAGGCAGGAGGATCATGAGTTTGAGCCTGGGTCACATAGCGAATCTGAGGCCAGCCTGATATATTTGACAAGACCCTGGAGAAGGGGGTAGATTGATTCTTTGGTACTCACTCAACATTTTTTATTTTTATTTATTTTTTTTTTTAAAGCCAGCTGGACTGTGACTGAAAAAGCATGGGATAAAACTGGACTCTCTCATCATGGCGAACAATGAGGACTAATGAGAAGCCAAGGTCAATGGCAAGGGGTTTTGATCCTACTTCATGTTCTGGCTTGATGGGAGCCTAGCCAGTTTGGATGTTCACCTTCCTAGACATGGACGGAGGGGGGAGGACCTTGGACTTTCCACAGGGCAGGGAACCATGACTGCTCTTTGGATAGGAGAGGGAGGGGGAGAGGAGTGGGG
>NW_026067909.1:19544953-19736492 GCF_014885135.2 Alexandromys fortis
GGGAGGAGGCGGAAACTTTTTTTTCTTATTCTCAATAAAAAAAAAGAAAAGAAAAAAAAAGAGAAAAAAATTTTTTTATTAAATTTATATTTATTTATTTGTATGTATGTCACAGAGAGAGAGAGAGGGCAGGGAGACCATAACATACGGCCTTGTGTGTCCTTCCTCAGGTACTGTCCACTTTTTGTTTCTATTATCTTATTTTTAAACCGGGTCTTTCACTGACTAGACACTCACCCAGGGAACTTGCCTGGCTGCCACTGAGCCCCAGGGATCCACTTGTCTCCCCTTCTCCAGCTCTGGGATTACAACCATCATGCTGCCTTTTTTAAAGTGTGGACTTTGAGGGCTGCGCTCAGGTCCTCATGCTCCGAGGCGAGCATGCTACTGACTGAGTCATTGCCCGGTCACCGTCCTTATTGTTTCAAAATGGACTTCATTTTTATCACCCAAACCAAGGACAGGTTGAGCTGGCCTGGACCCGCATTGTGTGACAGCCATCCCTCTTAGCAGTTCCTCTCACTCGTGGACCCACACCGACCACCTTCGTTTCGGGTCAGATGTGAATAAAGGGGTAAAGGGGGTCCAGTTCCCTCTTCCTCCCAGGTCTCAGCCCTGTGAGTCATGGTGTGTCATCCTTCTTGGATACATATTTCCCTTGCAGAAGCTCAACACCCCGTTGCTCTGGGCTGAGAAACTTGAGTGCCGAATGACTGTGTCCCAAACAGGATGGTGCTCTGAGTGTCTGGTAAAGTACCTGGGAGTTTTCTTTGTTCCCAACGGGGTCGGAGGCTGAGCTGTGGGGGCCGTTCAGTGATGTTATGGTCATATATAGTAGCGATCCGGAACCTGTCAGCCCTGACGAATCACCCGCCTTTGAACTGAAGATTAAAAAAAGACAAAAGCTCTCTGTGGTTGCAACCAAGATGTGATGATAGACCGAGCCCCGAGAGTCTCAGCCAGCCCACTGGCACGTTCTGAGGGTACTGTGAAACTCAGCTCAGCCACCCCTCGTCATAAGAGAACAAGCAAGTGGGGGTACGAAAGGGAGATCGGCGGGTTCTGTTTCTCACTGGCTGTGCAAACAGGCACTTGCCGGAAGCTGTACAGTGGGAGCAAAGTCTTAAGAGGCTGTTAAGTCCTTTCTGGGAATGATGGGGTGTATTTGTGTGTTGGGTTTTGTTTTCTATTTTTCCATTTTCTCATTTTCCATGACTCTTAACATATTTATTACCTGGGACTTTTTTGGGTGGGATCCTGACGGAATGTTAGCATATTCAGTAGTTCTGGTGGGAGTTGGGGCTTGGCAACAGGGTGAATCTGAAACTTGCCCCAAATTTGCATTCTACTCATCAGTACATATTCCATACATCTTCAACACTTGTTTAAAGAAGTACATGGTATAGGATTGGTAACATGGCTCAGTCAGTAAAAGCACTTGCAGCCAAGCCTGAAGATCTGAGTTCAATCCCCAAGACACATGGGGAAAAGAAAGAGCTGACTCTTGTAGGTTGTTCCATAATCTCCACATACTAAATAGATAGGTGGATAGATGATAGATAGATAGATAGATAGATAGATAGATAGATAGATAGATAGATATGAAGGTAGGTAGATAGATAATAAATAGATAGATACAGGTAGGTGGATAGATGATAGATATAAATAGGTAGGTAGATGATAGATAGATAGATAGATAGATAGATAGATAGATAGATAGATAGATAAATGTGCAGGTAGGTAGATAGACGATAGATAGATGTAGGTAGGTAGATGATAGGTAGATGGATAGATGGATGGATGTGTAGATAGATGGTAGATAGATATGCAGATAGGTAGATAGATGATAGATATAAGTAGGTAAATGATAGGTAGATTGATGTGATTTTTAGAATGTTATGCGTGGCATGGCTGTAGGTCTTAAACTTGGCTCTTCACAGACAGCTAGGTTAGATGACCTACTTGACCTGATCCCTCACCTTTGATCATGCGCCTGTGTTCTGGGATGGTGGGGAAGAACTGAGGGGATAGCGTGATGACAGGTCCAGCCCGAAGGACCCTGGAGCTAGAGAAGGTTGGTCTCAGGGTGACTTACCAACACAAGCCTTGCCGTCTCTGGGTTGTGTACATGTCTGTTCTTTGAAAGAGCTCACCCAGAGGAAAGTGGAGGCCAGCCTGGTCTATAGGGTGAGTTCCAGGACTGCCAGGGCTACAAAGAGAAACTCTGTCTTGAAAAACAAAACAAAACAAAACAAAAAAGAAAGAAAGAAAAGAAAAGACAGAGTTCACTCACCTGTTTCAACCACACCTATAAGCTTTAGATTGGTCCCTGCTCACGTATCATAAAAAAACAAGACCTGGCTTTGAAACATTGTTAAAACGCAGACTTTACCTGCTAATGCCCAGATAGTGACATCTTTCCACCTTGTTTGAAGATATGATGTATGAACTATGGCAGCTAGTGTCCCTAAGCATCTTCAGATGGGGTACATGGTTCTCCCACTTTGTGACTTTGAGTTTCTAACTCAAGGGTGGTCAAGCCCTTTCATTTTGCCATCACCAGAACCAAGGGTCTTGCCCAAACTCAAGTTAGATTCAGATGAGCTCATGAGTCTGTGTTGCTTGTAAATTAAGAAGCAGAACGAAACACTTGCTTTTGGACATGCAGTTTTATAGTTTGCCATTAGTTAGTGATCTGGGCTACACAGATCACCTTAGTAGATCCTCGTAATACCGTTTCTTTGAATATGAGAAGGCTGGGGTCCAGAGAGCCTAGCCAACTTGAGCACTATGTTGGGTGATTCGTCACCTGAAATAGTCTTGATTCATACTATCTCACTGTCATTATTAATTCTCTCCAGAGTGTCCTGGCTCAGGTCATCCATCACAGGCTGGACCAGAGGTGTGGAATGGATGAGCAACCTCAGGCCCTGCTGTGTAGATGCCTTGCTCTAAAGCTAAGTACTTTGCAGCCAGCGCTATTCCTAGCCAGGCTTTGATGATGAGGCATGGCCTGAGTAACCTAAGCATGAGTGCCAGCCTACCGTTAGCTGGGGAGTACACTGCGGCCTAGGGCGGCTGGTGTTCTGGCCGGTGGGGCTCTTAGGGGCGGGGGTGGAGAACTTTGTGACTGTGCTTGTTTCGCTGAGGAGGTGTGTTTGGAGTTGAGTTGCTAGTGGGGTAGGCCGGAGGGAGGCTGTGGGAAAGCCTGGGATCAGGACTAGGTGTTTTCCCAGGGACTATGGAGGTGTAGCCAGGGCAACGGGGAGAGGAAGAAGACAAACGGAAGGTAGCCAGGCCACAGGGTACTTCCCAGATGAGCCAAGATGGGACAAGAGCCCAGATGTGGCCAAACTGTAGCTCCGTGTAACAGTGCTGAACCCCAGTCTGGCTTTTTTAGGTTCTTGGAGATCTCAACCTCAGCTCTTCTTGAGAATTCTGGGGAAGGGTGTCTACAGGTAAAGAAAACTCTCTCTTTGAGGGTGGACCTCAGACCTGTAAGTTAGGACCCTGGGATGGACAGCGGGCCAAAGTGTTTTCTATTCTGTCCTGCCTGGGCATCAGAGGTGTTGGCTAAGTGGGGAAAAGTACCCTTGGGTTTTTTAGGATCCCAGCTAGAGCTACACTGGCCAGAACTTGCAGGTCCATAGCTGGAGCTAGGTGGCTAGGGCCATCAGGGACCAATTAACGTCCCCTCAGTTTCCCTCTCTGTGCATGAGGCTCTGCAAAGTCAGCGTGAGGGTGCTACTCGTCACTCTGCTGGCTCAACTGCACAAACCCAGAGCCGGAGGAAGTGGAGGCTTCATGTCTGTTATGATCCGTTGGCCAGGCAAAGTAGCGCTTGGTGCTGATCTCAGCCCTCCCTCCAAGTCTCTATCCCTCCCCCACCTTCCTTTTATAGATACTGGGAGTTCAAATCCAGGCAAGTACTACCACTGACCTAGGTCTCCAGCCCTCCACCTGTGTTTCTGTATTTCTGAATTATTTGGGGGTGATGTTTTCAAACTTCTTTAGATTGACACAGGTACTTTTTTTTATATATAAAAATAATTTAGTACAGTTCCTCTATTTCAGGGCCAAAGAATCATTTCAGTTTTTCTGGTGTGGGGCTAAGGTCCTACATTTTCAGTAATGCTCTTAGTGTAGCCTTATCTGGGTGTTTCTACAACCATGATTGTGTGTGTGTGTGTGTGTGTGTGTGTGTGTGTAGGAACAGAACTTCCTTTGCTCCGTCCTTCAACCCAAGTTTTTCCTCCACTTACACTTCTCCTTTGGGTCCTGGTACTTGTGCTTCACAGAAACAGATGGAGTTTGACTCTTGCTTGATTATTTAGAACTGTGTGACACAGGAAAAGTTGTTGCATCTCTGAGCCCGTTTCCTTGGACTTGAGGCAGGAGGCACATTGGATCCTGTACAAGTCAAATAGTCTTCTGTTACTCGGTGCTAGCCAGGTGGGGCTCTGTGCTGCCACACCCATGGCTTCTTCCTGACTCTGGACCCTTCCTTGCCTACCCCTGTACAGCCTGGGACCCACCCTTCCACTCGGACTTGAAGGCTGACCTCACATCATGGGCGATGCTTAGGATAGGAAGAAGGCATGTTGGCAGGACCAGCTTAGGGCGATGAATGGGGCCGTCAGGACAAATGTCCAAGTCTAGTTTTGAGGCTCAAGTGAATACACATCACATGCTACTGAATGGGACGTGCCTGGAGGACAGCCAGGCTGCCCAGGGCTGCAGGGACTGAGCTGTGTTGGTGGTGATCACAGAAGCTGTAGTGTTCAGAGCTCCTGGCCATTTCATTCTCCTCTCAGCCACGAAGTGAGACCGGTCCCATCAACACCGTAGAGTGGCAGGCTGTGAGTCCCAGAGGTGGAAGTCACATGCCCTCCGTTCCAGCTGGTGAGTGCTGCAGCCCAGAGTGGACTCTGGGGCAGACAGTATGGCAAAGCTCTCTCTGCCATACCCTAGTGCTACTGAAGGCAGCTCGGCCACAGGGCAGCTGGAGCCTCAGAACCCTTTCCCACGCCGGCTCTGAGCCCTGCACTGCAGCGCCTTTCCCAGGCACTCTGGAAAACAGTTCTACCCAGGGAGTCTGCCTTCGATTCAGCCGAGTGGGGTTTTCCTTTCAGCACATTTTCAAGACTACACAACCCAATTTCTTTTTTTTTTTTTCTTCTTCTTCTTTTTTTTTTTTAAATATTTATTTATTTATTATGTATACAATATTCTGTCTGTATGTATGCCTGACGGCCAGAAGAGGGAACCAGACCCCATTACAGATGGTTGTGAGCCACCATGTGGTTGCTGGGAATTGAACTCAGGACCTTTGGAAGAGCGGGCAATGGCCCAGAGTCCGGGAGTCGAAGCCGGGTGTCAAGCCAGTCCCGTTCCGCGCTCCCCTGCCTTTTCTTTCTCTTTCATCATGACAGATGCCGCTGTGTCCTTCGCCAAGGACTTCTTGGCAGGTGGAGTGGCCGCAGCCATCTCCAAGACGGCGGTAGCGCCCATTGAGCGGGTCAAGCTGCTGCTGCAGGTGCAGCATGCCAGCAAGCAAATCACGGCAGATAAGCAATACAAGGGCATTATAGACTGCGTGGTTCGTATCCCCAAGGAACAGGGAGTCCTGTCCTTCTGGCGTGGTAACCTGGCCAATGTCATCAGATACTTCCCCACCCAGGCTCTCAACTTTGCCTTCAAAGATAAATACAAGCAGATCTTTTTGGGTGGTGTGGACAAGAGGACCCAGTTTTGGCGCTACTTTGCAGGGAACCTGGCATCAGGTGGTGCCGCTGGGGCCACATCCTTGTGCTTTGTGTACCCCCTTGATTTTGCCCGTACCCGTCTAGCAGCTGATGTGGGCAAAGCTGGAGCTGAAAGGGAATTCAAAGGCCTTGGTGACTGCCTGGTTAAGATCTACAAATCTGATGGGATTAGGGGCCTGTACCAAGGCTTTAATGTGTCAGTCCAGGGCATTATCATCTACCGAGCTGCCTACTTTGGCATCTATGACACTGCAAAGGGAATGCTTCCAGATCCCAAGAACACTCACATCTTCATCAGCTGGATGATTGCACAGTCTGTCACTGCTGTCGCTGGCTTGACTTCCTATCCCTTTGACACGGTTCGCCGTCGTATGATGATGCAGTCAGGACGCAAAGGAACTGACATCATGTACACAGGCACAATCGACTGCTGGAGGAAGATTGCTCGTGACGAAGGAAGCAAGGCCTTTTTCAAGGGTGCATGGTCCAACGTTCTCAGGGGCATGGGTGGTGCCTTTGTGCTTGTCTTGTATGATGAGATCAAGAAGTACACATAATTATGTCGTAGGTGTTCTCCCCGAGAACAGGCATGTTGTATAATACACCATATCTTGAACATTCTGGACAGATTCTCTGGGCTTGTCTGTTTTATCAATGGCAACTATTTACCAGTTGAAAAGTGGGAAGCAATAATATTCATCTGACCAGTTTTCTCAAAGCCATTTCCATAATGACAATAATGATGGGACTCAATTATATTTTTTATTTCAGTCACTCCTGATAATAAAAATTGAAGAAATAAAAAATATCTAAAGACAAAAAAAAAAAAAAAAAAAAAAAGAGCGGGCAATGCTCTTAACCTCTGAGCCATCTCTCCAGCCCCACAACCCAATTTCTTGACACTTGTGTTGCTTACTTGGAATCGGCCACCCTCCTTTCCTATGTGGCGTTGTTTAGGGACTTCTGGTTCGCTTCGCATGGCTACAGTTCTTTGTCTGCACAGTGCATGCCTCACTCATGCTCATGCGACGGGCTCTTCTGTGCTTGGTGTGATGTCCTGGAGGCCACCCTTGCTGTACTAGCTTTCTCTTTTCTTTTCTCCCCCAACCTGTGCACCCCACCATCTCTCCCCTGTCTTCACCTCCCTTCGTTTTCTTTTATTAAAAAAAAAAAAAAGAAAAGAAAAAGAAAAAGAAAAAAAGGTCTCATGTAGCCCAGGATAGCCTTGAACTCTGTACGGAGCCAAGGATAACCTTAAATTCCTTAATTGCCTTAATTAATTCCTCAGTTACCTGATGGGTAACCCCAGCACTTCAGAGGCAGAGGTGAAGGGTCAGAATACTCGGAGCTTTTGTACCACACGACGCACATGTTGTCCGTCCCCCAGTCGGTGGACAGTTGGGTATTTTTAGTTTGCCCAGCAGGTTCTTTGGCTGAGGATTATGATTGTCCCATTTTACACCTGACATTCCTTGCTGGTTGACCTGACTTGAAGTGTCAAGGTCCCTGTCCATGCCCACTCCATGGCCTCCTAAAGCAGCCCCCCCTCCCTCCCTCGCCCTTTCCAGCAACAATCCCGACAGAGTCGTTCTCATTTGGGAGTCTGCTCTCATCCCTCCAATGTCTCTGCCAAGGGACTGCCGCCAGCCAGCCAGCTGTGGAAACCAATTTAAATTGAATAGTGGCTTGCTCTCTCCCAAGAGGCAAAGTAATTTTCTGCCGTGGCAAGGAGGACAATGATGAGCGGCTTGGGTTTGACCCGGCTCCTCCAGGAAGGAGAGCTGGGAGCGCTCAGAACTCCACAGTCTCCAGTGTTAATTAAAGCAGCTCTTAGGTGTGGGGAACTAGAGGGAAGCCAGCCGCCATGGGGCCCAGGACCCGCACTTTCTGTTCTCTGCTTCCCCTTCCACTGTGTCAGCGAGACTATGCTTGCTGTTCAGGGTGCTCAGTGTTAGCCCTCTGGGACGGCCACCTTCCGTGTGTTGGGGCCCCACGAGAGTGTACCACTCAACTCCCTGTACTTACGTATGTGGGGGTTTGAGAGTTGATGGAAGACAAGGCTGTCTGTCTCCCCAGGTTTAGAAAGCCCGTGATGGGAAGATGAGACATGCCCAGAGCTACCCCTGGGTGGTATCTGGCCTCAGGAGCAGATGGGAATAGAAACATTAGGTGTGAAGTGACTGTGCCTTTGGCCTGCGTGCCTGCTCATTCAGAGCCATTGCCTAGGACTTAGGACACTCATCTCCCTTTGGGACCCTTGGGGTTGGGGAAGGCGTTAGATGGTTCTGCTGCATCTGCCGGCATCCTAAGCTCTGTCACTTATCTCTGGGACCCTGGCCCTTCACTCTGCTGAAGCTTGGTGTCCGTTCCCTCCCCTGGGTGTGTTCTAGGTCTCGTTAGGCACGAGTGCCCTGGAATGTGGTTTCCCCGTGACCTGTGAGATATAAACCCCCTCCACCATCTCTCCTATTCCTTTCAGGGCCCCAGGAGGTGGTCACTGCCCTTGCCCACAGGGTCCAGAAGAAAATATTTCTGTTCAGGCTCTAGGAGTACATTTGCTCACTGTTTGGTTCCCTCCAGAGGCGAAGCATTCGTTTTAGCCGATGTTCATAAATCAAACGCCGCAATGCTCAGGAAGCCACTTTATAGTCGCGCTAATGAAGCCGAGTGAAGCCGGACTGGATCTAATGACCCTCCTAACCTGGCTGTGCTTTTATGACATTGAGAAGAGCAGCTGGCTCTCTTAAAAATAAATGATTCCATTTAATGAGGATGCCTACTAAGCATGGGCTCTGACCAGCCTGCTTCATAGGAGATAGTAATCACCGTTATGTCCTATTTTATTCATTTAAAGACGAGCTTTCATTAATTCTTTTCTTTGACAGTTTCACACATGTGTATGATGTATTTGGGTTCCTCTCGTCTCACCCTCTCTTTTCTCTCCTAAATCCCTGTCAAGACCCCTCCTCCCTTTTCTGAATTTGTGTCTTTTTGTTTGGTTTTGTGACTCACTGAGTTTAACCTGGGCTGCCTGTGTGACCATAGGTTTGGAATTGTCCACATCACACAGTTCAACTTGTAAGTAACTGATTGGTATTTTAACTTATAAGATATTAAATATATATGATTAGATTGTATTTCAATTCATAAGATGTTGGCTATAGAGATTCACTTATGAAAATGAAAGCTTCTGTTTAAGCTGATGTCATTTCATGGACGCCAACGGTGGCCAGGCTGTATGCAGCTCTTGCTGTGCCTTTTGTTCGTGTAAAACAGGGTCTCATGTAGCCCAGGCTGGCCCCAAATTCTATATGTAGAGGAGGGTGACTTTAGACTTTGATCTTACCTGCTGTCATGTGCCACCACACCCGCTAGACAGACCCTCCGCCAGCTGGGCCACATCCCTAGCTCGTACAGAGTCTGACGTTATAGAGGCTTGGCAACAATCCTGTGGAGCAAGCCCTCTCCTCCCTGGGAAGGTTAAGTGGCACCCCAAGGTCATGCACTCAAGGTCAGGTAGCTGGGAGGAGAAGCAGCCGTCTGGTGTCTGCGACTCTGTTCTGTGGTAACTGGCATGTGAATATGCAGAGCGGGGAATTAGGGTGAGTGACGCCGAAATAAGGCATTTCTGGTCTCGAAAGTAGAGGGGAGGTTCATAGGTAATTTCTATGTTCTTGTTCATATGTCTGTGCATTTTTTTAAAATGTTAGCACGTGACTATGCAGGAGAGGTAGGTTTTTGTTTTGTTTTATTTGCAAAAGATCTTTTTCTTTTGTTCTGTCTTTTTTTTTTTTTTTTTGATTCAGTAGTCAGGGACCAAGAATCAGGCAGAGAAAAATATTCACATTAGAAAAAATTGTATTTTTCATGTATGAATGGAAAGAAGTAGAAACCACAGAAGGGGTGAAACCTGGGGCGCACAGAACACTCTGGGCAACAGCTCTGGAGAAGGAAGTAGACGGGGCTCTAGGACCAGCTGGTTGTGTTAAATATGTAGGAAGAGAAACGTGCCCTGCAGATTCCAGTTGGAGCCTTGTCCCTTGGCAGGTGTTGTCCAGCCCCCAGTGGTGCAGAGTGCCCCTTCTCTCCCTGTGGGAGAATGGGACACCTTTACAATTGGAATTCCTTTTATGAAAGGAAGTTTGCACCCTGCCGCAAGGCAGAGGAGGTTCGGCTCAAAGTTGCCCCCCCCGTCATAGATGCATTTGGGGGGGCATATCTGAGGTGCTTTCACTGAATACTACACTTAAACCAGGAAAAACGTGATTACACTTCTTGCTTTAAATGTACTAGCTGAAAGAACTCAATTTAGAAGAAGATAAAAACGTACGGGTTTAAAATAGCTCACTCCAGGCTTCTCTGTTGGGTAAAGACTAATGTGTCACTTAGAAAGGAGCTAAAAGAAAGAGACCAAACAAAGAGCCACTTAGATGAAACTGCCATTGACAGTGACAGGCTGAGAGCTGGGCTGTAGCTCGGTAGAAAGAGTTCTTGCTCCGTGCGCACAAAGACCTGGATTCACAGCGCATCAGCCAAGCTCAGGATGACAGAGATGGAGGCAGGAGTATCCTCAGCTACATAGTGAGTACCAGGCCACAAAACAAAACAAAAGCTCCCACCCCAGTAGCAGGCTAGGCTCATTACAGATGAGCCCAGGAAAATGCCACAACCAGGCATGAGGCAGAATCCAGGGAGGCCACATGGGGAAACAGAGTCATGCGGCAGGATAAGGGACTGGGGTCAGGGCAGAATGGTTTGTGGGAGACAAAGAAGGGCTGTGGGTGGTTTCTCTCCCCAGACTCTGATGTTTTATTTATTTTTTAAAACCACTTATAGGGAGCTCAGTGAGATGGTGGCCCACAGGAAAAAGTGCTAGCTGCCAAGTCTGATGACCTGTGTTCAATCCTCAGATCCTAAAAGTTGTCCGCTGTACATCATAAAGCATCTTCCTTCTCCACATGCAGGTGCACGCACACACAGGAAATAAGAGGTAAAACGCCTAGAGGGCCAGGGATAGCATAGCCAGAACCAGCCCATTCATTCTAAGAAAAAAAAAAAAAAGAACCAGGCTAAGGTAACATCCTATGACTGTAGAGCAACATCTCTCTACAAAATAAAACAGAAAGGAAGGCAAAGCCTCTTCTCTCCCCGTAGTGAAACCGTGGCGTTTGTACAGAGAAGACGGTTCAGCAAAATGTGCACTGACAGCGTGTGAACGGCAGACGGGCTTTGGAAATTTAGACAGAGCCAGACGGCACTGTCTGTGACTCTGGTTGAGTCCCGTTCATGCTGAGCACGGTCACAGTAACTCGATAATCATGCCATTATCCATGCCTGGCATTGGTATGTGACTGACACCCCTCAGCACAGCAGAACCACAGCCACCCAAGGAGGTGCGGAAACAGAGAAGGGAAGTAAAACCCCTAGAGGCTTGGGTGGGCCCAGTGATCCTCCACACTTCATGGGATAAGAGAGGGAGGCCAAGTCCCCCTCCAGGTACCAGGGGCATGAGCAGTGATTGTTTCTTGGGAGCCATTACTTCGTGGTGCTGGGCTGGGTGCTGGGGATTATCTGAACATGGACTCATCACATATACTGCAGTGTGGGGTCTTCTCCGTCCTGGTCCCAGCCAGCTTCACAGCTTTAGCAGAGCATGGGCTAAGAGGGAAAGGCTGCATGCAGCCAAGCAGAAAATGGACGGTGGTCTCTCTTGAAACCAGACTAACATTGGTGAGGGACCCGGAGGTGGGATGTGGCATGGGACAGAACAGTGATGAAAGGCTGAAGGAGGAATGGAGTGGAAAAAGAGTGGCCCTTCCAGTTCTGGATGCTCAGGTCCGTGAGGGCTTTGTAGTGGAGGCAGGCACCAGCTGAGGGATGCAAAGCTTGGCACAGATGCTTCAGATCAGAAGGAGGGTGCTGGCTGTGCCCTGTGACGGGGATGTATGCCTGATTTGACCATCTTTCTTGTGCCCTTAGATTCCTGTAGGTCGTGAATGCAAAGTTCTGGATTCACAGAAGCCAGCTTATCATAGATCACTGTGCACACTGACTTTGTCACCTTACCTTGCTAGGCAAAGAGCGCAGGTCTGTTTTAATGGGTAGGAATGTCCAACGGGGGCACTGGGGGTTGCCTTCAAACAGGAGCATCTGGGTTTGATGCCCAGAGCCCAGGTCAAAATGATGATCTATGCTTATAATCCCAGTACTGGGGAAACAGAGACAGGAGGCAGGAAGGGTTCCTGGGGCTCACTGGCCAGCTGGCCTCGCCTAATTAGTGAGATCTGGGTCAGTGAGAGACCCTGCTTCAAAGGAGGTGGACAGCCTTCCTGAGGATGACCAAGGTTGTCCTCTGGCATCCACTTGTGCACACACACACACACACACACACACACACACACACACTCAAAAAGAAGAGTTGCAATGAAGAAAACACTTATCTGTTCTACCTCTCCTTCCTTCATGGATATGAGTTAGCAGTGCATATGCTGGAAAACGTTGAAAAATAATCACGAAGTACCTAGAGGAACAGAAAGCAGGGTATAAAATAAGATGGATTTGATGGGAAGCCTAGCCATAATGCCTCATACCATAAGGCCCACCCACTTAGTAAGGGGTGGAACATGGGATTGCTTCTGAAATTCCTGGTAGGCAAAGCAAAGAAGTGACCTCAAAGCCTGAGAACCCTCTCTGCTCTCCTGAAAGGTGGTCTCAGCATCTCCATGAGCAATAAGCAGCAAGTTTCATGGATCTGTTTCTTTGAAAAAAAAAATCTCTCTGTGCCTGGAGGTCTGCCTCAAAGCAGAGTCAAATGAAAGCCTCAGAAACATGTGAATAGATGTAACTTTGTTGGAGCAGGAAGTTTTCAGCAGACTAGGTCTTTCTCTAATTTAAAATCTTCCTCTATTACCGTGTGTGTGTGTGTGTGTGTGTGTGTGTGTGTGTGTGTGTAGGTGCACTTACCCATGTGTGGTGGCCAGGAGTTGGTGTCGGTGTCTTCCTTTACACATTCATTCTCTGCCTTGTCTTTGAGACAAGGTCTCTCGCTGAATCTGGAGCTCACCATTTCAGCTAGACTGACTGGCCAGCAAGCCTCTGGGATCTGCCTGTGCTGGGGTTATAGACATGTATCGCCATGCCTGGCTTTTACAGAGGTGCTGGGGATTAGAACTCTGGTCTCATGCTTACACAGCAAGCTCCTTATCTGTGGAGTCATCTTCCCAGCCTTGTACTCCGTTCTCTTGCTTGCTGTTCAGCCTCAGAGGCTCTTTGCTAAGAAGATGGGGCCTGGAACAGTGTTGACAGTGGGTAATGTGGAGACAAGTGCCCTAGAGCCAGTTCAGAGCTGAGGGCACCCTCTGTCTCTCCCTGTCTCTCTGTCTGTCTCTCTCTGTGTATGTGCGCGTGCATGCGTGCGTGTGTGCGTGCATGTGTTTGTAAAGCAGAGGCTACACAGCTGTGCTTCTGAGCACAGGAATGCACCCGGCACGTTTAGGACTCAAGAAGACACCGGAAACCACCTAGATCCCTTGTAGATGGGGAGCCATTTAAGCCCGAGGGTTGGCACAGCACAATATTACAGATAAAGGAGATCCTTAGCTGTGTGGTTTACTCTCGGTTACGCAAGCACTCCTTCGTATTGCGATACCCACTGCCCGTTGTTGGTCGAGGCTCTGATGTGGGAATTAACTGGATAAGAGGATAGAGTACAAGCCGGCTCTCCACCCAGGCCACCTATTGATGTCTGTGACCAAGTGAAATACTTCAAATATGGATGGGCGTCAGAGAGAATATTTGTCAGTAAATAATGGGACAGCTGTGCAAGGTGGAAACATTTTAGTGCGGACCACTGAGTAAGAATGAGCGAGATGGGCGGTTATCATGTGTGGGGGATGTCTGTGGAATAGCGGCAAGTGAAGAGCAGCTTGCAGAATGTGGAGAGAGGGAATGAGGGCAGCAGGGAGGGGGAGGGAGAGAATGGGAATGTGTAGATATATACACCTACCTGTCATTGTACAAGCTGGGTATCCATGGTGAGCTTTTAGATTATTTTTGCCTTCTCCCTTAGGTTTCATGCAGTGTTAAAGCTTTTAGTCCCTAGAAACACACACACACACTCTCTCTCTCACTCTCTCCTGGGTGTTTTGCCTGCACATACATATCTGTCACATATATGTGTCTGGTGCCCAGGGAGCCCAGAAGCAGGAGTTAAATCCCCTGGAAGTGGAGTAACAGACATTTGTGAGCTGCTGTGTGGGTCCTGGGCCTCAAAGAGTCCTCCGGAAGAATGGCCGGTGCTCTTAACCACTGATCATCTTTCCAACTCCTAAATTCATTTAAAAAAACAAAAACAAAAAACTCATTAATTGGATCGTTTAAGATAAGCTACAAGAACTCATCAAGGAAGGCTGGGTGTGGCGACTTCAGTCTGCAATCCCAGCATTTGTCAAGTAGATGCAAGAATGGCTGCAAAGTGTGAGGCCAGACTGGACTGTGTAGTGAGAAATGTTTCCCAAATAATCAAGCAAACAGGTACTAAGGGAACATGGTTTTAGTCTAAAACTTGGAAAATTATTTTTAAAAACTGGAAAACCAGGCCTACATTCTGTACAATTAAGATTCCATTAAAAATTAGTAAGAAAGGATCCCATCCAGTTGAGAGCCTCACAGGCAACGCTCAGATAAACTTCTTGTCCATCCAGCCAAGTTTTTTTTTTTTTTTAAATGTAACAACCACAGTTCCCCTTCTCTCCCCTCCTCCCGCTCACCCCCACCCCCACTCCGCACCTCCACCCCAATCCACTTCTCAGAAGGGGTAATGGGGAGTCAATAAGTTCTGGCACTTTCAGTTGAGGCAGGATGCCCCCCAACACACACATCAAGACTGGGCAAGGCATCCCACCATATGGAATGGGCTTCAAAAACCCGGCCGAGTTTTTAAAGAGCATCATCTTAAAGCTGTCTAAAACCTCTCTACTTTCCATGTGTACTGGATGGCTTTATAGATGCTAGACACCTGGTTTCTTAGCAGTTTCTAAATGTCATTCTCCTGGTGAAACCACACAGGGTAAAGCCAGCTCCTGAAGAAAAATAGAAACGGAACTTAAAATTTGAAATCACAAAGCAATATGAGCTCAAATTTAAAACCTTCAGTATACGTGTTCCAGCCACTTCAAACAACAGCCTCCTTCCAACTGCCAGCGTGAGAGGGAACCTGTGTTACCCAAGTTCATCAGCTAGGGGACTGATTTTTTTTTTACACCTTCCCTAACTGGGCTGCAGTGTAACACAGTTGGGGGACTGTTTGCCTTATATACATGACGCCCTGGGTTCTCTTCCCAGCACCACAAAAAGAAGTGTGGTGACATTGCTTGTAATCCCAGTGTTCAGAAGGTGGAGCCAGGAGGTTCAGAAGATCAAGGTCACCGTCAGCAACTACTGAATTTGAGGGTAGCCTGAGCTATGCAAGATCCTGTCTCCAAAACAAAACAAACAACAACAACAAAAACTCAACAAAAAGAGGTGACTAAAGAGGTCGCTCAGCAGGTAAGAAGAGCTCACTGTTCCCACAGAGAACTCAGATTCAGTTCCCAGAACCCACATGGTCTGCTGACCTCCAGAGACTCCTGGATACATGTGGTACACAGACACAGACACAGACATAAAAAAAAAACACACACACACAAAAACACACACACACACAAAGAGAGAGAGAGAGAGAGAGAGAGAGAGAGAGAGAGAGAGAGAGAAAAGAGAGAGAGACTAAATAAATATTAAAACAAGACAAGAACCCTTCACTAATCATTTAAGCAGGCGTCTTTGAGCTTGTCAGTTTGACACTCAGAGGCTGTCCCAGGGAATGATAAATGCTGGAGAACTTGAGTTCCAAAGCCTGCAGTCACTCCAGTAAAGACCCAGGGAGCAGAGGGGAGGTGTCAAAAGAATGAAGGTACCCTGAATACCAGACCTCAAGGCTCACTGGTCAAAAGCAGCCTTCCCTAACCCAGATAGTTTTGTAGACCGTGATGGTGGTGCTGATGGTGCATTTAAATAATTCAAAGTTAACCAAAGATAACATTGGTAAAATTTACCAACGATGTTTGTTTATTGAGTTGGTCTAACTATGTAGCCTAAGATAGCCTTAGAAACAGGATCCTTCAGCCCCTGCCTCCTGAATCCTGGGATTACAGGGATGCATCACCCTGCCTGGCTCTAAGATTTGGCTAAAAAAAACCAAGAGAGGCAGGCGAAAGGAGCTTCTCCTCCAGGCATTAGGTTTTAGTGCCAGGGCTGGGATGAAACCAGTGGCCCGGGGCTGGCCCTGCATGCACGAGGCTCTGGGTTTCATCCTCAGGGCTGTGGTGCTATAGACGGTGTTTATCTGAGTCAAGGCAAGCTCCAAAAGAAAAATGAAATAGATATTAAAATTCTGCAAACCACAAGCAATATGAGCAAACGTTTCAGCTGTCTGATAAGAAAGAACAATAGGAAAAAGGGTTAGCGCCTCATCTGCGCTCGCTCTTTTAACCTTCGCTCAGAGCAGTTGGGAGTGGGCACTGCTGTAAATGTCGGGGATTGAAAACACGTGCATCCTTGAAAGATTAAAGCGCCTCGGGGCAGACGAAAATGTAAGCAGTTTCCAAAGGAAAAGGTTAGAAATAGAAAAAAAAAAAAACCTCCCACCCTAAGAATTTACTCAAAAGTGAGAAATATTTTTTCCTCTTTAATTACTTAAGAATTTTAGAACAACCAACATAGTAGCACATTTCTTTAATTCCTCCAATTAAAACGGCTAATTTAACTTAACAACCAGGGAAGCACAGGCAGGAGCACATGGTGGAAGAAGAGAACCAACTTCTGACCTCCATGTGTGCACCACGGCCCACGTGCACCCAATGCCCCCATAAAGTAAATAATAATAATTTTTTGACAAATGATGAACACTTTCAATATTTTCAAGACTGTATGTGTTTCAAGCACTCAGTGTTCATATTGCAGCGTCTATCAGGCTGAAGGGCTGAATGCATTTGAGGCATTTCCGAAGAGTGAATTGTGTATTGTTAGCTTTGAGAAGGAATGTGTTATTTCTGTTTTTTTATTTTTACCAATTTTTTATTTTTATTTGACGTTTCAAGACAAGGTATCAAGTAGCCTAGGTTGGTTGCTACTCAACCAAGGTTGACTTTGAGCTTTTTGAACCTCCTGCCTCCACCACCAGCCTGGATTACAGCATACACTGATATGCCTAGTTTAAGTGGTGCTGGGGGTGGAACCCAGGGCTTCTTCAGGAAGGCTAGGCAGCATCCTACCTTTGAACTGCATCCCCAGCCCCACTTACCTTTCTAACTTAATTTTTAAATTTTACTGTGACAGGTCCTGTGTCTGAAAATAAGGAGGGTGCTTTAGGAAGTGACAATAACCCGTTAAAAAAAAAGTGCAGTGCATCTCATTCGCCACCGTGAAACACACAAACACCTGGCAAACAATGCGGGGGATTTCACAGCTTGAGGGTTGGGATCTGGAGCCCTAATTTGATTCTTTTCAGTAATATATAGATAGGGAATATATATATTAGCTTTTTTTATAGCCAGATGTGGCAGTACATGCTTTTAAACCCAGCCACGAGGAGGTAGAGACAAGCAGATCTCTGGTGAGTTTGAAAGCAAGTCTGAGCTACGTAGCAAGTTCCCTGCCAGACAGGGGCTACGCAGTGAGACCTTGTATATGTGTGTGTGTGTGTGTGTGTATAACACTTACAAATAAAAACACTTATATATAACACATATATAAACACTTATATATATAAACACTATATATAGCTATAAACACACACATATAACACTTATAAAATATCTTTACAACCTCAAGGCTCAATGTGTCTTCCTTCAACCTCTTCATACTTTTAGGTGAAGTGGCTCTAAATTATAAGTGACGGTTGCAGGGGAGTGGGTGGTGAATGATCACTATTTGACTCAGTGGTTCTCAACCCTCCTAATGCTGCCAAACTTTACTGAAGTTCCTCATGTTGTGGCGACCCCTTCCAACCTTACAATTATTTTCATTGCTACTTCATAACTGTAATTTTGCTGCTGTTATAAATCATAATGTTACTATCTGATACACAGGATAATGGCTATTTCACCCTTGTGCATTTGCCCAAGGGAAATGAAATCTCAGGTCCTACAGGTTAGAAGTGGGTGTCGGATCCCCTGAAGTTGGACCTACATGTGGCTGTGAGTCTCCCATTGTGAGTGCTGGGAACACCACTCAGATCCTCTAGACCAGAGGGTGCTCATGACCACCGAACCACCCCATCCCCCGTCTGCTTAAGTGGATGCCTTTTATTGCATGTAAGTTACACAGCAGCCAAGTGGATTTTTTTAAAGTTTTTTTTTTTTTTTTTTTTTTTTAATGTAGGGCCAATTACATCATTAAGATGGTGGTAGAGCAAGAAACACAGCAGTCTGGAAGCAGGGGGTCGAGTGAAGCAGTCTGCACAGGTCTGTGCCCATGCTGGCCCCGGATGGGGAGGTCGTGACACCCCAATTAACCCATTTCCCCATCAAACTTTAGGATGTTTTCTGTTTTGCACGCTTGTCAACACTCACCCTCCCACACAGCCTTCCTCTCAAAAACCTAAAAAGAAAGAAAGATGAAGGCTCCGTGAAGAGCTCAAGGACCCGGGACTGCGTGACGTGCTGGCGGAGGGGGAGGCATCACAGTTCTGTCCCACTAAGTTTATTCTAAAATAATGATGTAAGTGTTCTTTTCAAATTTCAGTCTTGAAAATATGACACTGGACACGAGTTATGAATCACATCCTGCTCCCACAAACCTTTGACAAGACGAGACTCTGTAGAAAACAGCTTCCGAGCGTGAGGGCCCGCGTGCTGCTTGCCGTCTGTCATTCTCGGACGCCGTGTGCCCTTCAGGAGCAGTCTTTGTCGTTCGTAAGGCAGGAAAAGAGGACTGATGGTTGCATCCGGGTATTAGAAATTCGTATTTTTTAGGAGTCTTAGATGAACTGGGTTAGAGCCAGTGTTATTGCCTGAACTTCAGTACCGGCTTTTTGTGGTACAGGGGCCAAATGGACTGCCTGTATCCCTGTTGGTGCAGCCATCAAATCCCAAGGTGTTTACCGGTCATGTGGCCCTGCTCCTGGCCAATGGCTCAATCTGGAAAAGTACATCGTTTGGACAACGTGGTCTCTGTTTCAGCCCTAAGAATTTAAGAACTCCAAGAAAGAATTCATGCTCAGGTATGCATGACTGGAACCTGCCAGCAGAAGCCGTCTTTTTTAAATGACTCTTGAGACAGCAGGCATCTTAATGAAGAAGGGCCAAGGGCTAATGGCAGCTCCATAACTTGTGTGGTTGGCTGTGGACCTTTTGGGAAAGGAGGGCTTCCTGGCGGAACAGACAAAATTTGTATCAACCCATCTGTTCACTCACAAACACCCCGCAGTGTTCTAGATGCCTTTCACGGCCCCTTCCCAGGTCATGAACTTCCTGGGCCTGTGGAAGCCTCAGGCAAGGCCAGGCAAAGCAAACTGAAGAGTGCTATACCCATGCCTGTCCCACCCTGGTGCAAGGCTTGGGGACTGTGGTGGCACATATGTTTGACACCCATTCGGTGGTCAACTTGGGCAGTTTAATGAGACTCTGTCTCCAAAAAACATAAAAATTTAAAAAATTAAGAAAAGTCTATTTGTCTGGCATGGGTGGGGCCATGGGTTCATCCTCAGCAAGACAAAAGGTCATCTGCAGATCAGATTGGCCTCTGGATGGCCGGTTTGGGGCCTGAGAGAGGGGAAAGCCTCATCTCCAAAGCTAGGCAGGGTCCTGGGCTTTGCCAGCCATCCGTGGGCCTCAGTCCTGCATTTAGTGAGAGGAGAGGGTTATGTGTGCAAGGGCCAGTCCTTACAGCACTGCTTTGCTGTGGTTTGGGTATCTTGGTCGTGGATTCTGATGCTGCTGAGTTGAAGTTGGGTCTGGTTGATATAAAGCCCTCATGGAAGCCCCTCCTTCAGCCATGCCTGGAAGTGAGGGCTGGACCACCTGGATTGTGTGCCAATGAGCGCTCTTCCCTTGACTGCAGAGATGCTGCCAAAGGTCCTTTGTAACTCCCCACCCCCAAGGAAGCCTCTCAGACCGGAGGTGTACCTACAGATCCAGATCCTGGGGAGGGGGTGGCTGCGGAGATGGCGGTGGCGATAAACGCGTTGCACACACTTAAAGCTTTGCTTTCTGGTTTTTGTGTGGGTGCTGTCCTAGTGGAGGAAAATCAGATGTCCTTGAATGGATGGAGCAGAGCCTAGCCCCACCCTTGGTGCCGGAAGAGAGGCTAACAGTGAGAGAGAAGAGATCTCACTTATAGTGTGGGCTGGGTTTGAGTCTTCCTGGGGCTAACAACAATGGCTGCCACTGTTACATGAGATAAAGGAGCAAATGAGGGTGGGGGGGGATGAGGAGCCCTTGGACGTGAGCAGGTTATATATTGGCAAACTGAATGAAAACCATGAAGAATGTGGGAGCAGGGGGATGGCTTCCATTCTGGATGAGAATAAAAACCATTTCTCAGCTGGGTGTGGTGGTGCAGGTCTGTCATCCCAGCTCTTAGTTGGCCAAGCCAGGAAGCTGATGAGTTAGAAGTTAGCCTGGGATGAATAGCGAGATCCTGTCCCCCTCCCCATCTCTCTCTGCCTTTGGGATAGCAGCTTACAATGCCCACACTGCTCCTTTGGGATAGCAGCTTACGATGCCCACACTGCTCCTTTGGGATAGCAGCTTACGATGCCCACACCGCTCCTTTGGGATGGTAACTTACAATGCCCACATTGCTCCTTTGGGATGGTAGCTTACGATGCCCACACCGCTCCTTTGGGATGGTAGCTTACGATGCCCACACCACTCCTTTGGGATGGTAGTTTATGATGCCCACACTGCTCCTTTGGGATGGTAGTTTATGATGCCCACACTGCCCCTTTGAAGCCCCACTTCTAATTACTTTTCATTGGTTCATCTTGCTTAATTAAAAAGTGATGAACTCAGGAACCTTCATGTCCAGGTGTGTCACTCCTAGCTCTGGTGTGGCCTGAGCACCTACAGCCTGAAGGACACCCAGGGTGATACCAGCAAACTAAGAAGGGGGCAGGAAGGTGATGGGGGGTGGTGACACTGGGTTCTTATTTTAAATTGGGGCAGGAATGAAGGATGGCAGTGACACCCATCTGCAACTTTTGAGAAACCTTTGTGGGACACAGATGTTCAGGTGGAAGGGTAGCCTATTTATAGAAACACACGTCAAAGGAAGAAACAAAACCAACAGAGAGAGACAATTAACCCAAGAGCTGCCCTGGCTGCACCTACAGTGGGATCCACGCCTTGGAGGTGGACCAGATGACCCTGGGAAGCCCCACATGGAGACTAGTCTGGGTTCTCTATCCCATCCCTTCCCTGTGGGTGATGAGGGTGCCTCAGGACTGAATGTGGGCAATCTTCTGAGAGTCCACTGAGTGAAGCTGACAGCGGGCTCATGCTCAGCTTTCATTGAGCGGGGTCAGCCACACAGCGAGAGCGCTCCTCTGCTCCAGCCGCGGGAATTAGCCCCATCTGTGTCTCCATTTGTCCTTAGAGCAGGGCTCTCCAGATGCAGTTAGGAAGGTGGGCGGCGGGCCTCAGTGTAGACGCCCTTTCATCTGCAGATGTGGGCGACTCAGACACAGCCCCTGTAGAGCTGTTGTTCTGCCTCCTCCCCTTCACAGGGGACTGTGCTCTGAGGGGCAGGGCTCATCAGTCCAGGCAGGCCCCAAGGCCATGTACTTAGTGTTCCACAAAGATCGCTCGACCTTGGGAGCAGCTGAGGACTTAGCACCCCGTGTCACCTCTCCAAGAGAGTAAAGATTCATAAAGCACTAGGTTGTTTTGTAAGACATTTTGATAGATGCTGGGAACGGGACAGAAAAGATAAACAAACCAACAGGAAGCTCAGGCTTTGCTTCTCAAAAATCTATTCATCTTTTTTCTTCTTTCTTATTTTTTGAGACAGGGGCTCACTATACAGCTCAGGCAGGCCTCCAACTCATTGTCTGCTTACCTCAACCCCTGAGTGCTGGGGTTGTAGGTAGGCACTACCCTGCCCAGCAATACTTTATAATCTGAATGAAGAAAACATGGAAATATAATACAAAATGACACACTGGATGGAATGACTGGGTGGATGGATGGCGGCGGCAGGAGTCAGGCTTCCCACTCAGCGTGGGGGAGGGTTACAAATGGAAGAGAAGGCTAGAGACACACACCCTGTTGTGCTGGATTATCATGGGGCAGCTGTGTGCATTTAGTGTGGAGCTGCAGATGGAGACATACGAACATAAAACCTGCCACTCTTTGGACAGTCTCACACTGTCGCCAAGGCTTGTTGGGAGCATAGCGTGGAAGGTCCTTGAGCCCACAGATCTCCAGAGAAACCAGGAATGTTAAGCAGACAGGACTGCCTTTCCAATGGGAAAGATGAAAAACCTGTTCTTCCATCCAGAAAGCTGGGAACTGGAAGTGATTAATAGCCTGGTGATCTGTGTTATCTGCCAGGCCATACCAAGCTCCTAGAACCAGGACCAGAGGTCACAGTCATCTAAATGACTCTTACAACCAGGGGCTCCCCAAGTCCCACAACCAGGGCCAGAGGTAGGTGTTAGTCCAAATGACCTCTACTCTATCTGTATGACTAGGACCAGACCAGACTCTTCCTTAGGCCCTTAGGCTAATAAGGGTAGCCTCTTTCTAGAACCCAAATAGCCTGTACCCTGAGTTTTAATGTTTTAATTATGCTTTCTTATGCATCAAGGATTGTATTATATCAGGAAACTTACCCCCCTCCCACCCCAAATCATAAGGGTCTTAAATACTCTAGGAATGACCACCTGACACCAGACTCTTTACAAGTCTTGATTCAGGTTGATGAAGTCAATCTGAGCTGAGTTTTCATTCTTGTCTTTTCCCAGTTCATGTCTCTGTCTGACACCTGCCAAGACCCCCTCACTGGCTGGCCTTAGACTTCTGTCTATCCTCTGCCTCGGCTTCCCAAGTGCTGGTAGTACAACCATCAGGGCTGACCAAAATCTAACTCCTTAAAATATTAATTTTTAAAACACATTTCTTTTGTGTTGGGGGCAGGCTTGTGTCCCGGTGCTTGTGTGGAGGTCAGAGGACAACTGGCAAGAGTCAGTTCTCTCCTCCCACCACGTGGGTTCTGAGGATCCAACGCAGGCAGTGAGCTTGGCAGCAGGCATCTTTACTCACGGAGCCACCTCAGCGGCCCAGTCGTCAACCTTGCCAAGTGTGTAGTTGAGTGAGGTTAAACATGCTTGCAGTTGCCTGCAACCGTCACTCCCCCTCATCTGTGTGTCCGGGGAACTGAAACCACGTCTGCTAATCAGTTTGCCCCCCACACCCTGGCAATCCCTCCACGCCACCAGCCATGGCACCTGCCCCTGGACCCTCTCCCTTCTGTTAGTTACCTTAAGTAACTAACCCTAAGGCATTTGTCTTTTCCCGCCTCGCCCATTTCTCCTACAGTGCCGTCTTCCAGGTTCACACGATTGAACCATTTCTTCAAATCCCCTTCCCTGTGAAAGCCAGAAGCATTTTGTAGGGCCTGAGCCTTAAGCATTCAAGGAAACCTGCACAGCGTGTGAAACCATCCGAAGCGGCAAAGGGAAATAGTCTGAGTCTTTGTACAGAAGCTCTGTTCCTACAGTTGCACGCGGAATGGAATCTTCACTGTGCGCTGGGAACAGCTAGTTCCTCCCAGAGTGTTCCAAGCAAACAGGATGGGAAAACCATAGCTTCACAGTGGAGAAGGCTGGTGGAGGCAACTCAGGCAGGCACACAAGTCAGCATCGCCTTGGTGACTGACCGTGTGTGCTGCTGACATGGTTGGAGACGGCAGTTATCGCTTGGTCTTGGACCAAGACTCTCAGCGAAGGGATTGCAGAAAGAGATCAGATAGGTTTGCTATCGGCCTTGAATTCTCCACCCTGCTCCCCACCCCCAGCTCTCAAGTGCTGGTTATAGGCTTTTATGTGCCACCATGCCTGGCTGCTATTAATTCTTTTAATTGTGACAAATTCATGTTGTGTATGTAAGAGCTTCATAATGAAGCTCAGGGTGTAGGGAAATTCTCTGTACCATCTATGAAACTCTTGTTTTAAGAGGAGCTATGGCCCGAGGCAGATGGAGAGAAAGCCGCGCTGGCGGGCAGAAGAGGACAGAACCAGTTGGGGCCAAAAGTCAGGGCAAACGTAGGAAGCCCAGTTTTCTTGGGTGTGACATGTGGAGGCGGGCTGTCCCCTTGTCTCCTGGCTCTGATGGCGTCTTCTCTTCCTCCCCAGCTCTGAGCTACTCCCGCTCTGCAGGCACTCCTTGGATATCTGTTTTCTCTCAGGTTGACACCCTGAACTTCTGGGACCCCAGGAGTGAGGGATTCAGAGAGGCCAGTTCCACCGGAGACACAGTTCCACACCCAAGATGACTTTCCGAGGACATGGTCCCTGTCTTCTAGGTGCTCGGACTTCACACGGAACCCATACTGCTGAGCACTCTAGAACCCCACCGCCATGGGCCAGGATTCTAGTGGAAGGCTGTGCCCTGTACGCTTGCCTGCTTGTCTGTCTTTGAGACAGGGCCTCCTGTCATCCGGGCTGGTCTTGAATTCACTATGTAGCTATGGATGACCTTGAATCTCTCATCCTTCTGCCTCAGCCTTCTGAGTGTTGGGATGACTGGTGTGTTTTCTAAAAGCAAGACTATCTCTTTAAAGACTTAACATAGTTCAGAGCGTGAGATTGATCCTGATTGCATCCTGCTATTCGACCTGTGGACCTCACCCGTTTGTGCCTGCCATTATTGCCTTCTTAGCAAGGAAAACCCGAGTTCTGAGACTTCCCCTTGATGGCTTCTCTGACAGGAAGCTGCTTCTGAGTTTTTATATTTTGTCTTTCGAGAAGTGTGTGACGGACGCTTTGTAAAATGTCAAAGATCCCTTTGAAAATAAATAGATTTTTATTTTATTTTCTACAAAATGAGTTCATTTAAGGAAAATCTAGTAAAGTACCCAGAGGAACCAGCATTCCACATATAAAATCTTAAAGACCCACAGGGAAAATGGGCCAAGGAAACGATTTGAATCAGCGGTGCTCTGCCATGCGTTCTCACGATGGTTGACAGTGGGACAAAGAGCTGACCCTGAAAATGCCCCAGACTAGGAGCAGGGAGCCCACCCCAAGAAGCGGAGTACAGCACTAGGTTCTCCCCTAGGCGCTCTGGGGGGGGCAGGAATGTGCTCTTGAATGGGTGAAGGGTTAAGATAAACTTAACCAAGCCGGCTGGGACACCAGGCTTGGAGCCAGACAAGCAGGGAGGACCAAATAGGGGCAGGCAGTTCCCAGGACTCCTGGCGGGGGCACTCAGGATCTTCACAGGCCAGGACCCAGAGCCGGTGCCACTGTTATCACCCTCCCTAGATTGCCTAGATAGTTTCCTACTGCCAGAACTCGGCAACTCCCATTAACAGGGTAACCTGACTGACGCGGCTCTGGACTGACCTTCCCCACTGTGAGTGTGCATGCGTGTGTGTGTGTGCGCATGTGTGTGTGTGTGTGTGTGTGTGTGCGTGCGTGCATGTGTGCGTGTGTGTGTGTGTGTGTGTGTGTGTGTGTGTGTACATGGCTGGCCCTAAGCCCTAAGAGGGTTGGTCTGCTCTTGACAAAGGGTCTATATAGTCCTGCAGAGGGCAGGCCTCCCTGTTGGGTGTCTGAGGGTCTATAATTGCCCTCCTGACCCTTCCCAACACTGCTTCAAGCTGCAGAAAAGGTGGAAAGAATCAGGGACAGAAAGCACAAAGCCAAGTTTAGGAAGTCAGGATGCCAGCTAGAGGTTTGGGGGAGCAAAAGGTGACCGTTGAGGTCATATCACAAAGGGGTCACTGGGCCGTAACCAAGCAGTCAGGATTGGGGGTCACTGTGCTGTGAATATTTTAGTATCTCATTCTCAGAACCACAGTGGCTACATACTTGGGAGCCAGGGGAAGGCCAAGGGGAAGGATGGAGGCCGGGGAGGGGGGGGAGGCCAGGGGAAGGGTAGAGGTCGGGGTAGAGATGAGGACAGGGTGGGGGTGGAGTTCAGGTAAGGGGCAGAGGCTAGGGGAGAGATGGAGGCCAGGAGAGAGGTATGGAAGCCAGGGGAAGAGTGGAGGTCGTGGTAGGGGTGAGGACCGGGAGGGGGTGGAGTTCAGAGGAGGGATGGAGGTTGGGTGAGAGGTAGAGGCTAGGGGAGAGATGGAGGCCAGGGAAATGATTGTTGTACCCAGTAAGGGAGCTGCAGGGCAGGGCTGGGGCTTAGCTGCAGCTCTATGCACTGAAGCCAGGGTCTCTGGAGAGATGCTGTGTGGCCATGGAGGAACACGGTGTGTTTGTTCACTCTGCTCACCTCTGCGATATGACACGGTACAGGGAAGCTGATGCTGCGGAGAGCGGTGGCAGAGGTAGGAGGTATTCTTGGAAGCTGGTGACCTCTCAGAGGCAAATGTTGAGGCAGAGCCCTCTCTCTCTCTCCTCAGACTTAGGGGGTGACTGGGGTCAGGTGGGCCTGGGTTGGGTAGGGAACATCCTCCTGCAGCCAGGATGGCTGGGCTCTTCTGGGTCATCCGTAGCCTCTACCCAAGAAGACCTACCAGCTGCCCAGCCTTCTTGGCCCCTCCAGCCAGCCCTTCCCACTCATCTTGTCTACCCTGGGCAATAACTAGTGAACTGAATCAGGCCCCAGAGCCCCACCCAGGTGGCCTTGACCTACTTTGAAGACTTTTCTGGGCTTCATAGCCCTGACTGAAGACAGGTGAGCCAGGAAACTGCAGGCCCGGGGTGAGGACTCACCAAGGCTTCGGGATGTACCTTGCTCGTGACATTCTTTCTTTTCTCTGTCCCCCTCCCCTAGCTGCTATTTTGGTCCTTCCTCCATGATGGTGCGGGGTGAGCCTCTTTTCATGTCAGGATGCCAGGCCCCCGCCACCCTGTAAACAGCTGAAGGATGTGGTAGGAGACAAACTTTCCACTAAGATGTCTTTGAACCGGTTCCCTCACACAGGGGCTCCCCAGCTCCTCCTAGCCAAGGGGACCCTGTTCCATCTCACTAGGCCAGGCCAAAGTATCAAGGTCATCTCTAGAGGGGTCCTCGCAGAGAAGCCACAATCCAGCATCCCTGCCCACCTTGAGGACCCTCACAGGGGTCTTCATGAATCTGCAGGAGTGGCAACCGCAGATCAGGGAGGATGGAGTGTAGAGCTTGTCAGGTCCACCCTGCAGGCAAGTGTTTGAGCCCTAGAGCCTGTGGCCAGCCTGCCAGGGAGGGAACCTCGGAACCAGGTCTGTGCTGGCTCTGGCTAGGCAGTCCTCCAGCAATTCCTCCTGAACTGTGTCCCATCCACTGGGGCTTCTCCAGACATCTCAGATGTAAATGAACTGGGAGACTTGCAGAAAGCCGCATGGCTCTAGGCCTCACTCTCACACAGTAGCAGACCCAGACAGGAGCCTTTAGCGTGGACCTTGCCACCTTCAGGAGGCCACACAGTGTCAGCCAGAGCCTGGCCACACCGTTCCAGAAAGACTGGTTCCCAGCCTCAGTTTCCTCCATCGTAAGGAAGGGCTGGTGCCCAGGACAGCCTGGCGTGTGTGAGCTCAGGACTGAAGCTGCCATTATCAAAGTCACTGTCAGCGTCTCTGTTACGGCCAGAGACTGGTGGTTAAGAAAATGACCCCCCACACCAGTGAACACTCTCTGAACCCCAAGTCTTTCTCCAATCTCCCCGCTGTCCTCCATCTCCACTCCTGGCCATTTTGCTCCAAAACCACCTCCCCAGTGGCCCTCAGACAACCTCTTTTCTACAACGGAGACGTTTCTGAAGTTCCTCATATCAAATCACTCCCCCAGGGGCCTCAAGAACAGTGAGCGACACCCTGGGGAAATGACGTGAGCCTCCAAGACACTTGCAATGGTCTTTTTTACCTGGAGACTTGTTCCCAGACTACAGGAGGCGCAGCCCAAATTTGGATGCCTCTATGGATATTTTTATTTTCTTACCCTGCAAACCCTATACACCCTTCAGTGGCCAGTTCAGCCACCTCCTCTTTTATTCTGTTTTCTCCTACCACACCCTTTTAGACACTGTTTTTTTTTTTTTTTTCATCTCTGTTCCCATTGTTACTGTAGCGATGTGGTCGTATCCTGTGCAAGGTGGAGATGGTGTGTTTGGGTGACGTCAGTGTTTCAGGATGACACTTCCATAAAGACTGTTCAGTGCTGGCGTCAGTCAAAACTTCAGATCAGTTCAGTAAAATAGCTAGTTTGTTTTAGAGCATCACACGTGAGAACCGAGTCTTTAGTAACTAAGTCTTCCAGTATGGGGAGAAGCCCACGGTGTCCAGGATGGAGAGCCTGGGGGGTGAGGGAGCAGAAAAGCCCTGCCGCCTGTCTTGGCCCTGTAGGTTTGTTTGGGAGCAAGGGGGTGCCAAGCAGGTTTCCTGAGGTTCCTGTGGCTTAGACATGATGTGAACTCACCTTGTTAGCAAGTGGCTCCACATGGGGTCTTTTGTGCTATCTGCCATGTGGCTTCTGCCTGGCCACTCAAGCTCTCTGGCCTCGGTTTCTTTCTAAGTGGCGCAGACGATCCCTTCTCAGAGTGCCGTTATCACGATGCTATGAAACCACATCCCCCTGGCGAACGCTGCTCCCCTCCATTGCTTGTCAAGTTTGTCATCACCATCCACAACCCAGACTGTGAAGTCCCCAAGGGTGACAGCCAGCTTCCATTCCTCTATGTGCACTCAGGGCCCAAGCACAGGGCCTGGTCCCCTGTGCATGCTAAACTTTCTGTGTCCCTGAGCCTAGGAGGGTATGTGCCCTATCAGGGAATCTGGTGTAACCCCCCCTCCCACACACACCCGCAGCTCAGACCTCCAGAGCGAGGCAGGAGGCCCTGCTGGGCCTGGCCCTATGGTTCTGACCACACAGGGACAGAGCAAGTATGCAGGAGCCAGACTCATGCACGTCACCTTTTAGGGGTGTGGCCTGGGGTGTGACACTGAACCTCTATGAGCCTTAGCACTCTCACCCACAGAAGAGGACTGGCTTGAGAACTGGACTGTTCCCGGCCTCAGTTCCTTGGTGTCATTGTTCACGTCTAGCGTAGACTTAGACGCCCCGTCCTCCCCGATGTCACTGCCAGTGCTACTGATCCTGCCAGACCTGCTCAGGTGTCAGCCCCTGAAGGCCTTCCTGTGAGTGCTCACACAGCTAGCTCAGGGGTTCTGTGAGTTAGGGGAGCCTCCACCATCCTTTAGCGGCTCCAAGAATCTGAAACTGTGGTAGCACCCCTCTCTGATAGCGCCCCCCATCTCTGCAGCCACGCCCTTTGCCTGGGTGGGATTCCCGAGGGCTCTGTTCCACACCAGACCCCTGAGGCCTTTTCTAACTCAAGGTCCTACAAGAGTGGAGGGGAAAACACTTGCTTTTTTAGTGACTTCCCTGCCCTCTGCTCCTTCAAGCTTGCTGCTTAGGAACAGGGGTAGGAAAGGGCAAAAAAGGCCTGCTTGCAGGTTCCCATCCCCTCCTCCCCTGCTACAAGTCCTCGCTGCCCAGAGACTGGAAAGTGGCAGGAGAGACATGCCAATGTTTATATTTCTCATAGATTCAGAAGATCTGGGCTTAGAGAAGGTGTCTCCTCTATGTCTGAGGCTGGGCTGGAGATAAGGCAACCATATTTGTGACTCCTTATTAAATCCCTCTCAGTGACCCAGGGACAAGACCCTTCCCACCCTCAGCCCCCCTCCTCCCCAAGTCCTCCTAATGTGAGACTTTATTAATCTTTCTACCAGTGTGGAACCATTGGATGCAGAGCCCCTGACCCTCCCTAGCACCGGTGATTTTTTTATGCACACCCAGCAGTCAAGCTTCTGTTAGCAGAGGACCAGAGCAGGAGAGCTGCTGGCCTGAGGAGGCGCAGGATTTATGGGATGCTCTAATAGAACACAGACTGTGGAGCAAAAGCTTTCCCTGTGGTTCAGACCGGCAAAATGCTCCGCCCTGCAGCTGCGACTCCTCCCCTAGGAATCCCCCGCAGTGGTCGGAGACTTTGCTGGGAGGTACCTCAACACAGGCGACCACATCCTGGGACGGTTGCCCCGGGAGTGCCTGTGGCTGGTACAGCAGAGACAGGAACGGAAAGCAGGTCCATCAACCGGCACCCCAGCTCCCGGAGGAAGGCTAGACCCACAGTCCGCAGGCGGCATTGAGCAATGACAGCAGTAAGGCTGAAGTCATCTGCGCCTGTGTGAAATCCCAGTCAGGCAACATGGACCACAGCATCTACTCTGTCTGGGGAGGCCCCTGGACTGTCGGGGTGCAGGCAGCCTGGGGGTGCGGACAGCCAGCAGATCTGGCAAAGCCAGCCTGGCCCACAGGCCTGGAAACAGCTGGGCAACTCCCATCTGTCCTCCATCCTTTGCACCACGCTGGCCTGGCTCTCCTTTCCCTATATTTGGCTAGAGTACCAGGCCACAGTAGATGACAGCGTTGAAGTTTTGCCCAAATGGATCAAAGCTGCCTCCACTTTGCCCACAGCTAGTGTGGAGCCCAGACACAGTGCATTCAGCTGGTCTCCTACAGACAGTGTCATGGGAAGGTCGCTGCTCTTAGGCCACCTTTGCATTGAGAGTATTTTAGGGGAACACCAGAGCATTGGGCTTACCTTCTAAGGCAGCTGGGTGATGGTGGGGAGTGGGGGAGGATGAAGCATTCCCAAGTCCCCAAACAACCACAGGATACCCGTCTCTCATCCCTTGGGGAACAACCTTCAGGGGTGTGTCCAGATAGCCCTCAGGACTGAACCTGGATGGCCAGAGCACAGATGAACTTGTATATGGTGTCGCCTCCTTCCTTAATTATGGCTGGAGCCTCCAGAACATTCCACTGCAAGGACTTGAGCTCCTCTACCCTTGAGGAAATGTGTGCCGCCACTTGTGCACGTGTACGTGCACACGCGCGTGCGCACACACACACACAAGCACACACAGCACTGAGTTTAAGGAATTGTCACAACACGCCTCATTTTCACACAGCAATCATTTAATCTCAGGAACTGAGGACAGGCCACCATAGCCTGGCTGGAACCCTCCAGTTTTCTGAGGCTGTGGGAGAGGTCCTGTTTAAAGTCCTGGGTGCAATAGCCACAGTCACCTAAAGCATTCTTGTCAACCCAAGGGGATCTCTGGGGACTCAGAGCTCTGACCCTCCCAGGACAGACCTCTGTGCTCTTGCCCCAATGAGCTGCCCATCTCTTGATTCTGTGACTGGAAAGGGAACCCCTATAAACCCAAGGATCTCAGAATAATGTTCTATTGTCCAGGGATAGAGACAAGGTCCAGCCAGTGCCTGTGGTGGACTCAGAGAACCCTGGGGGGCAGGTACTGGCCTCGGCCTGACTGGGTGGGAGCACGTGTTTGTCTTGGTTGCTCTCAGCTGACAGTGCCCAGGAAGGCCATGTCCCATGCTAAGTGGGCGCTTCTGTGATTACATTCAGACCGTAGTGCCTTCCTGGGTGATAATGGCAGCCCCTGACCCAGGAACTATCTTGCAGCACTGAATGACCTGCTCAGCCCCTTGGCAGCTTCCTGAGACTTAGGATCAAAGTACCTGACATGGCAGAGTGAGCTGAGGCCTCAGAGTCACCTAGCATGGCCCTCCACCACTGCCAGAAGTGGCCAGCCCCTGCTAGCTCAACCCAGAGCGCAGTGCTCACACAGTTGGCCATGCCTTCTGCTCCAGGCTCCTGCAGGTTGATGGACAGGTGGAGGATAAAGGTCTGGGAGAATGCCCTTCCACCTCTGCCAGGGGCCGCAGCCTCTTGGAAGCTGATAGGTGGCAGAGCAGGAGAGCAGAGGGAGGGGCCATCCGTAAGCCTCAGGGACGCAGGCTAGGCTGCTCCGATGTCATCATAGTCCTCCTCTTCATCAGTGGAGTCTGACTGGGGGCCAGGGGGTCCTGTGGGGCCAGGAGGATCAGATCAGCAGGGGGCGGAGTCATGGGACATGACATGCCATGGGGCAGTGAGCAGGCCTGTGTCCACCCCCTACCTCGGTCCCTGTGGCACCATCTGAAATCAGCTCATCCTCTTGCCTACTGCTGCCCCCAGTCCATAACTGAGGTTCCCAGACTGGTGCACAGTGAATGAGTGTGTGCGGGCAGTCTTACCGCTACTGGCACCTCCCCTATGTGGCCAACAGCTTCTGCTTGGATGCCTCCAGTGGCAGTGAGCTCACTTCCTCTCACAGAAACCTCCAAATATTTCTCCACCCTGTTCACACCCCCCACCCCCACCCCGCCTCTGCCCCTGTACCTGGACATTCAAACTGCTCCATTGGAGGATTGTGGTGTGGTGACTGGAAGTTCTGGTACCACTCTTCAGATGCAGATGAGGTGCTGGAACTGTCACCGTCTGCCGTCCCTGCTGAAGACCCAGACTAGTTACTCTCAGCCAGCAAGCCTGAGGACTCCAGAGAGCCAAGTCTGGAGCTAGGCACATGAGGAAGGAGTGGCCCAGAGAGAGAGAGAAGGAGACTTGTCCAAGGTCACACAGCCAGCTAGCTACTCAGAGTTTGGGCTCTGCGCCTCTGCTGGGTAGGTTTGACATAGGATTGGGAGGTTGGGGGACACACAACTACCTGAAAACATTGCCTGAGAGCCAGCCAGTTCCAAGTTGGGGGGTTGCTCTGCGGGGGGACTCTTCTCAGAAGAAAACACCTGGGAACTCCACGGAGGTGGCTTGCTGCTGGGATTGTTGCAGTAACCCTCCCCAGAGGAGGTGCTGGACCCACTGTTGCTCCTCACGTGGTACTGAGAGCCCAGAGGTGGGACATCGGCCACACAGGGTGTGGGGTCAGCAGCTGGGATGTGGGGAACATGTAGCTCTTCGAGTCCTGGGCCAGGAAAAGGGAAAGAAGGAAGCAAGAGGGTTTTCAATTAGACTCGCAGCAGAACTTACTGCTTATGGGAATGTTAGGCCAGAGACACTAGTTGAGGAAAGTCTCTGCTAGTACCTCCGAAGATGAGCTCAGCTACCGAGTTTGGAGGCAGTGTTGGCACCCTGCTTATCTTCTCTAAGACCCGTCAGCTCTGGACTCACCTTCTTCCTCCAAGGGTGGCATCCGAAACCTGTTCTGCTGGGCCTCCTCCTCGGTGACCCGATGCCTCTGGGAATCTGCAGGAAGCAGGGTGGGTGAGGCGGGTATGGGGTCCGTCTCCTACCAGGAGCCTGGAGGAGGACGGCCCTGACTGGGACAGGGTTCGAGTATCATCTATGGTATCTCAGGTCTACCATGGATCAGTGTGGAGACAGGTGGTTGCCGCCACCCCTGCCCCACGCCACACATGTTCCTTATAAGAATGTTACCAACTCAGCGGCTTGCCCCCCTGGTTGGTCCAGAAATGGGCTGTTATTTGACCTGGGAGGCACTTCCTGGGCGGAGAAGCCACATGGCCCAGAATCATTGCATTCTGCGCAGCTTCAAGGCTCAGGCTCAGGCTTAAGAACATGGGTCAGCTCTTTAAAGTTTGACCGTGACTGTGAGTTCCAGTGTCATAGCATCTGGGACACGGCATGACACCTTATACACCTGAGTTCATATGTCTCGCTGTGTCTGTATGGCCACCAAACCTCACCCATGGGTCAGTGGAGGTGGGTCCTCCTCTGGGATCCTCCCAGAGACCCCAAGTCAGCTGTGAGGTGGGATAGCGTCCATCCTTCCTCTGCAGAACCTTCAGAGGCTCCCTGTCCTGCCCCCTTACAGCTAGCAGGCTTGTGCTCTGAGTGAGGGATGGAAGTGAAGGATAACGTTGCTGTCCTGCTGTGTGGATATGGCAATGGCTCGTTCTGTGGCCATGTAGATAAAGGTCACGGCAGCGTTGAAGGAATCTGGGACTCCCTCAGCTTCCAGGACTCTGGTAGTTGGAAGGTTTCTGTCACACATGACCGAACTCCGGTACTAACTTGATTGTACAGTAGGCATAAGTGGCACTCAAGGATTTTTGACATGTTTCAAGGGGATCCATAGAGGTGTGGGACCCTCCGGCCTTGTCTGTCCCCCAAGCATTGCCTGGCTTCTGATGTAGGTGCCATCTTCCCTGGTCCTGCTCCCAGCAGGCAGTGGCAGAGCTAGACAGACTAAGAGGCATGCACTGGTGTCGCAGTGGAGGGACTGGGCAGGCCGGAGTAAGACGTGGTTGCGGGATGATGAGTGTGTAAGAATTTCCCTGAGTTGTGTCTCACCTGGAGTCTCAGGGTTTGCACAAACTCAGCATCCTTAGATGCATGTACGGGGCCTGGTGATGGTACTGAGACCTTACCCAGCCAGAGATGGCATAGGCCACACTCCTGTGAGTAGGCAGATAGCCAGGGTCACAGGGCACTTTGAAAGTTTTAGGACCATTCGGAGTCAGTACAGGAGAGCAACAAGGAAGTCCCCTGAAAGTCTTGTGGGCACCAGCAGGTGCCCTCCTGCAGGTCCCAAGCCCCTGGAGCCAGCCCAGCACTCACTGTAGAAGGTGGTCAGGGCCACAGGCGGCTGGGAGCTGAAGTCATATTGCTCATAGTCAGAGCCGGAACTGGTGTCTGAGTCCTCAGGGACCCGGGGCTGGATGAACAGCATAGGCGCTGGGGAGAGAACAGAGGATTGGGGCACAGGACCCAGCACCAAGGTGGGCAAAACGCTGAAGGGGAGAGAGAGGCTGAGAGCCCAGAGGCAGGGACGGGGGCAGAATAGCAGGTGATCCATTTTGTTTCACAATGCGATGAATGTGAGCTCAAACTTTCTGGAGGCAAATCTGTGTCCTAAAGGGTGTGTGTGTGTGTGTGTAGAGATAGCAGTCTCTTTTTCTTTGTTTGTTTTTGATAAGGGTTTGTCTGAGTATACCTGGCTGGCCTGGACCTCACTTATGTCAACAGGACGAGCCTTGAATTCATAGATATCTGCCTAACTTTGCTTCTGGAGACCTAAGATTAAAGCCATATGCTGCAAGCCACTACCCTTCACCACATTCTGACAGGTTCTCTTACTGGGACCTGGAGCTTGCTGATCAGCCTGGACTGAGTGGCCAGTAAGACCCAGGGATCTGTCTGCCTGTCTCAGCTCCCCAGCACTGGGATTATAGGCCCATGCTACCATGCCCAACTTTTTGCATGGGCACTGGGGACTGAATTCAGGTCCTCATGTTTGCAAGGCAAGCACCTCAACCAATTATCTCCACAGTTCTATTTTTTTTTTTTACTCAGAGAATATGAAAAAAAATAAGACCCAAGAGAATCTTTTTTGTTTCTTTTTTAAAGATAGGGTCTCCTGTAAGCCATGTTAGCCCCAAACTCAATATATAGTCAAGATGATCCTGAACTGCTGATCCTCCTGCCTCCACCTCCCATGTACTGGCTTAACAGGAGTGCACCATTGTCTGGGTTGTGTGCTGCTGGGGACTGAACCGAGGTCTGTGTGTATTAAGCAAGTACTCTACCAGTGTAGCCACACCCCCAGCCTTTGTTCTGGGAGGATGGTGGTGGGCCTGTGGGGCATCTGGTTGGGAAGCATCTTGAGAAGTGACATCACATGTCTACTAGCTAGTGAGCAGAGATGACGTTTCCTCCGAGAACCAACAGTCCAAACACTTGGCTGTATTTGCTCAGAACTCAAAAGCTCAGAGTCGGTGCAGGGCTGAACTAGAAAGTCTGCTAAGTCAGAGAGGCTGTGACTGCTCAAGGCAACACAACCTGTGTATAGTCTGGCCTGGCTCCTCCAGTTGGTGCCACTTCGACCTCAGCAATGGTGACCCTCCAGAGTCCACCCTCCCGTCTTTTGCCTGCCTTCCCCCATGGGGGACATCCTACCTTCTTTGGGAATGGTGATGGGGACAGCGTGATAGTTATTGCTTCCTGCTTGGGTGGCAGCGGGCAGGTTCTGGTGGTTCACTGAAGCAGGGAGGGCTGAGAAAGGGAGGCAGAAGGCCTATACATCATTTTTATTTTCCCTGTTACACCAGATGGACTTTCAGGTTCCATCAAGGGCACATTTCCTTCACTCCACACCCAACACAAACGCAGAGTCTGCTTCTCCCGAGAAACCTCCGCTAGTAGGCTCTACTACTATGCGTGCTTGGAAAATCCTTCCCATCAGCAGGTTTCCCCAGGCCTGAGCTGGGTGGTCCTTGCAGGACCACTCCCACCGGGGCTCTTCCACACCTCATGTACTAGGGGATGCCTATACCTCACAACTGCTGTTTCCTGTGCAGTAGCTCTGGGAAGGTCGCACCTACCATATCGTCCTTTTGCTCTTAAGAGAAGAACAGCTATGCAAACGAGGGAAACAAGGAGGAGACTTCCCAAGACAATACAGGGTATGAGGAGTGTCAGCTCTGGAGACTCCTTGTCCTTCACGCTCACCGGCACAGAAGATTCTGGAAACCCAGTTCAGGCAGGAAAAGAAATGGATGTGAGCGCCTTTAACACCTTCCTTTGCCTTTTCAACTTTCATGAAGCATCCCCACCTTCCTTTCCACCATTTTCCTCCTCCCATTGGCTTCTAAGTGCCTCCTCTAATGGTAAGTGCTCTGTGAGTGCATATTAAATGAGCAGTTCACTAAATGTATTTACTGTCTGAAATTTCCCTTTGGCTACTAGCCCACAACTCTCCCTCCCTCCCTCCCTCCCTCCCTCCCTCCCTCCCTCCCTCCCTCCCTCTTCCTCTCTCGGCCTTCAGCACCCAGCCTTTGTTCAGCAGACAATCATTTAGTACCACAGTGTGTCAGGCATTATAGCCTAGGGTTACACCAGATGACATTATCACAGGCCTGGAGGCTCTGCCTGGGGGGGGGGGGCTGTAAGGAGGGCCATAGGCTTTAACTGTGTCTGCTTTCCCAGAGAAAAACACAGTTCTCCATCAGTTCTCACTTTCTCTCCTTTCCTTTCTGGCTGTTGTCAGGGATGATTTGGGCTAGGAAGGGAAGGTTGATTTGCTACCCAGAAGCACTGTAAGGGGATACTGAAATGTGGGGGTTCTGGGGTGTAAACCCCGAGGAAGCCGCTGGGGCTAAGGGAAGTGTTGACAGTGGATCCCCACCTGACTCCAGGAGGCCTAGTCTCTCTCTGCAGTAGGTGTGACTCCCCACCCTGACTCCAAGAAGGGACATGGGAGCTGCAAGTTCTGTCAACTTCATTCCATAGCCTGGGCAGTTCCTAGCGCCTCACTCCTGTCTATTTTCTTTATCCGTAGCCAGGGCCTCTGACAGGACTCTGTTCCTTTGGTGTCTCCTCCAGGCCCTGTCCTGCCCCATCTTGAGGGTCTGAGGCGGGTGCAAGTGATCAGGCAGAGCAGCAGGGAGTGCAGCCAGTGCTGGACCTCCACATAGCTCTTACTGCACAGACCGCTCGGAGTGCTGGGATACTCTTTCATGAAATCAGAGAACATACCCGCAGCAGGGATGTGAGCCCCAGGAGCCAGTCCTGGTGCTGGCCAAGCTACACAGAGCTAGCAGACGGACCTGGAACAGGTCTGGAAAGAAGCTGAAGTCTGAGTGCTGGCCAACAGGGCTGCTGTCACCCTAACTCTGGACCTCAGCTTGTTCCTCAGATTTTAGAGAGGCTTCCCTCAGTTGATGGCGGCGGGAGGGGGGGTGCCAAAAGGTTTGGGAAATAATGCAGGAGGGCACTAGACCACACACCCTAAACCTTACTCACACTGACTGGTGCTCTTGGTGCCAGGAGTGTGGCACCCAAGTGGTTTCAAAGCACTTAGGATCTCTCTGGCTCACAAGGCGTGCATGTGCATGTGTGTGGTGTATATTGCTCACATATGTCCTTTATGGCAGGATGCCCCCCAAGGGACTGGTTCATCGGTGGGATTGGGGGCCCTGGAAACAATCCATCAGCTGTCCCCAGGCAGACACCCATGACTATACGAACACACATGCAAACACAGGCACCTGCGCTGTGGGAGCAGCTACACTCACCTATCGTGACAGGGACCCTGGAAGGCACTTCAGCAGTGGACAGGTTGAGATGTCTCCGCGAGTCTGTTGGAAAGTACCACCAATTTATTTAGTGAGTTTACTGAGTATCTACTGTGTACCAAACCTTGGTCTAGAAACTGAACAAGACAGACGAGCGCCCTGGATCCCACTGTAGGCCTAAGGGTACAGGAACCATGCCCATAGCAGTGAGAGGAAGAGGCTTCAGTTAGGATGGGGGTGGATAGAACTAGCCCTTCTTCCTCAGTAAGCTGCTGCAGACCGTGTCCTTTCCCCACTCGACTTTCAATTGCTCTTTGGGACCTCAGGAACTGGGGAGCTGTGTTCTCATCAATATAATCCACACTTCCTCTAGCGGATCTGCTTCCTAGCTTGTGGCGCTTACACAGGCCTTAAGCCACAGCATCTCAGTCTCCAGCTACCCAGAAGAGCACCCTTTATTCTGAAGCCTCAGACGTCGGGGAGCCAGCAACTCAGTCTCCAGCTACCCAGAAGAGCACCCTTTATTCTGAAGCCTCAGACGTTGGGGAGCTGCCCCGGTCCTCCTTGCTGCTAAACAGCAAAGCTGGAGTCAGGATTCTGAGCCCCACAGGGAGGCTCACACTGGGTTCCTACAGGTGGGGGACCTCACGTTCATACTACAAAGCCTCTGTCACTAGAGCAATGGCCTCACTCTGTGTGACAGCGTGTCAAGTTTGCTTTCTTTCACCACACCAACCTCAGCAGGATTTTTGGTGTTTCTTTCCCCCGCTCCTTTCCTCTCTTCTCCCTTCTTCCCTTCCTTGAGGTATTGAGGTTTGAACCCAGGGCATCAGGCACACCTAGGCAAGTGGTCTACCACCAAGCTGCACCTCCAGTCTGCTTTTGTCTTTATAGGCCATAAGACACCTATGTTATGACCTCCACTGTGGTCTTAGAATTGGAGAAGTGCAGTAGCAGCCTCCTCCTACAGTGGGTGTAAGACCGGACCGAAATAAGCTGCCAAGAGCCTCGCAGTATCTGGCATGTGACTACAGCTCCAGATGCTGTCACACATGTTGTTACCATCCATGTGTCCTAATCTGTTTTTTCCTGCAACCATCACCTTTGGGATAGCAAGTTGGCTTCACCTCCTGAACCATTCCAATCAACAGGGACCAATTACTTAGCACATAATAATGACTTTCTTGGTAATTACTTAATCTATGAATTTGGTTCTGAGTTGAGTATCTTGCAGGAAAACAAACAAAAAAAAACAAAAAAAAATCATTCTGATCCATTAGTCATGTCTGCCTGAGCATGGTAAGGGCCAGTATCTGGCAGCTGCTTAGCCATCTGTAGGCAGAATTTGTGGATCAGATCTAGTGGTGGAGGGACTGGGGAAGGAGTACCTGAGCAGACGACTCTAGCTGCCAGCGACTGGCGACATAAGAAGGAGTTGTTGAACCGCCAGGAGCAGCTGCTGAGGGTGGGTTCCTCTCCTTCACAGGAGTAGTACATTCTACCTTCCAGGGAATGCGGCAGCCCCCTGGGCCGGTCCACCTCCGATCCGCACCCCAAGGACCGACAGAGCACTTTGGCCTCAGACGGGTACCACTCGCTGTCACACACGGTGCTCCAGACCCCTCGGAAGTACACCTCCACCTGCCCTTCGCAGGAGTCGATGCCTCCAGTCAGGCGCCAGGACTGGTGCTCTGTGGGCAGGTGACAGAGTTGGGCTAGAATGTTCTGGGCCCAAACCGCTGTCAACTTAGAACCCCAACGCGGAGATGGGCCCAGACAGCCCTTGTTTTCGTCCTTCTTGCTCCTGTGATCCCTCTGCCCACCCCACTGCTCTGGCCAGCCCCCTGGTGGGACTCTAGATCTTGAGCTCAAATATGAGCTGTGAACAACTGACCGCAGCAGCTCATTCTGGGGGTTGTTACAGATAACTAACGCCATTGCTGTGGGTATAAAAAAGCAGCACAGGCGGGACCGGAAGCCCTGGCTCCACAGTGATGAGGGAGGGGTAGATATGACACTCCCCGCCTTCAATCCTGCTTCTACTAAGGATGTCCCATCATAAATATGCCACCTCCTTCAGGCTCACCGACTGACCTGAGCATACCACTCCTGCATCCTCCTTGTGACCGCAGTACTGGTCTCCAGGCAGCCCCGGACAGTCCCACAGATAGGTCTCAGTCCCGGAGCAGTTCACCTGGTCTCGGTGGATGGGTCCTTGGCCGGGGGTGAAGTGCAAGCCAGCCAGCGCTTGCACTGCCCAGCCGCACCTCAGTTGCTTACACACCACGTGCGCATCCTCCAGGTCCCACGTGTCATCGCACACTGTCCCCCACTTGCCGTGCTCCAGCATCTCCACGCGGCCAGCGCAGCGGCTGCCACCGTCCACTAACCGCACAGCCTGGTTCGCTGAGGACGGGAGGGTTTTGGGTGTTGGGGGTGGGGCAGGAAGAGTGGGAGTGGGAGTGGCTATAACCTAGAGGGAGGATTGGGAGCCCCCTCTAAACTGTGAACCCCGTGGGCGTGACTTAGAGATTATGTGGGAGGAATTTGAAGAACAGGGGGTAGGACTAGGGACCAGGTAGGCAAAGCCTTGAATATTGTCTCAGTCACCAAGACTCAGAGCAAAGACAGCCTGGGAGTATGGCAAATTTATCTATCTGGAGGGAAGAGTGAACATATAGTCCCAATCAGGAAGGGTAAAGGGAATAAACAGATTGGGTTAGCATAGGAGACCAGAGAGGACCAAGAGGATGCTCTGGAGATCCAGCTGAGGAGTCTGCAGGACACATCTGAGGTGATGCTCAGATCTGGTAATGACATGATTTAGTGGGGCATCAACATGGAACCCCTTGAGCTGGTACGACTTGGGAGGCTGGTGGTGGAAGTCTGGGGACCAAAGTTTGACTGCAGTGGTTGAAGTCTAAAACTGTGGGGTAGTTAGGGGGCAGGCACATGTACCTGCACAGGTGACCCGCACCAGCCTCTTGTCGCTGCTGCACTCGTGGTCCACCACCTTGCAGAGCTGCCAATCGGCTCCGCTGCATCGCACGGTTGGTGCCTGGGCCCACGTCGTATTCCCGGCACTGCTGATGTTCCCAGAGGTGGCCCCGGGTGACAGCTCCGAGGTGGGTGGCATCAGGTAGGTAGCCTTCTCCAAAGCGCCGCATCCCAGCACTTCACACACAGCCTTGGTAGTGAGTCTGTCTCCGTCCACCATGCATACAGGCTCCCAGGACGTCACCAGTAGAACCTCCACAAAACCGCTACAGCGACTGCTCCCGTTCACCAGGCGGACCCTCAGCTGCTCCTCTGGAAGCGTCAAATTTGAACTGAGAGCTCTTAAGAACTTTGCTCCCCCATAGAAATCAGGGTGAAACTGACAACTGGGGGATCCTCCTCCACCCTGTTTCATGACCTTGGCCAACACCTCTCCCAGCTCTGGTTCTCGGGCCTTCCTGCCAGTAGGATGCAGAAAAGACAGGCGCACATCAAGGCCTCACTCTAGAGTTCAGTTTAGAGAAAATGTGTGGCTCAGGAACCAAACTGGTGCTTTATGGTAGGTTAGACCCAGTGTGAGAATCAGAGACTGGGTCCCACAATCCCCTATCTGGTACCCCTGTCTCCAGTGGCATCCTTTGTAACAGAAAATCAGGATTTTGGCTCAGGGGCCCTTGTTGCACCAAGAGTTCCTTCCTAGTCCCTGGGTTGCACTGAACCTCTAACCTAGAGGACACACAAGACCTGCTGCTGCAGTGGATTGGGTGCCCTTCCTATAGGAACCTTTCTTAGGTCCCAGGGACCTTCCTATAGAAATAACCTGTTCCTGCTCGCCAGAACGCGCCCCACTGCTTGCTCACAGCTAGCTCTGCACAGAGTAGGCATCAGTAAACACTTGCAGAGAAAACGAAAGACAGGGTCGATGGTGCTCATCACCCCACCACAAACCCCGGCTTGCACTGCACAAATCCCTCAAGTGGCTTGTGGTATACATGAGACTCTCAAATACAGTCGTTCTCAGACAACAAGGAGAGCCTAATGGGACCTGGTTCCCAGGCCAGGAGGAAGGGGTATTCTCTGGAGTCAGAGGGCTTCCTTTGTACCTGTAAGTCCACTGTCCTTTCTCACCCAGAGGCACTCTGCTTGGCCTCAGAAAGTTGACTGTGGGCTTGGGAAAACGGTGTGTTTACCTGGGTCCAAGGGTATGTGTGTGGTGCTGCCGTTTCTGCGCTGGACAGAGGGGAATGGAGACGGGAGGCCTGAAAAACAAAACAGCGGTAGCCAGGGTGGGTGAGGGAGCTCCAGCCTGGGAGCCACCAAGATGTCTTAATGACGGGAGCTTGCTGAGGCTTTTGGGAAAATGTGGTCCTCAGCCTCAGGTTCCTTTGCTCCCTTTAGCCTGGGGTGGGGGAGGCTCTCTCTGTGTGGGAATCATTGTGCTACAAAGTGCTTTCCAATGACAGAGAAACTGGTTTTCTCTAAGGGCCTGTTCCAGATCTTTGCATATCATAATCCATTTACTCTCAACAACACAGTGCAGGTATAGTTATCAATCCTATTTTACAGATCAGAAAGGGAAACACAAGTGATAAAAAATGTGTTGCCAATGCCAGATAGGGGGCTTTTGTCCCTTTAGTGCCATTGCTGTCCACTCTGTCCCAGGAGGCAACCTCAGCATCTGCCTAGGTCTTTGGGCTTCTGTTGGATCCAGGCTATGGGGAGCTATAAAAGAGCTGAGAGAGAGAGGGAGGCCAACAGAAACATGGTGCTTGTCCCCCGGTCCCCTCCCTGTGAGGTCCCTTGAGCAGGCTGTTACTTATCTGAATGCCATTGCTTCTCTCAAAGGATAAACCTTTCTCAACTGTCTCCCTCTGGATTTCCCTGCTCACTGTGTTGTCTAGGGCCCAGGGAAGTCCCGGGGCAGCACCCTTGGAGACACAGTCCTTCCTATCTAGGCCCTGCCATCACCCTGATAGAAAGTCATCAGGTCTTTAACTGCCAGTCTTCACCAGTTCCGTCCTTTGCTTCCCAGCCTGACCTATATGGGGAAATGACTCAGAATTCAAATTGCAAACTCCACAGCGACTGTAATATTCAGAGCGAGAATTCAGATGCGCATGAATGAAGATTGCAGAATTTTGCAGAATTCCGGTTCCCATAGCAATGAGCCCAGTGCCCAGGTGTGGCTTTTAATATTTGTGCATATGCGGGGGAGGAAGAAGAAGGGAGGGTTGGAATGGTGGCTGGGGGGCTATGTGTAAGTGTATTAGCACGTGATTGAGACTCTGTATTCATCTGGTTGAATGTCTGTGCGTGTGCGTGTGTCTGTGTGCATGCGCACGGACGTGTGCAAGTGTGTGTATGCATGCGTGCGTGTGTGAGTGTGTGTGTGTGTGTGTGTGCAAAATCATGTTTGGGGTGGGGTGGAGCTGGGGGCTGTGTGTGAGTGTGTCAGCATGTGATTGAGACTTTGTATTTATCTGGTCCTATGTCCAAGTATGTGTGTATGCAACCGTGTTTGGGGTGGGTGGGGTTTCGGCTCCTTTGGTATCATCTCTCTCTTAGGGCGGACAACCACTTTCTTGTGCGTAAAGGTGAGTGCTATTTCTCCTAGACCAGAAAGTCCTGGAGGGCAGATCCCAGCTGGGTCCTCCAGGACTCAGTGTTTGTTGATTGGCAAACTGAATGAAAGGGCAAACTGGAAGCTGCCAGCTCCCGGGGAAGCTGTCACCAATGTACTGAAATTGACTGTACTCCAGCACCGTGGGCTATGTGTTACAGGCCTGTCCCATCCCTGGTTGCAAGAACCTGGTGGCTTTGTGTGACCTTGAATTTCTTGCTGTGGGAACAAGAACAGAGGCTACCTCAAACCTTCCTTCCACCATGGGCAGGAATCCCTCCTCCTTGTCACCAACACTTTGACTGGCCATCAGTTCCCATATCAAATAGGGTCATTTTTGCCTTTCCCCACGAGTTTACCTTGTACTATTAAGAATCCTGGACTTAAAAAGGTGCGAAGCTGATGGAAGAGACAGCTCCACAGGTAAAAGCACTTGCTAACAAGCCTGAGGACCCAAGCTCAGCCCCCAGACTCAAATGGTGGAAGGAGAGAACCTGCTGCAGAGGGTTGACTCTGACCTCATGCGCATGCCGTGGCATGAACACACACAAACAAATACGTGTGCTTTTTGGAAAGGAAAGCAGTGTTCAGTGCATTTTTATGGAATAGTACAAAACTACCCATGAAGTCAAATGTCTGTCCATGGACACACTGCTTGTAAAGTCTTGTCTGCTCATAGCATGGCATCGTATGCAGCCCTTTGTAAGACAGAGGGTTGAAATAGCGGTGCATGCCTTTAATCCAAGCACCCTGGAGGCGGAGGCAGGTGGATTTCTGCTTGAGTCCAGTCTAGTCTGCCTAGCACATTCTCAGGGCAAGAAAAGAGAAGGAGGAGGAGGAGGAGGAGGAGGAGGAGGAGGAGGAGGAGGAGGAGGAGGAGGAAGGAAAAAGAAATAGAGCCACATTGATCTGAGGGATTTTCATGCTCTATTAAGTAGAAAAGGCAAGACACAGAAAAGAAACAATGAAGGAAGTGTTTCGTTCAATGGCTGTACTCTAGTTTAATAAAGCAGTCACGTGTGCAAAAGGTATGTACGTGAGCAATGAGAAAACATTGAAACGCAAAGCTCCTTTCACACCGCTTGCATGAAATAGATGGCAGGTGCTACTGCAAGCATATTAAAAAGAAGGAAAGCACGGAGGCTTTAGTGGGGTGAGTGTCAGACATGCCTTGGCTCCCATCTTCTGCACTGCACAAAACGGACACAGTAGCACTTGGGTGCATAATCCCAGCCCTTGAGAGGTGGCGGCAAGGGGAACAGAAATTTAAGGTCATCCTTGGCTACACAATGATTCACTGTTGTATGTTGAATTCACTGACCACCTTAAATTGTCCTTCATTTTCCCCAAACACAAAACCTTGAACTGTGCTTTGTGTGCTAGAAAGCAATGGACCAGGAAGGGGAAGAGGTGGAGAGGAAGAAAGGGAGAGAGAGCAACCCCAGGCTGCAAAGAGGCTGCCTTTGCAGTCCGGTCCCAAGCAGAAACCCAGGTGGGACAAGAGCTGCTGTGGAGAAGGTTCAGGGGAAGATGCCACCAAGGGGAAGGACAAAAGTCTAAAGGAAGCCAGGAGCAGCACAAGTCCATACTACCCAGCGGGACCGAGAGGAAGCCAGAGAATTCCAGGTCAGCCCATGCTAGGTAGCAGGACCGTCTCAGAAAGAAACAACATCAAACCATAGCTGCGGAAGAACCCAGGACGGTGGTACATGTCTGTAAACCCATCACCTCAGAGGCACAGGCAGGAGGATTAGAAGTTCAGTTGCCCTTGGCTACATAATAGTGAGCCTCAGTATCAGAATAACAAAGCCCATAGAAGAGTCTGAGGAGCTGGGACTCTGATTTATCCTGTGTCTTCAAGGTTCATGGACATCCTAGGGAAGGGATGCTGGAGGGCAGTGGGGAGAAGCCTGGACACTAAAAGAGAAGCTGAGGCCCCCAGGCCATCCCAGCATTGGAACAAGTTCAGTAAGAAGACTCTCGCTTCCCTTCCCAGTCGTATGTGTCAGTTAGGTACCAGCTATAGCTCAGGGCGCCTGTGACCACAGCTCCACCCAAGATGCCAAAAAAAAAAAAACACAGGTGCCTAATGAAGTTGAGCACGTGATGGATGAAGGGTTCGTGTTGGGGAAGAGGAGGGGAAGGGAGGATTGAGAAATAAGGAGATTGAGTCTACAGGAAGAACCTCGTGGAAAGTGTGGCATGTGCCGCTGCTGGCAGCAGGGTTAGAAGTGTGGAAAGTGTTTTCAAGTTCACATATCAGGAACAGCCGCAAAGGAAGCCCTCCGTACCTGCGCTCTGCCTCTGGGCTTGTAGCTTGCAGGAGTGGCCTTGAGGGTTGGGGGTGAATTGGAGCCAGAGAGCTCACCTAAATTGTGTATTTCCCCCCCCCCATTGGATTAGGGGGAAAGGGGAGAGAGGGGGAGAGAATAGCGGGGAAGGGAAGGGAGGGGAGCTTCTGGATCAGGTTACTCATGGGGCTCAGAGTCCATATCTGGAACTAGTGGTTGGAGAGACCTTGCTCCAGCTGAGACTCTATCTATGTCTCTGAGCCCCAGGTGACTCCTTCCCAAACTGGAAAGAAGTCTCACCATATTACAAGTTCGTTATAAGAATCAATATGACATTTAGTCATTCAGGGCCTGGGGACCACAGCACTCCAAATGCGCTGTTGTTTCAGATAAAAAGCTTCTTGTTTCTCAAAGTTCTAAAGCCAAAGCAAGCAGATACCCACTCTTCCCGAAACTGAAGACACCTGAGGTCTCTGGAAACCACTGGAGAGCTGACTGGGAGCACACACACTCAAAATGTTTGTCATAAATTACTTATGGAGGGGTTTTAATGGCTGGGTGAAGGTTTACAATGGAATGGCAGTTCACCCTCTAGAAAACTGGTAAATCAGATACAGGCTTTGCTTCTGAGCCTGACAACCTGAGTTTGGTACCTGGGGGCCCACGTGATGGGAGAGAACAGACTCCGGCAAGTCGTCCTCTGATCTGACCATCCCAATCACACCCCCACAAAATATATAAAAACTGAATTTAAAATGGAAGGTAAATAAGAAAGCAAAGCAAACCTCTAGGTGTGCCTGAGGACGTTTCCCAAGAGAGTTCATTCACTAGGGGAGGGGATCTACCCTGGATGTGGGTGGCATCATCCCACAGGCTTCGAGAGAAGAGCAAGCCATAAGTGCAGCTGTGTGTGTGCTCTCTCTACCCCCTTCCCTTCCCCTCCATCCCCACTTCCCTCTCCCCTCCATCTCTCTCTTTGCTCACTGGCAACCAGTCAGTAAACTTTGCCCTGCCATGTACTCCCTGCAGTGATGGATGGACACCTCTGAAACTATAAGACCAAATCAATCTCCTTTCCCCTTAATTCACTTTCAAGCGTATCTGCCACAGCAACAGAAAGCCTGGCCAGCACAGCTCTGCTATATTTTAAGCGACACATGGACAGCATCCATATCCGCTTTGCGGGCCACATGCACCGAACACAGAGCCTCGCCCAAAAGGAGTGCTAAAAGGATAGAAATAGAAGGAGCTCAGTCTTTGCCAGTGAGGAAAGATCATCGGAGAAAGAAAACACATTCTCCTACTGTGAGGTTTTCTGTTTCCTGCCTGCTTCGTGTTCCCTTAAAATGTCCATGTATTCTACATCAAAATGAAAGCTAGCTCACCTACTCACTCATCCATCTTTAAATGAATGTGCCAGGTGCTGCCCACGGCACCAATGAAATGAGTTTTAGGGCTGGCTATCTGGGCATTCTGCTCACACAATCCTGCAGAGAAAACTAGAAAAAGCCATATGGCCAGGTTAACCAAAGCCAACTCCCTCCTGGGGAAGAAACGAACAGCTTAGACGACTGCAAGATCTGGGCATTTTCCACACAAATGTCAGCATTCTCCAGGGGGAGGTGCAGTGGAGGGGGGACGCCAAGCTAAGCACTTGCAGAAAGGGATCGTGGTTGGTTCCTGTCGTTAACTTGCTGGGTGACCTTAGGTGAGTCCTTTGCCTGTCTGACTCTGTTTTCTCACTGGTATAATGAGTAGATGACCATTTTGATCTCTTCTACCCCTTACATTCTTTGACAATTCGAATCTAAAAAGAGAGAGAGCAACTATTGAACACTTAACGTGTTCTATAGATGTACCCGTCATTCAGCTGTTTTACATGGAAGGTGGACCAGAGGCCTCCCAAGAACTCTCTAGAATGGGCCCCCTTTTCAGTCTTATATCACTATCAAATAAGCAGACACAGTGAGGTGCAGCAGACAGTCTAGGGAAACCCAGCTGGTCAGTACCAAGGGCAAGATTTGAAGCCACTCACTAAGCCCCCAAGCACAGACAGAACAGCGTATTTACACACCTGGCATCCCACTGCAGAGGCTGGGCCACTGCCACTGTGTGTGGAGAGCTCACAGCCTAAAGGTCGCCAGGAACACGGATCTGAAAAGACTAGAGATTGCCCTGAACAGCTTGGTGGGAGAGCTGCCTGTGCTGTGGCCCCATGACAGAGGGCACACAGAGCACTCAGCATGTGGTGTGTACGGCCGAGGGACAGACAACTTCATTTCACTTCGTCTGAGGCATTGCTATTCATTTTAAGTTCACTTCAGCCCCTGGAGAGCTTCTCTAAAGGATAAATTATTGTCACCATCGCCATCATCGCTGTGTGAGACGGGAACTCATGCCACAGTGCATGTGTGGAGGCTGGGGGACAACTTTGTGGAGCTGAGTCTTTCCTTCCACCTGTGTATAGATTCTGGGCATCTAATCCATGTCACCAGGCCTGCTCAGCAATTGTGATTATCTCCTGAACCATCTCTATTGGCCTGGAGAGTTTTTTAAAAAAGCTCAGAACAACTTGGGTACAACAATCTCCTTGTTCAACTGGATAGTTATGAAATCTTAATACAGATAATTCTTTTTCCTTCCCCCTCCTCTTCCTTCTCTTTCTCTCTCTCTCCCTCCCTCTCTCCTTCTCTCCCTTTCTCTTTCCTTCCCTCCCTCCCTGTCTTTGTTCTTTTCTTCTTTTTGAGACAGGGTTCGTCACACAGCTAGCTCTTCTGGCCCATACTAGCCCTCAGACGCCCAGCCATTCTATTGCCCCGACCTCCCGAGAGCTGGGATTACAGGTGCAAGTCACCATACCCAGGGCAGATTGCTTATTTCTATAATTAATGTCCAAATTTAGATGGCCTTTACATATGAAGTCCATACCATATTTTAATGACTTAGTGAGGGAAACAGAGTATAAAAAGGCTCACTAATAATTATTTTGATATGTTGAAATGAAAATATTTTAAATAATAAAGCATTGTTAAACTAACTTTTGTCTGTTTGATCAAGGTAGCATTATTAGTTTGGAGTTTCAGTATGAGTTCACTTTACTTCAGAAGCCTTACATTTTCCATTCACCCATGCTACCTATGAAAGATTTGAGGATGCACAGAAGTCTCTATGTACTTGACTGACAGAGACGTGAGTGTCAGAGGCTCAAAGGCTTCCAAACCCAAAGCACTTCAGTCTCTCAGGTCAAAGAAATACAACTTTGCGTGTGTGTGTGTGTGTGTGTGTGTGTGTGTGTGTGTGTGTATGTAAGTGGGTGTGTGTGTGTGGTACATGAACATGCATGTATGGTGTATACACACACATGATTGTGCAGAGGCAAATAGTGGGTGTTTGTGTCCCATTGTTTCACTCTCTCCCTTATTTTCTTGAGGTGGGTTCTGTCACTGATGACTGATAAGCCCGAGGGATACCCCTGCCTACCCCTAACTGCCACAATGCTAGTGTCACAGGTGTGTGACCATGCCTTGCTTTTACAGGGGACTGAACCCAGGTCCTCATGCTTAGGCAACAAGCACCCTTACAAGTCAATCCACTTCTCTAGCCCAAGAGTGCAGCTTTTAAAAGCATCCTTGTCACTGTAGCGCACAGCAGAAGGTGTTCACCTGCTTGGCTCTTTCATGCCTTCCTGAATTCTGATTTTTTCTCCTTTCCTTTCTGCCAGTGAGTCCAGGCTGATGAAGAGGGCAGTTCAGAACCTCCCTGGTAGGGTCTTCACAGTTCCATAGGGTTTGGGTCTCCCCTGCCCCAGTGGGAGACAGTGAGAACATGTGAGCCGGATTCTTCTCAACGCTGAGAAACAAGCCTGGTGCCTGTTTGCCAATGTAGGCAAGAAGCCCATTAACATTTGCTGAACTCAGCTTCATGTTGGGAGCTGGGGTGGGTGTGAAGGGATGAGAGGAAATGGAATGATCTACGAAGTAAAAGCAGCACACTTCCAGAGCAACAGTTCCTCGGTGTCGTGGCCTCGGCTCTCAAGACATTCTGTTTTCATGATTTAGAAGAGGGACCTTGGAAACAAACAGTGATTTAGATCACCGCTGCCAATCACCAGCTACGGGGCCTGGCAAAGTCATTAAGCCCAGCTAGCTATAACCTGGTGCTGGGCACAATACACAATGCACATGAGATTGCTCTGGGGGTGAAGTCTGTGGAACGTGGAGGACTTGGCACATGGCAGCCACCTCACACTTCACCCTGAGGCTCCGTCCTCACTTCTCTAGTTCAGTCCAAGTGGATTTGAGAGCGCAGAGGACCATTAATTATATATTCTGTCCTTGGCATCGTGGTGATCATGAAGCCTCTCAGCCTTTGTCTTTGCACAGGAACAACCCTCCTCTCCCCAAAGCCCCATGCTCTCCCTCTCCCTCCCCCTCTTTCTCCTTAACCTCATTAGAGCTGCCGCTCCTTCACAACTTAGCTGCTGGTTTCCCTGACTCTGCAAACGTGGCATCCTCTGTTCCTGAAGAGGAGATGTGGGCTCTGGTTGCCATAGTAACAAGAGTTTCTCTATGTGAAAAGGCTCCCTTCTTGGTCTCCAGGCCTGCTCAGGTTGTACCTTCTTTGCAGCTACCAGACTTTACGATGAGATACCACTTCACAGAAAGTAAAGAGCACTCGAAATAAAATCCCCAAGGAGTGAGAGGGAGACCTTGCATCTAAGCGGGCCCAGCAGCCAGGAACACTGCCTTTTCCTTTGCCTCATACCTTTGATCTCCCACTAAGGAATCAGACTAGAGTAGTAGAGGAAGTCCAGGTCCCTTCCTAGAGTCTCGCTCACTGGGAGATCTTAGACAGAGTCTGTCTAAGTGGGGGAGGACCATCTGTTCTAGCAGATGTTACACAGCAGATTGGAATCATGCATGAGTGAGTTCAAGACTTAGCCTTGGAGCTAGAGATGTAGTGTATCAAGTGAGGGCATGACCACCTGCTCCAAGATATGGTTGAGGGAAGGTTTTTATTGTAGATATGAGGGAGAGTACAGACAGAGGCATCTGGAAGAGTCCAGAGCAGGGAGAGAATAGAAGACTAAACATGACCGGTAGACTGAATCAGGCCATGAGAGGAGAGAGAGGAGGAGAATGAGAGAGGAAGGGAAGAGAGAGCAAATAGGAGAAAGGACCAAGAGAGAGGACCAGGAGCCAAGAGACCACAAGGCCGATATGGCAGGGTTATATAGGAGTGAGAAGTTGGGGGAAGGGAAGTCCATGAACTGGAGAAGTTTAGGATAGGAGCCAGGGTGCATGGGCTCTGTAGCAGAAATATGGGCTCTGTAGCTGGGCTCTGTAATAGGAATGCTGAAGGAGCCTGGAGGCCAGCACGTGCTTTGGATGCTAATAGGCACCACAGTTATTCACTTGTGCCATTTCTTTTGACTGGACAGTAGTTCAATCGGGAGAGTCATTGCCTAGCATTCATGAGACCCTGGGTTCCATTGCCACCATCACACAACAGGTGTGGTGCACACCTCAACAGGAGAGGAAGGTGACAAGGTCAAGGTCATTCTTAAGTACATTGTGAGTTAGAGGCCAGCTTAGGGTGCATGAGGCCTGGTCTCAAAAAACAATAACATTTATTTTCAAATACTCATTTTTCCTTCCAATGGAGTGATCTCAGGCAAATCTCTTCACATACTGCCTCCTCATGTGTGTAAAAACCTCACAGAGCTGGTGCAAGGTCACAAGAAGAGCCCATTCTGGGAACTGGCTCAGTCAGTACCCAAGAAGGCCTTGTTGAATAGACCAGTACAAATATATAACATATGTGATAAATACATTTACGCACATATGTGTCTGGTGGGTGGGGAAACCCTAAATATACAGGATATCCCTTTACTTATAATAGCAACAGTGTAGAAAATGGCTGGTGGTGGGTGATTCCTTGATGAAACTCAAGATGTTGGAAACCATCCCTTCATGCGTGTAGCTTAGGAAAAAACATCCTGGGTGTTTTCATGCTGATGTATGCAAAAGATGCTCATTGTTAGCAGAAGACAGTGAGAAGCAATCTAATAGCCTACAAGTTGTAAGCGTACTGTGTTGTATGCAGACCCAACAACCTAACTGTGAATGAAGCAGTTCATTGGCACATCTTCAGAACACAGGGTGGAAGTTTAGGACCGTGTGTCCCATAGCAAGTCACATGATGTGGGAGTGATTTCTTACTAATAAAGAAACTGCCTCGGCCCTCATAGGACAGAAAATTAGGTAGGCGGAGTAGACAGAACAGGATTCTGGGAGAAAGAAAGCTTAGTGAGAGAGTCGCCATGATTCTCCCACTCCAGACAGACGCAGGTTAAGATCCTCCCTGGTAAGCCAGCTCGTGGGCTACACAGAATATTAGAAATGGGTTAGATCAATATGTAAGAGCTAGCCAATAAGAAGCTGGAACTAGCCGGGCCAGGCAGTGTTTAATAGAATACAGTTTCCGTGTAATTATTTTGGGCATAAGCTAGCCATGCGGGCGGCCGGGTGCCGGGGACACAGCCCCGCCGCTCCTATTTCAACAGTCACACATACTACCTATACCCTATGTACTCTTGATCTTGGCTGATCACAGAAGCTAAGCAGGGTGAGACCTGGTTAGTACTTGGATGGGAGAATGCCATCTACATACAATTCAGCTCATATCCTAATACTGCCCTCTGTGCAAGGATGAATTTTTGTGTAATAAAAATACAAAAGCCTGGAAGAAAAGATGCGCACATCATGCTGGTCGTGGAGGGTGGATGCTCTGGGTGGCAAAGACAAGGGAGTCTTTTGATAATATCTGTATGCTTTTTCATTCCAATTAATAATGTCCTTACAAGATCTGGGCAACTGTAGCAAAAGAAAACATAGCTTAAATCTGAAGGATAAGGATGATGTTGGCTTGTTTAAGACACTCACAGTACACTTGTATGTTTGTGATAGTTATGAAAACACTCTGGAAGATTCTGTAATAGAGTAGTAATGATCCATCTTTGAGGGCCATCAAGATGGCTCAGTGGGTAAGGCACTTGCTGCCAAGCTTGGTGGCCAGAGTTCTAGCTCCAGCAGCTACGTGGTGGAAAGAGGGAATGAACTCTCAAAAACTGTTCTCTTACTGCCGCACAGAAGCTGCGGCATGAATACGAAATAAATAAGAACTACCTTTGAAGGTGGAATTATTGGCATTTTCTGTACTTTCAAAATTCTGTAACATTTACTATGTGCGATTGTAGTGAAAAAAGAAAAAGAACTGATAAATCCACAAGTGGGAGGCCCCGGAAGTGGGAGGCCCCGGAAGTCACCGGAGTCACGGTCATGTGTGCCAAATGCTATTTTTGCCCTTTCTTGGTTGGAAACCATGGTTTTCACTCTCTGTAATGGTGCTCAGAGATAAATTTATTGGTAAAGAGATAGGATTTAAGAGATGAAGGAACTTTCTGAAACAGTAGAACTCCTAAGAGGCAGACCAAGGATCTGAGCCCGACTGGGAATATTCTGGACTCCTTCAATTATCACTCAGTCACGTCAGGGTGACTCACAAACCCTGGTTACCTTCGTGATGGATGGAAGAGCCTTAAGGCTTACTTCACTCCACCAGTGCTTCCTGAGCCAAACCCAGGCCAGCCACTCTTCTGTAAGGAAGTGGAGGTGTGGGACCCTGGCATCATCCAGCCTGAAGGCCCAAGAATTCTCTCTGTAGAATGTAGATGCTGGCAGAGTAGGAACGATGGGCCAGGAGGGCAAGGACTGCTCCGTTGAGGCAGGGTAGCCAGCAAATCCAGGAAGATCTTGGTTTTGTTTTCTTGGTTCTAAGAATTACAGCCAGGGTCTAATATATGCTGGGTAAGTAAGGGCTCTGCTTGGAACCACATCCTCAGCCCATTGTTCTTTTGGTGTTTGGTTTTGTTTTTTTAACAGGCTAGCCTTAAACCTTGCTGTGTAGTGCAGGTAGGCCTTGCACGTACGGTCCTCCAACCTCAGCCCAAGGTTATACATGTGCACATCCATGCTTGGCTGACATTAGGAAGGCTGGAGGAGAGGTCAGGGATCTTCAGGCTAATGACCTTCAGGAAGAAGATTCCTACTGGTCTGGTGAACGATAGCCACATGTACAAGAATGCCCCCTCTGCTGAGTGGTTGAAATACTTATGCCACATAAGGGAATTCTAGGAAACCCATCTCAGGGCTTAGAGAGATGGCTGCCGAGAAGAGCTGACTGATTCTCCAGGGGACCCAGGTTTGATTCCCAGCACCCTCATGGCAGTTAGCAACCACCTGTAATTCTAGTTCCAGGGGCTCTGATGTACTTTTTGGGCCTCCATGGGCAGTGCACCCACGGTGCACAGGCGTACAAGAAGGCAAAACACGCATAGGAAAAATCCATTCCATTTCAATGACAAAGAGGCTCAGAGAAATTAAGTTACCAGCCTCAGGTCACATGACTTGGAGATAACAGAATGAGAATTAGATCCAGGTTTGCTCTCCAGATCCCACGCCTTCCAATATATCAGGTGGCCTCAATAGAAGAGAGGAGGTAGAAGCTGCAAGCTGGGCGGGAGATGCTGTGAGCAAAGGCCCGGGGATAGCATGGGACCCGTGTGTTCAGCTGAGGAGCTGTCTAGAGCTTGGCTGTCGCTGTGAAGGCTGAGCTGGCTTCTGTAGGCTGGAAGGGGCAGAGGTCGAAACTGCTAGGCCGAGTATCACCTCTGGGGCCTGTCCCCACCCACTGGTTTGACTGGAGGTTGGGGGCTACAGTGAGGCCTTCCGGGGATGCTGGGGCAGCAGTTTCTGGGCAAACTGAACAGTCTCTGTGCTGTGGGGCCGGGTTGGGGCCAAGGATGATGACAAGGACCTTTCTAAGACAGCTGAACTCTCCTGGGAGAAAGCTACCTTGATGATGGGTGTCCAGAAGCCACTACGAGTCATCTCTCCTCAGGAGAAAACGCTGGCATCTCTCCTGTGTCCATAGACCCCATAATCCTGCCGTCCTCTTCTCTTCCACCACCGGGCTTCCAGTGAAGTCAGGAGTAACAAGATTCAAAGAGGAGCTAGGGATGAACTGAGGGTCCACAGCCTGCTGCTTCATGACGACCATGCGTCCTTAACGGTTGGGGTGGTTCAGGGTCCAGCTAGGCCTAGGGAATGAAGGTGGATCTGACTGCCCACCACGAACCCCTGCTTTGTATGTATAGTAATGTGCTCATTCATCTATGTTAGAGACCCATGGAATCTCAGGTTACAGCTGAGAGAGTTGAGGCTCAGCAGCAGAGGTAACAGTTACTAAGCAACACGTCCAGGATTAGATGGCCGGCGTCTCTGCAGCCAAACCTGCATTCTGAACTACCTGGCCATATGGTTCTCCTACACAACACCCTGTAAGCCACATTTTGGGTGCCTCTGTGACAGCTCCAAATCTTTCTAGTTATTAGGTCTTTTAAACTCTTCCACTGGGAGGTGTGGGTTGCTCGTTTTTCTATGGATTCCTTTTTCTTAGCCAGCTCTGTGTCAGCCTGTCCTGGCAGAGTTCACAGATTACTGTGATCATAAAAAAAAGAATACATCTTGGCGTTTGAAGCAAAGTGCTTGGAGGGAAATAAAGATGAGAAAGAATGATACTTTAAAGACAGGTACTCTCAAGAACGAGGATGTCATAGAACAGAAGTCCGATCTCTGCCTAACGACCTACGCTAGCTAACATGTACCTTTTCAGAGAGTGAGTGAGTAAGATGTCGTTGTGTAGAACAGTGGCCTGCCACTCCTACTGCCCTCCACCCCCATCCACACGCACACCTTCCTTTCTTCATCAGTGAAATGGTACAACAGGGAACCCATAGGCTTTCTGGGAAAATATTCAAATCTCAGCTTTAGTGCTGAGGGTGCAATGCTGCCTTCTCAGCCTCTGAATGTCATTGGTCAATACGGCTCCTTCATACAAAGTCCGTAAGTCTTCAACACGGGGCTGGCAGTGACTTGGTGGAATGTTTGTCAAGGCCAAAGTGTAAGGTCTACTCGGTAACTTCTGAAAAGCAGCCATGCCAGGCTCTGGACATCACTGTCCACTGTTTGGGATGATGGTCTGCCCCAGCTGGATGGCCACCTGCCTGCTCACACCCAGCTTCCTCTTCTGGTATATTCTTTAGATTTTGTTGTTTTGTTTTGGTTTTGTTGTTTGGTTGGTTGGTTTTGGTTTCAGTTTTTCTAGATAGGGTTTCTCTGTGTAGCTCTGGCTATCTGGAACTCACTCTATAGAGCCTTCAACTTTGAGATCCACCTGCCTCTACCTCCGGAGGGCAGGAATTAAAGATGCAGAACAGCACACATAGCTATGATTTAGTTTTTGAACTCTGGAGTCCTTGGGGGAGAGAAGTCAGCTCCACAGCTTGAGAAGATCTAAAGAGGCAGGCTGAGATGGGTTCAAATCCCTTGCTTTCTATTTATGACCCTCAGGAGGTTTTGTCAACGTAACCTGATGTCAGGCAGTAAAAGAGCATAGTCACCCAGGGTCTGCCTTAGTCACCACCCTGGGACATTCTTACATGCCAATACTGCAAATCTGAGGCTCTAGAAATTGTTTCCATAACTGTTGCTGTGAGACCTGATCTAGGGAGCCATTTGCAATCTCTATTTATCTCTGAGGAGTGAGGAACCCTGCATTTTCCTGCTGAGGTGTGAATATGAGCGGTTCCAGCAGCTTGCCTGCCTCCTTCCGACACATTGCATCATGGACAATACGTGCATCCATCGTGCCGACTTTTAAAAATCCAAGCCAAGTGTGGAAAGGCCCACCCTTATTCACTTCTGCTGGGGTATAAACTAGCATAGCCACTATGAAAATCAGTAGGGAGGTTCCTAAATAAATAAATAAATCAAAATAGAACTGCAATACTCCCAGGAACACACCTAAGAGACTCTCTCCCATTACCTAGACACCTGCACATTCTTCTCAGGAAATAGAAGCAGCCTAGCTGCCCACCCACGGCTGAGTGGGTGATGGACACCCAGTGCACATACAGGATGGAACTGTTACTCAGCTATTAAGAAGAATGAAATAATGAAATTTTCAGAAAAAGCAGGAGAACTAGAACAGACTATATTCAGTGAGGCGACCAGGTCAGAGTGAGACCACACGTTTTCTCTCAGACATAGAGCCTGCCCTTTAATGTTTGTATATAAGTAATGTTGTATGTAAATTCAAAGTTGTGAGGTAGATGAAGACCCTATGAGACTAGAGAGAAGACCACTAGAGAGGAACGAGGGATCGGAAGGGTGAGGCACAACACGTGACATACAAGAAGAGAGAAAGCTATTGGTGGAGGCATGAGGGGCTGGGGGAAGAAGCAAAAAACAACAAACTATTCTTTAAGTGCCTTAATGAGGGCCTAGAGAGATGGCTCCGTGGTTCAGAAAACTTGCTGTTCTTTAAGAGTGTTTGGGTTTGGGTCCCAGCACTCACGTGGCAGCTCAGAACCATCTGTAGCTCCGGTTCTGGAAAATCTGGTGCCCTCTCCCAGCCTCAAGAAGCACACATGCACATTCAGACAAGTGTTCTTACACACAAAATAAAACTGAGTAAAAAAATTGTCAAATGTCATAGTAAAAGGTATTTTGAAGTTAACAAAAAGAATGTAACAAGCCAGGTGTGGTGACGAACACCTTTAATCCCAGCTATTAAAGTGAGAGGCAGAGGCAGGTGGATCTCTATGAGTTCGAGGCCAGTCTGGTCTACAGAGTGAGTTCAAGGACAACAAGGGCTGTTACACAGAGAAACCATGGGGGGGGGAGTTTGTAAATATTATTCTAACACACAGAAATGCCATAATTACCCATTCTTATTCTTTTATCTTTTTGGTTTGTACATGTGTGTGATATTTTTACCATTAAAAATAAATACTGGAATCTTAACTCCAGTTACCCCAGAATATGACCTTATTTAAAAATAAAGTGTTTAAGCCGGACAGTGGTGGCGCACACCTTTAATCCCAGCACTTGTGAAGCAGAGGCAGGTGGATCTCTGTGAGTTCGAGGCCAGCCTGACCTCCACAAGAAGTTCCAGGATAACCAAATTGTTATACAGAGAAACCCTGTCTTGAAAAATACCCAAATAAATAAATAAACAAATAAATAAGTAAAATAATGTGTTTATAGAGTTCATCAAGTAAAAATGAAGTCCGTGAGGCAGTTTCTAGTCTAAGATTACTGATGTCTTCGTAAAAACTACTCAGATGTAGTGCCTAGGGAAAAGGCTATGTTAGGGTTAAGTCAGAGACTGGAGGGTGTTTTTCCTTTTGTTTTGTTTTCTGAGACAGAGTCTCCTATAGCCCAAGCTGGCCTTGAACTCAATGTAACGAGAATGGCCTTGAACTCTTAGTCACGCAACCTCCATCTCCCAAGTGCTAGGACCACAGTGTCCACGACCTACACCTGGTCTACACAGCACCGTGTATTAAACCTAAGACTTGTTGCACGCAAGGAAAGTAGTCTACCAACGGAGCTACATTCCCAGACCCGCAGTGATGTTCCTGCAAGTCAAAGGAACACCCTAGATGGGACACAAACCTGCAGAAGCGAGGCGATGAGGACAGATGCCCCCTCACAGCCCTCTGCAAGAACCCCAGTGGCTGACATCATGACCCTGGTCTTAATTCAAACCTCCAGCGCTGTGTGAAAACAGGTGTCTCTTATTGGGGCCACCTAGTCTTTGGGACTGTGCCACTTAACCCCAGGACAGTAAATCACCCACCCTTACACTCATATCTAAACAGAAATTCAGCAGCAGCTTGGTGGGAGGAGCCTAGAATTCTAGAGAATTCTAGGAAGGAGGAGAGGAACCAGCAAGAGGGAGGGACGTAGCCTTTATTTCCGGATAATTGTAGAGCTATAAACCAGCAAGTCCTTCTAAAGCCAGAATTTTGTGGCTATATTGATATCGCTAGAGCTAAAACAGTCTCATAGATGCTGGTAACTAAATATTATCTACAGAAGCATATAGGGAGCCACAGGGTCTGTCACAGCCCAGAGCTGAGGGGCTGACCTACTGGCTACTCTCATTTTACCTGAGAGGGCTGGGATTTTCCAGATTCACAGCAGACAGGCTAGAGCTTAGCTTGAAGACCCCAGACTCCATATACAAACAGCCGCTCCGCAGAAGCTGCTGAGAACCTGCCTCAGGCCTACTTCTCTGCACCCCCACCTATGTGCTGAGGGGCCAAAATGTCCTCCATGCTTCTGGGAATGAAAAGGTCCCTTCTTCAAGGACCGAGTGGGCTGTGTGAAGGGGCTAGGTGAGACTTCTGCTCTCTCTGCATTCTTTTTTTAATGTGGTTGTTACAACTTTTTTACAATAAGGATGACTAATGTTTACATTGTTTCTGAACGTTCACTAGAGTTGGGTGGGAGCCGTGAGAGTAAGCAGAAGAGGCCAGCTACTGTAGCCGTCTTGGGCAGTAAGACCCGGATCCTTTCCACAGCCTCGTTTCTCTGTTATTAAAGGGTTCTTTGGACCAGCTGGAGTCTGGCTGAAGGAGCAGAGGGCACCCTGGTTTACTGCAAACTGTGCTTCTATCCCTCATGACATAGCCCCCTCCCCATCCTTCCCCCATTTGCCTTTACCCGCTACTGCTCCCGCCAGTTAGTGAAACTTTCCCACAGCAGACTTAGCTCAGAAGACAGTTTAAGATAAGAGATTAAAGGGCACTGAATTGCATAATAATCGAAGTACACCCTTTCTAACTGTCCAATCCTTCCAAAAAATCTGAAGCGGTCGAGATGGTTCAGCTTACTGCCGAGCCTGACAACCTGAGCCGGATCCTCAGAACCCACATGGTGGGAGGAGAGAACCGACTGCTGCAAGCTGTTCTCTGACCTCTCTACATAGACTGTGGTGCGAGAGCACACATGCACGTGTGAACACAAAGCCACATGCACACGCGTGCACGCACACAAACAGCAATAAGACCAAAGTACCAGCACAGCATTGCCAGCCTTTAACTCCTACCGCCTTCTAAGTGGGAGAGGAGCCCGCTCAGGCTTGGTGGCAGGCTCTTTACTGACCCCTTTGTTGTCAGTGTTTTGGTGCATATGTATAAATATATTGTATATGTTAAACCCTGATTTCCCCCTCCCCGCCCCCCTGCTCGGGTCGATTCCAATCCCAGGTTCTGTGATCCTTGCTAACCTCTCTGCCCCTGTCCCCTCTCCCTCACATCCCTGGGGTCTCTCCTTTCACATCCATCAGGGGCAATCACTAGACTAACCAGATAAGGGACATTTCACAGAACAACTGTTCTGTGTGCTTCAAGAAGAGCAATGTCATAAAAGAGAAAGAAAAAGCTGGTAAATCATCTAGGTGGGAGAGAACGGACACGAAAGCCTCACACGGAACGTGAAGCAGAATTTTCTTCTGGATATTACTGGACTGACAGCACCGTCTGAGTAAAGTCTGGAGAGCAGTAATGTGTCCGTGGTCATTTCCTGGCTTTTGGAAAGTGCACTGTCATTACGCAAGAGAATGCCTTCTTCCCACTCCCCAAATCGAAAGTGTTCAACCCTAAATGGAACATTTTATATAAACACAAACACACACACACACACACAAGGCGGCCAAGGGTCAGGAGATATCTTGGAAGAGGAAGGAAAAACATGGAAGAGCTCGAGGATGGGAAAGGGTGCTGTGCAATGCTGTCTCTGAACGTGACATAGCTGTTGCTAAAGCGACAGTTCTTAACTCAGTTTATGTGCACAGTTACATACATAAGTAGCTATGGACACAGCAGATGTAGTCACAAACTCAAGATGAAGCCAGCCAAAACGCCCATACAGATAGGAGAGGTGCCCCAGGTCCTCACCCTTGCTGAGGACTTGCTGGCAGCTGATGGCTTTTACAAGACATGAAATCGTTCTTCTAGCATGTGGCTGCTGTACCTTCCCCATGCATCAGTGGAGGACCCGACACCTGTGCACATACGAGCAGCACTAAGTGGACTTATTGGGCTATAAAAGGGGGCATAGAGTTGGGAGGGAGAGATATGGGGGGGAACGGAGTTGGAGGAGAGACTGGAGGGATATGTGGTCATATTTCATTGTATACAGGTATGAAGTTCTCACAGACAAAAAGACCTAGTGCTGGCCATGATGGTACATGAATGTAGATCTAGCTACTTGGGAAACTGAGACAGGAGGATTACTTGAGCCCAACCAGGACAACATAGTAAGAGTCTGTGACTCTGTCTCAGAAATGAAACAAAATAGCAATACAGCCTAAGAAACAGAACTAAAACATACTGTAGTATTTAGAGGGAAAGAGACAGAACATCCACAACCTGCTCTCAGACCGTTAGGAAAATGGTAACGGATAACAGAAAACTGACTCTGAGAGCAAATGGGAGGCACTTAATGGCTGTGAGTCTGGGTGAAGGGTTCATGGGAAGTCTTGTGTTATTAATGAAACTTCTCAGTAAGTTTCAGATTAAATGGCTATGATAAAATTTATAAGATAGAAGAAGAGAGTAAGGAAGAGAGAAGGTAGGAAGGGACGGAGGGAGGGAGGGAGAGAATGGAAAAAGATAAGTTAAAAAGTGTAACATGAGAGCTGGCTTGTTGGGGTTTATATCCTGCCCAGTTCCCACAGCCGGTAAGCCCCCAAAGAAAATCACACAGAGAGTCTGCATTCATTAATTATAAACTGATTGGCTCATTAACTCTGGCTTTGTATTAGCTCTTATCATTTATATTAACCCATTATTCTTATCTATGTTAGCCACATGGCTTGGTACCTTTCTCATCCGAGCAGCTCACATCTTGCTTCTTCGGTGGTCTGGGCTGGACTAAGAATAATTGGGTTAATATAAGCTATAAGTAGCCTGAGCTAATGGGACAATCAGTTTTATAATCTTATGGAGATCTCTGTGGAATTTTCTCTGGGACTAAACGGCTGGAGGACCGGGCGGGAGAGAAACCCCAACAAGCCAGCCCTCATGTTACAAAAAAGTAGCCAGAACTCAGGGGCTGAGTCAGCTGGTAGATGGGCAGGGTAGAGGGGCTGCCCAAGACAGCTCCTCTCTTCACCCAGCTGGCTAGCAAGTTGAAGCTGAGGGTTACCTGTGTTCAAGTGAGACCAGGTTAGACCAGAGCATCCCCTAACTATTCTGGCATGAGGATGGGGAGCTGAGCATGAGCCAGACTCATAGGTAACGTGAGAAGAGGCCTGGGGTGGGAACTGGGAGCCTGCAGAGTTGCCTTCTCGCCCTGACCTTGGACACCTCACTTCGCATTCTGGGGTTCACTTTCCTCCTTGGGTCACTCTGGGTTTCCTTCCGCTTAGACATCATTGTGTGCCCAGAGTCTCGTCTGGACAGAAGACGCTTCTCCAAGGAACTTAATTCTCATGTCCAGAAAGGACATAGAGAAGGCTAGAGCGATGAGCAGGGTAGGAACTAGGTCTCTGACAGCTCAGTAATGCACTGTTACCTCTGCCCTGACCCCCAGTCAGCCCCAGGCACCCCTCCAGGAAGAGGTAAACGCCCTAGCAGAAAGCATATTGTCTGCAGAGAAAACCCTTCCCCCTAACCCCATTGAGGAAGCAGCACCTGGTGGGGGTGAGCTGGTGACCAAGTCTGTCGGGACCTGAGGGCTCTTTGGTATCACTCTGTTCTTCTATAATAGGGGCAGACCTCTGCTCAGCTTTGTCCCTAGTTCTGAAGTCACAGCAACTTCTCCCTGACCCAGACAGAGACAGGTGACTCCTAACTGAGCTCTGAGTCTTCTCCTCTCCAGCTGGCCCCACTCCTGAACAGCCTACACATGCCTTCAGTCCCAAGCAGGCCCTTTGGGCATCTGGCAGCACTGTCTGAAGTCATCAGCCAGGCCAAGATTGTGAGAGTGGCCTGAAAATGTGGAGGCTAGATCTTCTACGATCGCCTCATCATGAAGACTTGTGGAGACCCAGGAGCTGCGTCTCTCACAGAGGAAATCAAGAGGTTGCGTCCCCAGGGTGAAGACCCTGTCCCCAAGCTCTCAGGTATGCCAGGCCCAGCCCCACAGCTTGCTCAACAGTGGATCAGCTTCTCTGACTATTGGCGTTTGTCAGGTGTTTCAAGCAGTAGGCTGTCCAGCTACTGAACCTACAAAATGGCGGGAGGAAACGTGGGCCATGTTTGTTCCTCCTCTGCTGCCCCATGCTTCAGCCACATGGCCCCCGCCAAAGGAGCTGTGAGGCCCTCGCAGCCTCCCAGGACGTCTCATAGTTTTCTCGGTGTGTTCCAGTTAACATTTCTCACTAGCTGGGTTGGTTGCCTAGCGAACCCCAGGGATCCACACGCCACTGCCTCCCCTGCACTGGGATTACAGCTCCATATCACCATGCCAGGCTTTTGTTTTCTAACATGGGTTCTGGGGGTTCAAATGCAAATCTCCATGCTTACAAGGCAAGCACCTTATCCACCGAGCCATCTCCCCAGTACCGGACATGATTTTTCCCCCCTTAAATTTAGCATTAGGCACCACTGAGACAAATTACATGATCTTCTGAGCCTCCGTTTCCCTGCCTCTAAAACGGGGGTGGCTGCCCCAGAATTGTGAGGTTAGGGTATGATAAACACCTAAGCTGAGGCTTAGAAAATGGTTGTTGCTAGCAATGGATGGGGGCTATAGTTCACTGGCTGGCATCTGTGGCCACAGTAGGCAAGGCTGACCTGGCATATTTCCCCACCTTCTTCATAATGAGATGACTTTTGCGTCTTGCGTCTCAGTACAGCGCAAGGCTCAATGCAGAATAAACATGCTGAGATAGGACTTCCTGCCAGGCAAGCAGCTTCCCCTTGGCTCCCGGTGCCTCCTGAGCTTCACTTTTCTGCCCGGTCCCGGTGTTCATCTTCACGGCCAGGCAAACTCTCTTAAGGGAGCCATGGCCGAGTAAAACAGTCACACCATGTCTCCGGTACTGCTAAAGGCCCTCCAGAACCCCGGGACCACAGAGCTTGATAGACTGCCAATCAGGCCTCTTACGGAGAAAAGGCCCTGGGCTGCTCGGGTTCTGGCACTCACTAGCTATAGATTTTGCTAAGCCCTCCATTTCTGCATCTATAAGAGAGAATTGCCTTCTGGGTAAATGAGCTCATGGTGCCGATGGCACCAGCTTAATGCCTGAGTCCTCTGTACTTGTACAAGGTTAATCACCTTCGGCCTCACGTGACATATTTCTAGTATAACAATTATGAACACCTCAGTTTGCTCAGGAACTTTGGATGTATTATCTAAGCTGGCTTGACCACCTAAGCATGCCAGGCATTGCTATCTGTAGCCTGCAGGCCTACAAACAACCTTGGGGTCCTACAGAGCTGGGATTGGAAAAACTCTGTCTGACCCCAGGGTCCTGGCTGGAGTTGTGACACACTCTGTCCATCCTGAGGCTAGGTGTCTACTGGATCTCTGCTCTCTCAGCCTGTGATCTCCAGGGCTATACTTAGAGGACAAGGATTTTTAGATCCATCCTTAGTGCCCAATATGTTCATTTTCCAGGGAGGAAACCAGCACCAGAGAAAAGAAGGAATTTGCCAGAGATTACCCTGCAGAGTTCGTTAAGTCAAGAGCTGATTCCCAAAACCCAGCCTGACTTCACCCCTTCAAAGACTCCCCATCTTTCCCAGGTCATAGGGAATCCATTTCCCAGAGTTGATTGGGAGGGGACTGCTCAGCCTGCACAAGGACCCAATTTCAATCCCCAGGCTTCATGCAAAGTAAGCGGAGTATGGGGTATGTGTTTATAGTCCCAGCGTTGGAGAGAAAGACAGGCAGATCCCCGGAACTAGCTGGCCGGTTACCCTAATCTAATTTGTGAGTTCCAGGCCAGCCAAAGATGCTGTCTTAACAAGGCTGATGGCTGGCTACTGAGGAACTGTCTGGCTCTATATATACACAAACCAGAGTTGGGTCATGGGGCATGAGTAAGGGTGTCAACCCTATTTTAAGGCTCACCAAAGAAATTCAGGAGCTTCTCAGAGTACCCTGGGACTGCCTGTTATGGCACTCTTATATCCAGAATGTTCCAGGCAGCTGAGCAGTTTCCTCAGACTGAGTCTTGTCAAAGGGGCATAGGCCCAACCCCTCTGCCCTTTCTTTGATCACTGTTTCCAAAGTGCAAGTACACACCCAAAAGTTTGCACAATGGCTTTGTTGGCTGCCACCTCAACACTATCATCACCGAATTGTTTCTCTTGCAGCTTGTCATGGAGGACAGGGTCTCCTGAGGGAATAGTTGTAAACATCCCTGGCACCCGCAACCCCCGCTTTGGAGGAAAGAGAGTAGCAAAGCAGAGGGCTGGCGTCTAGAGTCTGGTGACATCGCTCTGTTTCCACGACATTTCTTTTTACTGACGGCACGTTCAGGTGCTTTCCAACAGCTTCCCCTGTGAGCCACGTGGATTCTCTTCTACGAATAAACACGAGTCCACTTTCAAACGTCCTTTAAGAAGGGTTAAGGGGTGGAGAGCTTCAGGATACTGGCAACCTGGGAATGACAGCCTTCAAGGGCTCCTCGGTGCAAGCCTCGGACCTGGCACAGGCATTGAAATTTGTAGCTTCAGTCTGTGGTCCAGGCTTGGGCAAGGTGACCTGGTCTTTTTCTGTTAGACCTGCCAGCCCTGTCCTGATCAGCTTTTCTTTTCTTCTTTCTTTCTTTCTTTCTTTCTTTCTTTCTTTCTTTCTTTCTTCCTTCCTTCCTTCCTTCCTTCCTTCCTTCCTTCCTTCCTTCTTTCTTTCTTTCTTTCTTTCTTTCTTTCTTTCTTTCTCTTTGTCTCTCTCTCTCTCTCTCTCTCTCTCTCTCTCTCTCTCGTATGTATATGGGTGTGTCACAGTACATACATGGAGGTCAGAGGACAAGTGTGAATCTGTTCTCTCCTTCCACCATGTGGTTCCCAGGGCTCTAATTCACGTCACCAGATTTGGCTGAACCATCTTACTGACCCCCACCAAAAGCTACTTATTCTTTTTGTCTCAGGGGAAAACTCGGGGTTTTTTTTAGCCTCAGAATCCAGCAGCCAGAGCCTGGCTTTCTCAAGAACTTTCTTGTAAGGAATGAGGCTGGTATGGGCAGCAAAGAAGGTCTTGGCAAGCCCAGAACGAGCATGGGAGCTGTCGGCAATGTATCCTGGACCTCTCAGATCACTCTGAAACCATCTACAGCTAACTAAATGTGCCAGCACTACCCTGTAGGATGGCCACTCGTCCCTTATCAGTTGTCACCTGTGGCCAAACAGCACGAGAAGCCAGATGATGCGGAAGTCTGTCCCGTGTCACTGATACATCTGTGAGCTGTAATGCAGGCAGGAAGATGGGACATGGAATGGAATGAAAGAGTGGACTCGTGATGGATTTTAGTTGCCCAGGTGAGGACACAGATATAGAAGATTAGGTTTGTGATCCATGTACCCAGAAACTGTGGGTCAAAGGACCGCCCAGTTGAAGGACTGAAAGACACAGCGTGACCATTTGCAGCACACAGGAATCATACCTTCTATTTTTGTAAAATGACCAAAGAGCCGACCTCAACTGAATACACCAACATGACAGATTCTCACTGCTTGAGAAAGCCCCAGCCTCCAGAAAATCCTTCCAATGAGGCTAGACCTTACATAGCATACCTGATTAAATAAGTAGAACCTTCTAGTATTTCTAGAGGAACACAAAATGAAAGTTGGGTCAACTTCTGTGCATTGGTATGTAAAAATCCCGTGTTTGTGATATTTGAGGACATGTGGTCCTCAGAACTCGTGCACATGATGGAGCCGCTACTTTCAGTTCACAGTTTAATGTAAAAACTCAAGAGAATTTGATAATATCTGCCAACCTCATTAGAATAGTTAGGAGAATCTCGCGCCCGCTTTGCTCATGTCAGAGTCTTAGGTCTAAAAACACCCTTTCTTGGGAAGAGTTTGTTCCCTACTGTGAAGGCGAACGGATTCACGGGTCTGAGAGTTTAGCACACACAGAACACTTGCCTAGAACCTGCAAGGACTGGAGCTCAGTGAGGGATGTGTGTGAATATTTGAACCCCTCAATTTCTAAATCCAGTTTAGAATATCAAAGTTGGGCTGGTAAGACGGTTCAATGGGCAAAGGTGCTTACAGCCAAGCCTGCAACCTGAGGTCCATTCTCAAGACCCACATGTCAGAAGGAGAAAGTCAGTTCCTAAAAGCTGTTTTCTGACCTCCATGTGTTCTGTGTCATGCATTAATATACACACATACTATATAAATATATATATAATTTTAACTCATTTTCAGAGTTTGTTCTGTGATTTACACTGATACATCTCAGATGGAAGTAACACAGTGGCTGCCATATTGGAAAGCACAGGGCAGAGGGAATTAATTAGCTAGAATTAATTAGTAAGGGGCATTTATTATTTAAAGAAGTTGCTCTCTTCAGCCTGATTGATTCAGAGGCCCCTTGAAATGATCAAGCTTACAAATAAAACAAAATTTATATTTGCAAATAAGGAAAAATAGATTTTTAAAAATTAAACCATTTCTTTATGTGTGGCGCTGGGCGTCAAAGTGGGCATCTTGTACACAATAGACAAACGCTCAACCGCTGAGTGGCATCTCCAAGCCCAAAGTTCTAATATTTTAAAATAATACAAGCTGCCTTTTCAGGACACAAAAGACTTTATCCACTAATCAGGAAAGTGGGGACCAGAGAAGGATGGGAGCTCAGGCCCTGGGGAATCGGAAGCAACAATGGGTGAAAACCAGTTTCATAACCCTGTCTTCCCTCTCGTCAGGGCTCCTACTTTACTATCTCAGTCTCCTTCCCTTGGATGACCAGGACCCAGAGGCACAGAACTTGGCCCGGGTAACAGGGAACATCATCGTGAACCAGAGGGTCTGTCTCTCTAAGCTATGGTCACCCAGTAACATCCAAGCCTTAGCAGGGGCCAGTTAGGCAGAGAAAGCTGTGTGGGACTGAGTGGGGAGCTAGGCACCAGGCCTAACTGAGGAGGCCTAAGAAGAGGAGAGTCCTACAGCTCTTAGGAAAGCCAGCACCTACAACTGCCAGCTCCTGACCCTCAGAACAGAACCAAACAAGGCTTGGACCCCTCAGGCTTGGACCCATTCCTGAGCAGAGAGCACCAGAACCTCACCAGGCTTCACCTTTCTCTTCCCTTTATTCTTGCTGTTCTTCATTTTCTACCTCTTTTCTCTTAATATCCTTTCCCCAGGCACGTGTGGTCCACACAGATCCACCACCCCTGTAAGCATTTCCATGCCCAGTCAGCAGGGCCTACCAGGTCAGGCAGAGGGGAAGGAACGTTCAAGCCCAGAACGCAGTGTCTCAGCCTCCCTAACATCAGCAGGAGAGAGACATGGGGACGCCTTGGGGTGCAGTTTTCCTTACACTTGCAAAGTTCATCCTCTCAGGACATTTCTCAGTGGGACATAGACCATCAGTGACTGATGAACAAACATTGCCCAAAGAGGGGACTATTCCTGCTCAGAGTGCTGGACAAGTTCAGAAGAAAATAACCACTTTTTAACCAGGATGTCCTTATCCCTCCCTCATCACCCCTTTAACTAAGAGGAAAGGTGGGTCTAGGCCTTAGGCGCCAGGAGCTTGGTTGGCCTCATTTCAATTGCCACAGGTTGGGTTTTGCCCCCATTTATTTTTAATTTCCCCTTAATTACTGGTGAATGATAAGAGTTTTCCACTTACAAAATAACAAAGTTTTTTGAGTGGTTTGCTTTTTAAAAAAAAAAAAAAAACCTAAACTTGTATTGGTAACAATAAGAAAGTCAACTGACATCGGCAATCAGCACGGGGACAGGAGGGAGCCAGGGGGACATTGACACGGGGACAGGGGACAGGAGGGAGCTGGGGGGGACACTGACACAGGGACAGGGGGACAGGAGGGAGCCGGAGGTACTGATTCCGTGCAGGAGGCAGGCACAGTACACACCGACGGAGACTCTCTGGACCGGCCTGCTGCCGAGATCTTACCTTCCCATGGACCCTTCTTCTCAGACCTAGGACCAGCCACCTCAGCCTCAGCACAAAGGGCTCCTGTATCCACCCGGCTCAGCCCCAGCCCTCACTCCTACTGGGAGGCAGTGGAAAGAGAAGGAGCTGGTTCGTTTGAAGCCCCGGTCTGGGCTACTAGCAGTCCTTTTGCTTTAGGACTTAATCCTGAGCCTGTACCGGGCCTCTTAGGAAGGGCAGGGATGGTGGCACTGACGGACAGGAAGAGGCAGGAGGCCTTTCACCAGCTGCAGTCCGCCTGGGCAGAGGGCAGCTGAGTCCCGAGAGTAAGCGCTTTGGGAATGGCTGGTCAAGAAAGGACAGCCAGCCCCAGGCCCCTCCTGTGCAAGATGTGAAAGTCCCTCTTCCAGAGTAAAATGACTTTCTCCCTAAGCCAATGTGACATCAGGAAGCTTAGAGAACATGGCCACAGATCCAGACAGAGAAGAGACAATTCTTTGGATATCCCTGAGTGCTCACAACCTCTGAAGCCAGCCGGCTATCCCTGCCGCTCGGCCCAGGCTTTCCTGCTGTAGGGCAGACCTGACTCCTTAGGCCCTAAATCTGTTTCTATACCATCTTTCTCCCCCAGATGTAAGTCCCAGCAAGCACAGGAACTCTGAGTCTCTGGACTGTTGCCTGTTCCAGTAACTTGGCCTCCATCCTCTACTGTACCTCACAAGTGTCTGGTGATCCCAGGCCTTTGCCCCCGAACCCTGGCCCAGGAGCCCAGAATACCTCAGCACTCGGAGGGTAACTTGGGACCTCAAGAGCCTTCCTGATCACTTGTGTCTCAAATTAATCCAAGAGGATGAACTGAAGTCACCGAGAATGACAGTCTAAGGGTCCCCTGGGTCTCCCTGGGTTCTGCCTCCGGTCCCGGGGAGCCCTACCCTGGGGCTTAACATGGGGCTTAACTGATGTCGGTTGGTCCTGTTTCTCAAAGGAGTGGTTTCTTCCTTCCTGTGAGATGGTAAGAAGGCGTATGGGGGGACTTCCTGAGCCTACGGGTGGGTGGTGGTGTGCTCCCCTCCCCAGGCCTAGGACCCTAGTCAGGCACAAAGCTTGCTCATCTCACTCCCAGGAGGCCTTTCAGGATGAGAGCACCATCCAGCCCATTCTGGTCCCTTACGGGGCCCCCGTGTCATCTCAAGCCCCAAGGTATTGTCTTAACACCAGTTAAGGTCTTAACTTAAAAGCTCTACAAAGGTGGCCACAAGGAAACAGCTGGCAAGAGGTCAAGCTCACAGGACCCAGGTCCTCTAGCAAAAGTGGCAGGAGAGATCTACCTGAGAGAGCCGCTGTCAGTAGTCCAGCGATCCCAACGAGGAGCCACATGTCTGGTGCCATCTCCAGCTGCTATACACGCCTGCCTGTTGGAAGTGCCATCCTGGTGCGGGGAGGCGGCCGTGCCCTGGTGGCCTCTCTCACCCGCGTTGCCCTTCCTCTTCTTGTTCTCCTTTGTGCTTCTCTCTCTCTCTCTCTCTCTCTCTCTCTCTCTCTCTCTCTCTCTCTCCTACACACAGGCCCAGCCTGCCGTGAGTATCTTACACCTCTACTCTCTGCTTGTGGTTTTGGTCGCCAGGAAGCCAGGTCTGTTGTTACAAGAGGTGGGGTGGGGGAACCCAGGCTGCCTGTCATAAGCCCACCAACCCAGGTGAACCCCTAAGAGTCCCAATTACGTGTCCAATGTGCACATCCCCAGGGGGCTTCCAAGAAAGACCAAGAGGCTGTGCCTTGTTCCTGTGAGACGAGAAACAGCTCCTTCCAGAGGTGTCCAGCAAAAAGTGCTAGTATTCATGGCCTCCTGCTGCCCCGCCCACAGAATCCAGCTCTCATGGGGTTCCAAGGTTTGTGTTTTCCTTGGGGGTGTAGTGAAGAGGCAGAAGGATAGCATCTTAATGCACTTTTCACTTGTGTGTGTGCACATGTGTGCGTGTGTGTGTGCACTGCAAGTGTGTATGTGTATGTGCATTGTGAGTGTGTGTGCATTGTGTGTGTGTACATTGCAAGTCTGTGTGTGTGAGAGAGATGTGTCTCATGGCGGGCAGGGAAGCTGAAGCTAATGTGGGAGCCTTCTTCAGTTGTTTTCCATTTTATTTTTTGAGGTTGGGTCTCTCACTGAACACAGAGCTCGCAGTTCCATTGGTCTCTCTAGCCAGTTTCCCCTGGAGGTCCCCATGTCTGCCTCCCAGGTTCTGGGCTTACAGGAGGCTGTCCTGACATAACTGCCGGACTTTTTACATAGGTTCTGAAGATCTGGTTCTCCTGCTTCCATGGCACACTACTGAGTCATCTCCCCAGTCCTGGGATGCAGTTTTGAGAGGCAGTGATATGGAATCTGAACCCCCACCTTTGAGGACTGGCTGTTCATGTCCCGAGAAGTGGATGAGAGGGTGAGCGAGTTTTCAGCAGATGGCCACAGGGAGAGGCTGCTGGGTAAGGAAAAGATTCAGGGAAGAAAGAGCCGGCCGGAGTGGAGAGGACCAGGTTGCCTGGGAGACAAAGAATTATGCTCGGGAGGAGGCTGGGACTGTGTGTGGTTAGCTCACCAATGTGCTCCCCTTGGGACACACAGTAGCTGCTAAATAAATTTTGTTGAAAGAATGAAGGAATGGATTATTCCAGTCTCTAAGCTGAACCCTAGGATCTAGAAAGGGACTGGTTCCCAATTCCAACCTTGCCCCATACGGTGACATTTTCCGGTTTTCCGCTCTCTCCATTCTAGTTTGTTTTCTTCACTTGTGTGATGGAGAGGATTTCTCCCTCCAGTATGAGTGTCCTACCATCTGAAGGAACATTTGCTGTGGCACTTTGGACGCCATAGAGAACCAGGCCCCTCCCACAGTGAGACCCCGCCCAGCCCAGAGGGAGAGAGGGGCGGGAACTGATTCTGGCATCAGCTAAGGGCACCCTCTAGCGGAGAGTCTCCGACAGCACAAGATGCCCCTGGACATATAGAGCTTTGTCTGGTTTCCAGATTCCATTCCACTCGTGGCCGGAGTCTTGGGAGTGTGCTATCTCGGAGTCGCTCCGCAGGAAGAGAAGAGATGGAACAACTTCCCTGCCTTCAGGAAGCATACAATTCACAACAAGGGTGAGACGGCTCAGTGAGTAAAGGAGCCCATCGCGTGGTAGGAGAAAACTGACTTCTGCAGGTTTCCCTCTAACCTCCACATACTCATGAACACAGCAGGCAGCTATGTGTTCATACACACATACACACACACACACACACACTTTTAAAAATAAATTAGTGGATCCAAAACCTAGAATGGAAAGGGATTCATCTCTAAACCCAAATCAAATCAGGGAAGACAAAAAAAAAAAAAAAAAGCTGGAATAGAAAGGAGGAGCAGTTTTCAGTGGCAGAGGTGGGTACAGGGCAGGGGGGAAGGGTGTTTCTAGCAGGGGACACTGGGTACCTCAAGGCAGGACAACAGGAGGTGAGTGTTACTGTGGCTTCCTAGGACACGATACATTGTAAACCGCTCTTGCTTTGTGGGCTTTAAGATCAGAGCAGGAAGCCAAAAGATATGTCCAGTTGGGTGCTCAGACCAATGACGTCATGTTTATTTATAACTATTGGAACCAAGACCTTTGGATTTCAATTTGCAAGGAACACAGAGTGGCTCTCTGTGGTTGAGGAATCCAGGCGCCTTTCACTATCTCTCCACTGACCTTGGCCCAGCAAAATGAGAAAGAAGAGCGTGTCTAAGCAGAAGGAAAAGGAAGCCCACAGAAGTAACCCACTTCTATATGCTGCAGGGAAGGTTGGATGTTACCATTCCGAAAGTGGTGGTTGCCCCCCTGCCCCTGCCTCGTCTACCTCCACACATGTGCTCAGTCCATTCCCACAATAAATAAGTAAATGCAAACACACACACACATTTCAGACAAGAGAGGGTTGGGAAATGTAGAATTTACAATCATCATGACTTGCTCAAGAAAGCTTTCAGTCACCATAGACAGACAAAATACAATATTCCGTGATACAACCAGATTTAACCAATACCTATCCACAAATCCAGCCCTACAAAAAGTACTAGAAGGAAAATTCCAACCCAAAAAAGTTAGCTATACCCACAAAACACAGGCTATATATGATCTCATAGCAGCAAATACCAAAGAAGGGAAACACACACAATGTCAACAACAACAACAAAAATAACAGGAACTAGCAATCACTGGTCATTAATATCCCTTAATATAAATGGACTCAATTTTCCTATAAAAAGACACAGGCTAACAGATTGTATATGAAAACAGAATCCATCCTTCTGCTGTATACAAGAAACACATCTCAACCTGAAAGACAGACTTTATCTCAGAGTAAAAGATTGGAAAAAGAATTTCCAATCAAATGGACCTAAGAAACAAGTTGGTATACCTATCCTAATATCTAAAAAAAATAGACTTCAAACTAAAATCAAACAAAAGAGATAAAGACATTTCATATTCATCACAAGAAAAATCTATCAAGAGGAAATCTCAATTCTGAACATCTATGCCCCAAATAAAAGGGCACCCACATTTGTAAAAGAAACACTACTAAATCACACATTAAACCCCACACACCAATAGTGGGAGACTTCAACACCCCATTCTCACCACTGGACAGGACTGCCAGACAGAAACTTAACAGAGAAATGAGGAAACTAACAAATATTATGACTCAAATGGACTTAACAGACATCTATAGAACATTCCACCCAAACACAAAAGAACATGCCTTCTTCCCAGCACCTCATGGAACCTTCTCTAAAATTGACAACATACACACTAGGTAACAAAACAAACCTCAACAGATACAAAAGCTTGGAATGCACTCTGAAATGCTCGGCACCTTTGTGCTGGCTCCTTTTGTCAACTCGATAGAAGCTGCAGTCATCTAAGGGAAGGAAACCTCAACTGGTAAATTGCCTCCGTAAGATGGAGCTTCAGGCAGGCCTGTAGGGAATTTTCTTAATTAGTGAAGTGGGAAAACTCAGTCATTTATGAGTGGTGCCATCCCTGGGCTGACAGTACTGGGTACCATAAGAAAGCAGACTGAGCAAGCCATGAGAAGCAAGCCAGTAAGCAGCACCCCTCCATGGCCTCTGTATCAGCTCCGGTCTCCAGGTTCCTGCCTGATTTGAGTTCCAGCCTTAGCTTCCCTCAGTGGACTGCGAGTTCAGAATAGAGGAGTCAAATAGACCCTTTCCACCCCAAGCTGCTTTTGTTCATAGTGTTACATCATAGTAACCCCACCTAGGACAACCTTCTTTCCATTCTGTTACATGTAGTCCTAAAAAGATGTGTGACCATGGCCTGTGGTTGTGTTGTGTGTGTAGTTGAACATGTCTGCCTCTCCCCGCCGTGTGTGTGTATGTGTGTGTGTGTTTATGTGTGTGTGTGTGTGTTTTTAAAAAAAATGGAGGTCAACCTCAGTTGTCTTCCTCAGTCACTCGCCACCTTACTTTTCTAGACAGGGTCTCTCACTAAACCCTGGCTAGAGATCACCAATTCTGCTCACCTTGCTGGCAGCAAGTCCTGGGGAGCCTGTCTCCACTTCCCCAGCTCTGGGATTAAAGGGACATAACGCTATACCCACTTTCATGTGGTTTCTGAAGATTTAAACTCAGGTTCTCATGTTTGCATTGCGAGCATTTTACCCACTGAGGCATCTCTCCAGGCCCTGGATTGTGAGTTCATACTATGAGCAGTGCGAACAATTTCCCTGCGGACATTACATAAAACCAGCTGTCCCTCCTGTTTGCTCTCTCTGTGTAGTGTGATCCGGTGGCTACAGGGAGTTTTTGAGATTGCCAGGCCCATGGCAGCTTGAACCACCAGTGCTTTTGATCCAGGCCAACTATGCCAGGAGAAAAAGAAAAGCAATCCATGGTCTGACATGGCTATGAAAATAATTTTGACTTCATGAGCTCCTGCAGAGGGCTCAGGGATCCTTGGGACTGAGAAAGGCTGTGGTCAGAGGTGAAACCTGGCACCTCTTCTTAAAACCTAGTTCCTAGTTCCATAGAATAGCCAAAGGCATGCAGGTCCCCTTTCTGCACAGCCTAGGGCCAGCGCTCTCCCCGACTGGATCCCAAGGCTCTCTGACCCCCTATTACTCATCGCTGATCTTTTGAATTGTGCAGCTGCTGGACCCAGCACTCCCCACAGAGCCCTGAACAACCTCCGGTGGACTCTGTGATAATTGAAGCCTTGGCGCCACAACAGAGTGAGCTCTGGGAAATTCGAGGGAAACTCAACCCTCCATGTACTTAGGAAATGCCTTGATTTGTGACTTTCTTTTGTTCTGTAACTATGAAAATTTCATGGAACTGTATAACCTTGGGCTATAAGAAGACACTTGTAGCTCCTCACTGGGGTCACAGAACCAAATAATTCTCTGTGGCCATAACTAGTTAGAAGTTTTGTTCTCTGTGGTGTTTTTTAATCAAGTTGCTTCTGGTTAACAGACTTCAGCGGTCTGCCCCGTGTCATTTGTGCGATTCTAGAACCCAACATTTTGTGCACAATTCTGGAAAGACACCTCAGTCACTGGCAACTTTATTCTACTGGTTCTGGCCAGTCTGTAAGTTTATCTCTGGTTTCTGTATCTGGTGTCTGGACAAACAGGAGGCACAATAGAGAGTGGGTGAACGCACTGTTGAGCTTTGAGCCAGAGGGGAAACGGAGGATGCTTTGACCCCTCTTCAGGTCTTTGAGTCACTCGGGATTCTGTGGACTTTCGAGACTGGTTTGGGATTACGTGGTCCTGTGTGCGTGTGCAGCGTCCTTCCTTCCATCTGTCTCATCAACTTTGTTTAATTGTCCTGTTGCCTACTGTCAATCTCCTTATGGTAATTGTCAGTAAATTAATGTGTACCACGGACCAAGCTTCCTCTGAGCCTCAGGCTCCTTTGGATCTTGTTCTCTCTTTGTTCCAGGGTTTCAGGAACTCAACCGTAGTTTCTGCTAGCCTTCTCTGCCCCTCGCTGTCTCAGGTGCCCGGGCTCTGCACTGCAGCCCTGATGGCTCGGGGCCCCACTTCCTAAAATACCAGCTGGAGAAAGTAAGAAAAGTTTCGTTTGGTTTAAACGCATGAATATGGCCATTAAATGTTTGTCTTTAAATGTATGAGTCAACTACATTCAATGTGTTCTGGTTGCAGCCCTTGCTTCCTGCCCAAGCTCAGAATTTATCTCTGGGTGCTCTGGTTATTGGATCGGATGTAATAAGGATCCAAATGTCAAAAATTGTTTTATGCTGTTAAAGAACTGGCTCTAAAATTGGAATAAGATTTTTGTATAATTCCTGTCCTGTCTTAAGACAAATATAAAAAGACAGACATAGAAAGATAGGATCTAAAACAGTGCTTATTTGATAAGATATTAAGGTTGCATCTCTATGCTTTTATATGCAAAACTATACCTGGCTCTGGCAACTAAACTCTATAATTTAAGCATCACTCAGGTGATAATGGTTTTAAAGGCGTAAAGAGACCATGGGGAACAGGCTGAGATCTAGAAGGCAGGCTATGTATATGCTGCTGCCGAAGGGAACCAAAGAGGCCAAAAGACTGACTAAATCCCAGACCTAGAGCTGTGGATTGTTTGCATGTTTGGAGCTTGGTTTTGTCTTATGTCGATTGAGGTTGTGCCCTGTTTCTCCCTCTTTAAATAAAAAAAACAAAAACAAAAAAAAACCTAGATATTTTAAAGAAATAACTTTAACATATAAGTTTATAATGCTGTGAAACATTTTTTTTAAATATTTGTTTTTTATCTTTTGTGTTTTCTATATTTATTTATTTATTATGTATACAATATTCTGTCTGTGTGTTTGCCTGCAGGCCAGAAGAGGGCACCAGACCCCATTACAGATGGTTGTGAGCCACCATGTGGTTGCTGGGAATTGAACTCAGGACCTTTAGGAAGAGCAGGCAATGCTCTTAACCTCTGAGCCATCTCTCCAGCCCATGCTGTGAAACATTTTAAAATTTATATTTTATTAATACTGGACAAATATCTACTAAGATAACTAATTGCCCAATGCTTAAGCTATTATACAACATATCCAAAGTTAATAAAAGATGGTAACCCAAGCCATCTGACAACTTGAAACTACTGGCTTAGGAAATGTCTCTCCTTAGTTAAGGTTTATTCATGCTAACAAAAACTGACTTAGAAATATATGTGCCTAACCTTCTTGTTTTTACTAGCATTTTTAAGCTATAACTATTTTGATAAACTGAGTCATGCAGAGAATTGTTATGTTCCATTATAACACACTATATAAAGATAAAAAAATAATATCTTAAGATTACGCTATAAGTTCTTCTCTCAGGACTTGTAGATTGTCCCTTGGGTATGGTATAAAATCTATGTAATTTATAACAAAATTTGGCTTTAAACTTACAACAAAGGATTTATAATTAAAATTCTATACATGGATATATATATGCACATACATATATATGGTTCGACTCCTGTTTAAGAGATATATGCACATATATTACTTGAATTTAACTCTCTATATTATATATATATAGCTAAATAGATAGATGTAAGCTGGATTTAATTCTACATATATGTGCTTATAACTTAGATCCAACTATTATTTTAAAAACCATGTTTTAAATAGCTACCACATGGCTCTCCTCCATCCTGGCTGGTGATCTCATCAGGATGTAGGCGGCCGCATGGCTGGCCACCATCTTTACAAAAGTTAGAGGATAAATATCATATGACACGTCTTAGTCCTAACGAGTTTCCTGCTCATTGTGTCTCCTTTTAAACTAAGGAAATAACAAATCTCAGATATTTGAAGTTGATACTTTTATATAATAAAAAATATAAGGTTAGATTTATTACAATATACTGAATAAATAATTCAACTCTGATCTAAAATATACTCTATGTGATGCTAAAAATTTAAAGTTATAAAGATCTATTTATCTTAACAAAAGCTGGCTTAGAGATTTGCGCCTAAATACTTGTGTCTTTGCCAAGTGTTCAACACCAAGCTTCTAGAGGATCTAGATAAATGGCAATATATGTTTAATAAATAAGATATTTGATAAATGAAATAAATTTTATATGTAATATCTTACGTATTCCGTAATAGTTTCTGGTCCCCCAACAGGGTCCTTTTCCCAGGGCTGCATCAGTAGCCCTCCTATACAGAAATGATAGAGAAGCAGAGAGGGAAATCAGAGAAACATCACCTTTCCCGATAGCCACAAATAGCATAAAGTATCACGGGGTAACTCTGACCACACAAAGACTCAACCAAGAAAGAGAATTACAGACCGATCTCGCTCATGAACATCGTTGCAATTCTCAATAAAATACTGGCAAACCGAATCCAAGAACACATCAAAAAAACTATCCATTATGATCAAGTAGGCTTCATCCCAGAGATGCAGGGCTGGTTCAACATATGAAAATCTATCAATGTAATCCATCATATAAATAAACTGAAAGAAAAAAACCATATGATCATTTCATTAGATGATGAAAAATCATTTGACAAAATTCAACACCCCTTTATGATAAAGGTCTTGAGAGACTAGGGATACAATGTTCATACCTAAATATAATAAAAGCAATATACGGCAAGTCGACAGCTAATATCAAAGTAAATGGAGAGAAACTCAAAGCCATCCCACTAAAATCAGGAACACAAGGCTGTCCACTCTCTCCATACCTCTTCAATATAGTGCTTGAAGTTATAGCAATAGCAATAAGACAACATAAGGAGATCAAGGGGATTCGAATTGGAAAGGAAGAAGTCAAACTTTCGTTATTTGCAGATGATATGATAGTGTACATAAGCGACCCCAAAAACTCTACCAAAGAACTCCTCCAGCTGATAAACACCTTTAATAATGTGGCAGGATACAAGATCAACTCCAAAAAGTCAGTAGCCCTCCTATACACAGTAAGTCTTTTTTTTAAATCTGATGGTATTTGATGACTAGGCTAATGATGGCTTTGTCAGTTTAACAATGGTAACCAAGGCTTCGGCTGCCTTCTCAGCTCTCTCTCTCTCTCTCTCTCTCTCTCTCTCTCTCTCTCTCTCTCTCTCTCTCTCTCTCTCTCTCTCTCTCCTTCCTACTGCTAAACTTAGACACAGTTTACCTTGTTACCAGAGTTACAGAAGACATAAGCTCACAAAACAGATTTCAATGTAATTTTTTATCATTCCTTTATTAAAAGGAACTCAATTAACAATGATTGCTCTCAGCAATCAATCACCTGTGTCTCCTGGTAAATAATAATAAAAATAACATAAACTGTATGAATACAAATTAGAAAGACATAAATAATGTAAGACATAATAAAATAAAAAATATTTCTTTTCCCCTATATGCTATTGTTATGCTAAGATTTCTGAAGTTCAGAGTTTTAACATTGATCAATTTTAATAGGAATTCCAATAAGAGTTCTAATAAGCTGATAGAGCACCGACTCTCTTCTCCCATGTCCTCTCCAGCATTTGCTGTCAGATTTCTTGATGACAGCCATTCTGACTAGGGTGAGGTGGGGTCTCAAAGTAGTTTAAATTTGCATTTATCTGACGACTGGAGATGTTGAACTCTTTCAAGAACAGTTATTGGCTACTTTCTTTTTTCTTGTTTTGAAACAGTTCATGTGATGATTGAGGATGATTATTATTAACATCTTGGCATTTCATTTCTTCCTTGGCATTTAACTATATGTAAATTCTAGATCTCGGTTCTTTGTCTGAAGTGTAGTTGGTAAAGACTGTCTCCCATTCCTTGGGCTGTCTCTTTGCTCTGCTGATGGCTTCCTTTGCTGTGCAGAGAGACTTTTACCTTCAAGTTGTCCCGTCTGTCGGCACTTGGGGCAAGTCCCTGTGCTACTGTGCTCTGCTCAGGGCGTCCTGCCTGCCCCAGTGTCACAATGAGTGAAGCCTATGCTTTCATCCAGAAGTGTGAGCTTTTGGGGATTTAAATTAATATCTTTGATCCATTTCCAACTGAGCTTTTTATAAGATGAGAGATTTGAATCTAATTTCATTATTCTGTAGGTGGATATCAACTCTGTCACGGTATTTTTTTTTTTTGTAGTTGGTAAGTGCATAAAAAGTAAACGATAAAGTATAAAACCCTAACTAGAACTCCATAGCTTCCAAACAGCCATTCTAGCTATATAGAAATTCATTGAGATGTATGGAGTTTGGGACTGGGCGACCATTTGTTTAAGTGACTATTTTGATCTAGCTGTGTGGTGTATTTTATTTCTGAGTGTATTACAGCAAAGTGATTTTTATTTATAAAGGAAAAAAAGGGTAGGTAGTTAAGCATGGGTCTGTGAGGAAGCCAGCAAACATTGTTCTTCCTGTTTTTCCTGACCTCTCTCATTGATAGGCTGTGACCTGTAAGCTGAAACAGTCCTTCCCCTGCAGAGGTGCTTTTGGCCAGAGTGATATAGTGTTTTGTATAATATATATTACACAGCATATATTATATAGTATATCATATATTTAGTATTGTGTATAATGTATATTATATATTGTGTGTAATTATAACATTATATGATATATAATGCAATATTTTGCATGTAGTATTTATATTCTATATTATAATATAGAATATAGTATTTTGGAATGTTTTTATATAAGATATATGCATAAATCATATATATAAGATATTATACACACACACACATATATATGTATAAATAAATTGAGGATTGTCAACCCATTGCAGACAATCCCTCATGGAGACTTCCTTCCCAGGTGATTGGTTGTGTCAAATTGGCACAGATAACTATCACACTAATTAAGGTATAAACATTGTGGTGGTTTAAAAGAAAATGGTCCCAAAGGGAGTATTATTAAAAGGTGTGGCCTTGTTAGATTAGATGCGGCCTTGGAGAAAGTATCATTGTGGAGGTGAGCTTTGAGGTCTCGTATATGCTCAAGCCAGGCCCATGAGACAGACCACTTTCTGTTGCCTATCAAGATGAAGGATTCTCAGCTCCTCTAACACCATGTCTGGTTGCATGTTGCCTTGCTTCCCAGCATGGCAGTAATGGACTGAAGCTTTGAATGGTAAGTGAGCCACCACATGGAATGTTTTCCTTTATAAGAGTTGTCGTGGCCATGGTGTTTCTTCACAGCAATAGAAACCTTAGCTAAGACAGACGTTTGTTGACCCTCTATTACATGCTCACCATAGTGCTGGGTTATCTCATTTTGTTGGGGGGGAAAGAAACAAAACCCGTTCCCCAAAGTCTCTAAGCCCTGGAGAAATAGACAGATGAACAGATAGTATGACATGAGCTGTAACAGGGGCTCTGAGAGGTAACCCAACCTCTCTAGGGAAATTAGGGGAGACTTTTCAGAAAAGGTGACTACTGGGTCAAGTCCTGAGGGACCAAGAGTACTGAGTCATGGAAAGTTCTAGGCTTGAGGAACAGCATGGGTCCAGATGCAGATGAGGTGGAGCTGGAAGCTGAGCAGAGGTCAGAGTGAGGGCAGAGTGAGCCAGGACGTGTTCAATCCCCAAAAGACTGAGACCCGCAGGCTTCAACGCTGTTCCATGTCCTCTATCAAACTGCTTAGGTCATTGTCTTCTGCATCACAAGAAACGAACATTTCCATTTCTGGTTAGCTTTTGGTGCTTATGGCTCTGACCCTAATTTTTAGCCTTTTATTAAGTCCAAATATGAACATTATAAAACATTTTATAAGCACATATGTCCCACAGCCTTATAAATTTATTAAAAAACTTTTTAAATTAAAATCGCTTAAATGTCTTCCTGCAATATCAAAAATAAAGTACTTCTTTGGTCCCACCCTTGACCGTATATACATAGCCTGTCTCTGAGATCTCAGCCTGCTCACTGTAGGTGGCACTTTTGGTGATATCACCTGGCACTGGCATTTCTAAAACTGTTAAGGTCCGTTGTTGCAACTACATTCCTTGGGACTCTAGTCCTGCTGTACTTTTATAAACCTCAGCTGTTTCCTATGATCCCTTTTTGTCTTTATAACCATTGTCACCTAGGTGACCGTCAAATTAAAGTCTAGCTGGCAGAGCAAGGTACATTTTTGAATATAAAAACATGAAGACGCAGCTTTAATAAAACAGTTTTAACATTATCTATACCTGAAAGTCATCTGAATTTCTGCTAACCCAAATCCAGTAACCAGAGCTCAGAGATAAATTCTGAAGTCAGGCCCGTAAATGTGGCCACAGCAGTCATGGGTGGCAGAGACAGCAAAAATACCCAAACCATTTCTGTCTCAGCAACAAAACAAGCATATTCAGTATTTGCAGATAGGAGAAACCACAGCAAACATAGTTCACATCCCCTTCTGACCTCCTATCATTTTTTATAAACCTTCAATCCATTTTTTCCTCTCTTCATTCTTTCAGTCTCCTGCTTTCTCCCTCGCTTTCCAGGCAACATACCGAAGTCTTTCTCGCTTCTCAGACATTAAAAACTCTTACCAAGGTCTTTCTTATGGTAATAATATATTGTATGGCTACAATATTTTAAACAAGAACAGAAACATTCATATACTATAACAAAAATAACTTTAAATTTACATCACATAAAATCCTGTGAAAGATCTGAGACTAAGAGTAGTTTTTTCCCATCCGCTAACCAATAAAAATTTGTAACCATCCCCTCTAAATGATGACAGATATTTATAACCCATTGGATCTGAATGACCAAAGCAGCTCCGGTGGAGGGAAGTCTGGCTATAGTGTCACAGCACGGCTACTGCAGCTTAACACCTACAGCCAGTGACTGCAACTCATTGCCTTTGGCGCACGGAGCCAAACCTTGGCCAGGTTTGGCCAGAAATGGAGACCCACAGCCTCCAGGGCAGGCTGAGGGAACCCACCCATCAGCACGGGAGGGGGCAGGGTGGCATGCAACATGGGAGTTTTAAGGGAAAAACCTGCAAAGGCAAAGGGGGCTGTGCAGTCGGATCAGCCAGAAGGAAAGGCCTATCTGGTCAAGTCAACCATCAACAGAAATACAAAGACAACACACAAGACCGACAAACACAACATTTAGACAAAGGGCCCAGAACAGACTCTCATTTGTTTGGGTTTTTTTTTTTTGTTTGTTTTTTGTTTGTTTTGGAGACAGGGTTTCTTTGTGGTTTTGGAGCGTGTCCTGGAACTAGCGCTTGTAGACCAGGCTGGTCTCGAACTCACAGAGATCCGCCTGCCTCTGCCTCCCGAGTGCTGGGATTAAAGGCGTGCGCTACCACCGCCAGGCCCAGACTCCCATTTTTTGAGAGCCCAGAGATTTCAGCCTTGACAAGACCAAAAACCATACAGATGGGACAGGAGCCGTTAAGGCTACCTCATCCCCAGATTCTTACAGATGGAGACTGACTGGGTCCTTAACGGGATGATCTCAGGTGAAAGACCCCCATCCAGACGAGGAAAGGAGACATCGCCCCATTCCTCCAGGCTGGCCCTCTAGAGCATTCGCCAGGGCAAATTGACCTGTTCAGATTCAGATTCGGTTTCAGACTAAGATTCAAAGATTGGTGCTGACAAAAAAACGGAAGACAGACAGACAAGACTTCGAACACAGACTTACCACGGTTGATCCGAATAACCCTTTGGGTCAGGGGTCCGGATAAGGGTCTCTGGGAATCCCAGATGAACCCCCAAGTGTTGTGCCCGGTCAGTGGGGACCCCAAAAGACCACCAGGGAGACCAACTCACTGAAATGTAAAAGCAAGTTTATTATTGTACATGTGTACAAGCCGGCAGGGACCTCGTCAGCACAGCAGCGAGAGGAGGCACCCTGCTCTTCTAGAGAGCACTGTTTAAAGGCAAAAACCAGAGAAGTTACATTAGTAGGGTTTGGGGTGACAGGTTCAATCCTGATTGGCTGACATTTGTCTAGGGGTGTCCTGGTGAAAAGCGATGGGTATGTGCTGGCAGGTGATCCTATCTACAATGGTTGGAAAGTTAGGAAATTCCTGGGTGGTGCCTGGGTGGTCTTAGTTTATGGTCAGTCTTACAACCTTAGGGGAAACTCCTGAGACTCAGGCTTCTGTCAAGCTTATCATGGCTGGGTCCTATAAAAAATAGACTGAAGATATTGTTTTCATACCATTTCCATTGGTTGATTTACAAAATATTGACACAAAACTGGGCTATTTAGCAGTTTTTTAAGGAAGTACTTTTATCGATATTTCTTTACAGATTAGGCATTATTACAAGTAGCTACTGTAAAGGCAAATTTTCCTATCCTGTTCTTGTAAAGGAATCCCAGGCTGTGAAGATCCCAAAGGTTGAATTATCTTTTTAATAGCTCTTAGATCAGTGACTGTTTCCCATCATCCAGATTCCTTTTTATTACAAATATAGGAGAATTTAAGGGCTAGTGGTTTCCTTGGTGTGTTTAGCATCTAACAGTTCTTTTATTATTTTTTAAAAGATTTATTTATTATGTGTACAGTATTCTGCCTGCATGTATGCCTGCATGCCAGAAGAGGGTACCAGATCTCATTATAGATTGTTGTAAACCACCATGTGGTTGCTGGGAATTGAACTCATGACCTCAGGAAGAGCAGTCAGCGCTCTTAACCTCTGAGCCATCTCTCCAACCCCTTTTATTAGTTTTTTAAGTGCCTGCGATTTTTACCCACATAGGATTTAGTATCTGTCCCTGTCCTTCAGTTTTTACACATTTAATCCACTTTATATTTTGCTCCACTTGAGATAAAGTTTCAGTGTCTAAAAACTGAGTGGAGACCTCTTGCAAAGGCCGATTGGGATTCTAGGATTTGGAAAAACTACAGATATATCAGCTTTAGCTTTTAGTAGGCCTGAATCTCAATGTCATTTACGTGTAACTTTGGCTTTGGTCTCACATCATAAATAATGGTTTGCTAAAACACCTTCTTTCCAGTATGTTTAAAACCTTTTATCATATAATTAGAGCTGTTTTACCTTTAAAATATGGGAGCAATGACAATTAAGCAATTCTATCACCAGCTTCTGTCTGCATCATCTTCTTCACACAAGCCATCTATGAGAGCATTAAAGCAATCTCTATAGGATTTTAAAGGTAACTTCAGCAATACTCATGGAGCATTTTTATAAAATCTTATAGATTCCAAGTAACATGTTAACGCAGCTTGCCAGTTATTGATAGTGTGGATAAAATAATTTACCTGCATTTTATTTAATGGATAAACAATTCTGTAACCACTTTATCAGTAAAAGATTACTTCTATGAGCTTTTACCTTAGTAGCCATAGTATCTAATAACCTAATAACTCAATCTGTTTCAGGTGTTACATTTTTATAGAATTTAACCACAAATTTTTAGAGAATAACTTGAAGAGCAGAGCCAAATTTTCAGTAATGGAAGCATGGGCTCTGCTTTTTGATGAGTTCTCCTCAAAGCTCTCAGAACTTCTTCCCAACCTTCAGTTTCAACTGAACAGGAGGAGTTGCCTGGGACCATGGCAATGCTGTTTAATTAAATACTCTGTAAGCGGTTTCTTCTTTATTTTCACTCTGTTTCCTTTGAGCAGGCATTTTAATAACTGGACACACTGTAGCTCCTGAAATAGGAAGCTTCCCATGGCCCTGCCAATCCTGGAGTCCCCTTACTTTGAGGGCACTTGTTCTTTTAGTTCTCAAAGTGGCCAGATTCTGTGTTCTTTTTTAGGAGATCCTTTGTCCTTCTTTAAGCCCCATGTTGGGTGCCAAAATGCCACAGGTAATATGGTGTGGGTTGGTGAAATGAAGACTCAGAGACACTTTGAGAATGAACTTAGCCTTAGCAATGGCAGGAGGCCCAGCCTCTGTGGACTGAAACACTTCCCTTAGCCCTTCGGCATTTTTGTTTTTCCTTATGTTTACACTTTAGCTGGTAGATTTTCATATGCTCAAAACAACCTCAATAAAGCTTCCAAAAATACATTGCCAAGTGAAAATACCTGATTCATGAGGTTTCATGGTTTTCTGGGTTGCCCTTAACCAAGTTTTGCATAGGCTTTGTATCCATGGGAAACTCTCAGACAAGATTTACATAGGGTAACAAAAGGTATCTGTAACAAAAATGGATTAGGGCTGGGTGTTAACATCAGAGCTAGACCAGGTAAGGCCCAGCAGGAGTTGCTTGCTAACCCTCTGGTGCCAGGTTGACAGGAATTTCTGCCACACACACACCCCACCCCCCCCACCTCCCCACAAGATGTAAAAGAGAATAAAAATTAAAGTTATTATCCAGCGGTGGCAGCACATGTCTTTAATCCCAGTACTTGGGAGGCAGAGATGGGCAGATCTCAGTGAGTTTGAGGTCAACCTGGTCATCAAAGTGAGTTCCAGGACAGCCAGAACTGTTACACAGAGAAATCCTATCTCTGAAAAAAAACAAAAGATACAAAACAAAAATAAATAAATGAATAAAATTATTTTAAAAAAATCACTATCACTATGACCAGTATATATCTTGAAGATTTTCCCCAAAGGTCCAAGTGTCCAAGGCTTGGTACTTCTGAAGCTTCTGAACACTTGCAGTACCTTCAGGAAGTGAGGCCTGGTGGAAAGAAATTAGAAAATTGGATGTCCTTAAAGGAGATTTTGTGACAGGAGGCCCTTCCTGTTTCACCCTTTGATTCCCAGCTGCCACCGTCCACCACAAGTTCCCAGCCATGCGGCTCCTGAGTCACCACGGCCCCAAAGCAGCTGGACCAAGGAATTATGAACTAAACCCATGGGCCAAGTGTTAACTTTTTCTCCTTAAAAGTTTCCAGACCTCAGGTGATTCGTCACCGTGATGGGAGGTAATTCATTGCTGCCCCCCATTAATCCCAGTACATGGATAGTCACATTCCTCATTCCTGGGAGCTAAGAGGACAGAGAAGACAATAGAGGGGTATATTCTCAACTGCTATTTTCTGTGGGCCAGCCTACAGAAGCTGTACTTGGCTCTGAGCTGTCTGCTCTCTGCTCCATCTGGCTCTCCTGGTGGTGGGAACAGATACAAAGTTTCTGAAGCTTGCTCTGTGCCGAAGTGAATGGCTGCCTTCTCTTACTTGCCCCTCCCCTCCCAAGAACAGGAGTGTTCATGCCCTTCCCTTCTCTTTCTACACCCCCAGGGCCTCGTTCGAACTCAGGACTCTCAAGGCCCCACCTCAGAAGTGCTGGAGTGTCAGGGGCACACCGTCATGCCCAGCCTCCGGGATCGTCATTCTCTGCTGCTTTCTTTGGGTTTCTCTCAGCAGAAGAGGAAACTTTCTCTTCGTGGATCCCTGAAGATGAGTGACATCTAGTGAATTTTATCGTTCCTCTCACTCTCCTGGATTGGCGTGTCATGTCTGCCTAGTCATGTCTGCCTAGCTCCGTGGCTAGTGGAGGACAGAGCTGGGTCTGATGTGACCTGAGCTTCATCACCACATCTTGGTATCCGAGGATCCTGAAACACCGAAACATCTTCCAAGAGAGGCAAAGGTGTGCTGATGAATTTTCTTTGGGCCACCAGTTCACATTTTTGTGAACATTTTTGTGACACAGGGCTTATTATTAATTATGAAAGCTTGGCCTATAGATTAGGCTACTCCTACTATCTCTTATAACTTAAACTAACTCATTCCTAATCATTTACATGTTTGCATGTGACTCCTGGCTTTTACCTCCCCACTTGCATGTCTTGTTCTCTTTCTGCCTCTGGCTGGCAACCCCACCTTTATTATTCCCAGAGCTCTCTCTGTCCAGAAAGTTCCTGCTATTCTTCCTGCCTAGCCATTGGCCATTTAGCGTTTTAATAAACCACAGTGACACATCTTCACACAGTGTGAAGGAATATTCCACAATAGAGATGGCTTTTGAGAGCAGCCTTTTCTGTCACTGTCTGCCAATTTAATTTAATTTAATTTAATTTAATTTAAGACCATGTCTTACTATGTAGTTCTAACAGTCCTGAAACTTGCTATGTAGGCCAGGTTGGCCATGAACTCAAGAGATCCACCTGCCTCTGCCTCTTAAGGGCTGGGGTTGATGATATGTGTCATTACTCCCTGCCTTCTCTTTGTCTTAACCAAAGTATATTATCCCTCCCCACAGTGGAAAGCAAAATCGGGGTGCAATCCCCACTCCTTTCTGACCACCAAACCCTGAGCCTTATGCTTCCATGGACTCTCCTTCTATGTTACAGCTGAGCTTCTTCCCTGATATAAAACGTTAAAAACTGGGCTGAAAGACTAGAGAAATGGCTTAGCGATTAAGCACACTGGTTGCTTTCCCAAAGAGCCCAGGTTTGGTTCCCAAAATCCATATGGTGGCTCATAACTGTCTGTAACTCCAGCTCCAGTGGATCTGACATCCTCTTCAGACTTGTGAGAGGAACAGACACTCAATGTGGTATAGATACATACATATACACACATATATGCATACATACATATACACACATACATACATACATACACATACATATATACATACATACAGGTAAAACATCCATACACATAAAAGAAAAATAAATACATCTCTAAAATCAAGTAGAAGAATGAATAAAACCCAGGGTGGGGCTGTAGCTCAAGCTGTAGAGTACTAGCCACGCATGGTCAAAGCCCAGGATTAATTACCAAGCACTACATATACTTGATGGGGGAGAGTCTTCTGTTTTGTGTTAATTTCATTGGTTAAATAAAGAGACTGCCTTGGCCCTTTGATAGGACAGAAAATTAGGTAGGCGGAGAAGACTGAATAGAATGCTGGGAGAAAGAAGCCGGGTCCGGCAGTCGCCATGATTCTCCCACCCGACACAGCCGCAGGTTAAGATCCTCCCTGGTAAGCCACCTTGTGGGCTACACAAATTATTAGAAATGGGTTAGATCAACATGTAAGAGCTAGCCAATAAGAAGCTGGAACTAATGGGCCAGGCAGTGTTCAAAAGAATACAGTTTCCGTGTAATTATTTCGGGTATAAAGCTAGCCGTGCGGGCAGCCGGGTGCCAGGAACGTAGCCCGCCGCTCCACTCACAACATATACGGGACATGGTGGCATTCTGAGGGTAGAGGCAGGAAGAACAGAAGTTTGAAGTCACCCTTGGCTACACAGTGAGTTACAGAACAACCTAGCCTACATGAGACCTTACCTCAAAAACCAAGCAAACAGGGGCTGGAGTGTTAAGAGCACTGGTTGTTCTCACAAAGGACCTGGGTTCAATCCTCAGCACCCATAGGACAGTTCACAACTGTCTTATAACTGTAACTCCATCCCAAGGGATCTGACACCCTCACATAGACATGCATGCAGGCAAAACACCAATGCATATAAAATAAAAAATAATATATATGAACACACACATATATGTATATATATATGTGTATATATATATGCAAACAAAAAAATCACACACACAAGTTTAAAGCTCAGGTATTTGATGTTGACTCTGGCTTTGCCAAGGCAGCTTATTTTAGCTTTTAGCTTCCTGGTTTTGTTCTTGTAAATGCGGCTGCTTAAGCTTGCTCCTTTTTGAATTCATTTATTCAACCAATGCTTTATGAACAGCTGCCATTCGCAAGCACTGGAAAGTACTCAGAATGAATGGCAAAAGGTTCTCAAAGGTGCCTGCTCTGATAGTATTTCCCACCGTGGAGCAGAGCACAAAACAGTAGCTCAGCCATAGCTGAGCCGGGACAGCCTGATCTATTGAGTGTGATGGTGAAAATCCTTCTGGGCAGTTGTTAACCTCATGCCGTCTGGGAAGGCCCCTAGGAACACCCAAGGGAAGAGAAAGTAGCCACATAAAGGACTGGAGGAAGAGCCTGTCTGGACAGGTGACAGCAAAATAAGGGGTGGGAGCGAACAGAAAGGTCAGCAGACCACACTCAGTGGGTTGAGATGCAGTAGAAGACGGGTCAGATCCCTCTAAGCTTATAGGTCCGTGTGTAGCTGGCTCTTCTTTATTCTCCTACATGCCGCCAGAGGGGCATGCAGGGGGTGACTGTGATTGAGTCTGAGGTCAGTGCCCCATCAATCTTGTGGCTCTCATATGGCGCCACTTCCTTCCCCTTCTCAGCTTTTGCAATGCAGGGTGCCCGTGAGCACTTATGTTGACACAGGCAGTGGGGGACCCTGGGGCTCAGATACCAGGATCCCGTCACCTCCTTCCTCCCTTCCCCACCCCTACTGGGCTGTCTCTGGTTCTGGTAAAGGACATTCCAGCCACCAAATGCACCATGTGGCCTTCACAGCTCTGCATGTCTGAACTCAGTGTCACTACCTCACGTTTGTGTTGAAGGATCCTGAACGTCCACCAAAGGTGGCTCCCTAGGCAGAGGCTGTCCCTCAGTGTCTGCCTGCCTCACCCAAAGTCCCTAACTACAGTGATAAGCAAACTCTGGTGGAAGTGGATGCTGCTCCAAGTGGGATGGGGGGGCATGGGGTAGAGTGAAAGCGAAAGCTGCTTGCGCTCCTGGTCCTGGGAAAGCCGGCAGACTTGGGCTAGTGGGCCGACAGCAGTCAAGAAGAAGGGAGATTTTTTTTTTTTTAGAAAGCTGAGTGACAAGGGACCCTGTGACCCATACGCTTTCATTTCTCCTAAAAACTGGGTGACGCAGGCAGCCACAGGGCCAGTGAGAGGGGAAGTCCAGAGTTTCTTAAGAAGCAGAGAGACGGACAGTCTGAGCAGGGAGGAAAAGACAGAAGAGACTAGGGGGAGGGAGGGAGAGAGGGAGGCAGTGAAGCGAAGAGGGGTGTGGAGGAGGTGGTTGCAGGACCCGTGGGGGAGGCATTGAGGCTCAGGTGTCATAAGAGAAGGGGACAACAGTTGAGAAAAGGCAGCAGGGGAGGTGGGGGCGGGGGTGAACTAGCAGGAAGGAAGGGAAGGTTAGAGAAGTGGAGAGCGGGGGTAATAGCGTGTGGGGATAGACAAGGCCGCAGTGGAGGAGGGAGTGGAGGAGGGAGTGGAGGAGGGGTAGAAGCACTGGGGCGGAGATGAACTAGGGAGTGGAAGGAGAGAATGGAAAATTAAGGTGGAGATGGAATCTGGGTAGCAAGGAGAGGGACCTGAGGGGAAAAAGAGGAGAAAAGAGGGCAATCGGCTTAGGAAAAAAAGGCAGTAGAGGAGAGGCTCTGCGTCACCGAGACAGGAGGCCCACGATGTCCACACCTCGAGCTCAGGAGGAGCCAAGCAGATCTGAGGAGCGGCGCCCGCTGGTGGCTCGAGGCCCGCGGGGTCCCCGACGATGGAGAAGGACAGCAGCCGCAGCGGTGCTGCTGGTGGAGATGCTGGAACGCGCTGCCTTCTTTGGCGTCACCTCCAATCTTGTGCTCTACCTCAACAGCTTGAACTTCAATTGGGAGGGCGAGCAGGCGTCGAGGGCCACACTCCTCTTCCTGGGCGCCTCCTACCTGCTGTCTCCTGTGGGAGGCTGGCTGGCTGATGTGTACCTGGGCCGTTTTCTCACCATCTCGCTCAGCCTGGTACTCTACCTGGCTGCCTCGGGCTTGTTGCTTACTACCATCACCTACGATGGCCGCAGATCCTTCTGCGGAGAGATGCCCTTGTCGCCGCTGGAGCCCGCCTGCCCATCCGCAGACTGCCCAGGTTCCTGGTCCAGCCCCTACTGTGCCACCACCCTCTACTTGGTGCTGCTGCTTCTGGCGCTGGCTGCCAGCTCTGTCAGGAGCAACCTCACTTCGTTCGGAGCTGACCAGGTGAGTGGCCAGAGGGTCTAGCCTCCAGAGCGACTTCAGACAAAGCACTTCTCTCAACACCAGTTTCCTTATATAAAAACAGAAGAGCTGCTTGCTCTCAAGACAGTCATGCAATCTTTAGTAAGACTAGACATAGCTCCCACCTCTAAGCCATGCCCCAAGCCTCAGGCCAAGTGCCTTTAATTTTTTTTTTAAAGACAGGTTCTCTGAGTTCCAGGCTGGCCTCCAAATTTGTGGCTGTGGAAGGCCTTGAACTCCTGAACCTACTGCCTCCACCTCCCAAATGCTGGTGTGCCACTATGCCTGCTCCAGTGGGGTGTGTGTGTCTTATGTTGACACAAGGTCTCACCAGCCTGGTCTAGAATTCATTAAGTAACCAGGTTGGCTGATGCCTCTCCTGGCTCAGACTGCTACGTGTTGGGATTTCAGCTGTGAGCTGCCATGCCTAACTGCAGTGGCTTTCCATGTTTTAACTTGGCCATCTTACCTTCACCAGGCGTGGGTAGTGTTGAAGTCTCTCAGCTTACCTCAGATGACAGAGAGCAGCAGGTCAGGAGGGCTGGTGAGGCCACTGAGCCTCAGGTCCTTGAACCCTGTATTGAATCTTAATGTATTATTGGGACTTGGCGGCTGGTGCAGGGGCCAGTCAGGCTCTGCTCACCCAGCAACACCAGAGGCAGTGGGCACACATATTCAGATCTCACTGTGCCCCCTCGTCAGAGGGGCAGCCAGATATATACCTCGACCTCAGTCCTTGACACTCCCCTGGGACATGAGGTGGCATATGGGGAAAACAAAACCAGAAAATAAATACTTGCTAAATGATTAACTTAAAGCTTTGCTGCCATGGTCCTGTTTTGGCAGCTATGCACAAATAGTACCGTTGATAATAAAATAAACTAGGAGAGAATATTATTAAAGCACAGTGGCATGATCACAGGCAGAATGCAGAAACAGTCATAGACAGGCATGGGGAAGGCAAGGTGTCCGTGCACAGAGGGACCCGTGATGCTGGCAGTGTGATCAGGCCGCTGGGTGAATCGTACTTTCTCTCTAATTCAATCTGTTTCCCTCAGAAAGCACTCCTCAGTCAGGCAGTTTCCAAATGAGCTATGTCTTTCAGTTGGGTATCCACAGCCTGGCACCTCACAGTAACCGGTGTCCTTGCCGAGGATTGCCCTTTTTAGTAACAAGCATTGTGTGTGTGTGTGTGTGTGTGTGTGTGTGTGTGTGTGTCTTTGCAAGCCTATATGCACGTGTGAGCAGATGCACAGCAGAGGTCAGCAGCGTGTGTCGGGTCCCTTGGAACTGGAGAGACAGGCGTTTATCGACAGCTTGAACCTCAGGCATTCTTCTCTCTCTCCCATTCGCTGTTGACCAGGAGATTCCCAATACCTGCCAGAAAGAGTGTCCCATCTTCTACTAACTTTTTTCTTTCATTGACATCCCACTACTTACCCACTCCCAGCTGCCCTGCAACCCTGGTGTAGATAGTGGTGGCCAGCTCTTACAAAGGGCTGGAACGCAAGGAACAAGCTTATTCTACAAAACAGAATATAAAGAGTGGTTTGTTGATATTGCGTGTGTTGTGGAGAAGAGCTGGCAGGGGCGTCGATGGTAGGCCACCTACAGCACAGGGTGATGATGTGTGGGTCTCCTTTTGGTTAGGGGGAGTCTCCTTATGGGCATTTCCTGGCATGTGATTTGTGCCCCATGAGGGAAGGCAGCCCAGATTGGTAGCGTACAGTTCTGGAAGGTTACACAAGCTGCTGTGTATAGAACGTCCGGTTGTGCAATATCACCTATGCAAATAAGAGCCATGCAAATCTGGGCAGTTCCTGTTGATGGAGATTCAGCCCATCAAAGCTCAGGTCAGAGGGCAGCTCTGTCAGCTCAGAGAACTCTGCCACTAGCAGTCTGGAATTCTTAGACCAAGCTTATGAAAATTCCCTAAAGGAGGCCACCTCTGTTTTCTGATCTCTCATCAATGGCCTTTCCATCATCCCTCCAAGGGCCTCAGCCACCAAGCACCTCTTCTCTCTTTCCTTCTGGCGGCAGAACTGGTTGCCCAGAGGCCAGATCACTGAGCCCCCTGTGACATCTATAGCTTTATTCAGTGAGTTGTCTCTTCAACTCGGGCATTGCTATTTAAACATAAAATCACTGTCCATAAGATGAATACAGTTTCTATGTTGGCAACCATCACAACAACCATTCATTGTGCTGGAATTCTTGATTCTCATCTGGTGAGTGGCTTCAAACCAGACTCTGGGTTGAGGGCTCCTTTCCTGTCCCACATCCCTGTAATTTTTGCTGTCTTGGTAACCTGCTTCCCAGGATAGTGTAGAGACACTGGATTGGCTTGAGGCAGGGTAGACTTTACTGGATTTGAGTTTTTTAAAGATGGTTCTACTGGCTGGGCAATAGTGGCACATGCCTTTAATCCCAGCAGTCAGGAGGCAGAGGCAGGTGAATCCCTGAGTTCAAGATCAGCCTGGTCTGCAGAGTGAGTTCCAGGACAGCCAAGGTTACACTGAGAAACCCTGTCTCAAAAAAACTGAAACAAAACAAACAAACAAAAATGGCTCTACTGCGGTGGAAATATGGGTAGGGCCACAGGATTGGGTGAGCACAGGACAGGCTGCCGCAACACTCAGGAGGTTAGGTAGGTGGTCTAGGGATATGTGGAGCTTGGCACCATCTGGAAGAAAGCCATGCATAGGTGCTGCAAGTTTAGCAGAGTTGCTGATTTCAGGAAGGGCCATCCATCATTCTCCACACGGCGTTAGCTTACTCTGGAAGGACTCATTTATATCCCGCATGGGCTGCCTGGCCGGCCCCTTCCAGTTACACTTGTCATGTGTACTTACTTCCAATTAATGAATGGAAGTAGCTGTTAATAATGGGGTGTATTCAATTTTCTGCTTGAAGGTCCAGGCAAGGGTTCCCAGTAAGCTGACACGGCAGTGCCGCTCCTTCCTTCTCCAAGGGAGAATCCCAAAGGCAGTGCAGTTTTAAGCACATCTGTATGAATTATAATTTTACATTTAGATAAGGAGGAAAACATTTTTCGCTTCCTCAGCACAACAGCTGCAAGGAAAGCGTGGGAGAACCCTCTTAGTAAGTGGAAATATGTATTCAGTGTTAGAAGGATGGCGATGAATCCTAAGATTTGGTGGTTGTTGAAAGATGACTTTTAGCCAGCCTGGTACCACAGACCTGGAATCCCAGCTATTTGGGAGGTTCAGGAAGGAGGATGGCAGGTTTTGCAGAAGCCACAGAGTAAATTCAAGGTCAGACTCCACAACTTAATGAGGGTCTGTTTCAAAATAAAAGTCAAAGAGAGCTGGAGATGTGTCTCAATGGTAGAGTACGTGTGTAGCGTGTTTGAGGCCCTTACTTGGATCTTCAGCATGGAAGGCAGCGGGTAAAGGGGTAAGAGTACATACTACAAAAACATGAAGACCTGAGTGAGATCCCAACAACCTGTAAAAGCACAATGTGGGGTCTGGAGAAATAGCTCAGAGGTTAAGAGCACCGACTGCTCTTCCAGAGGACCTGGGTTCAATTCCCAGCACCCACAGAGCAGCTTACAACTGTCTGTAACTCAGTTCCAGGGGATCTGACACCCTCACACAGACATAAATGCAGGCAAAACACTAATGCACATAAAAAGAAATAAGTTTTTTTTTAAAAAAGCACAGTGTGAGCACACATGCCTGTCACCCCAGTGCACACACACATGTAGATAAACCCTAGCAATACTTGCACATATGCACATGCATACATGCACACATACACACATACATACATACACACACATTGATAAACCTCAGTATACTTGCACACAAATACACACACACACACATGCACACACACGTGTGCACAAACAAGAACGTAGAGAGTCATTTAAGAAGCAACCCTCAGTTCTTCTGGCTTTTCAGAAAGAAGGCCTGGGTCTTCCTACTGAGCTGCAGAATCAGAATCTAAGAGCCATAGACTGGGAATGGGAATGAGGCCAATGACGCTAGCCAGAGACAGCAGGACGAGTAGAGGACCTACTGTATGTAGAGTGGCCTAACTCCTGGGGTGAGATCTGTCCTTGCCACGGGGCCTGAGAAGGATTTTTTTCATAAGGTCAGAGCTTGCACGTAGAACCACCTCCACCCACCTCCTATTTCTCCATCTTTGTCTGGTCATGCATAGAGGGGAGGTCAGCACATCAGAAGGGGTAAGCTTCATGCAATACTCAGTCTGCAACTCGATCCTCAGAAAAAATTCTTAACCAGTCTCGGCCTAATCTTTCAGTGGTAGGCATCCATCACGTTTAATCGTGTGGGATGAGCAGAGACTTTTATGGGCATTTTGCTGATTATGAAAGGAACACACAGCATGGGCTGTTTAAAGACAAAGGGATAAATCATTCAGAAGTGAACAACATGGCCCTGAAGACATCTGCTGTATGGCCTAGCTGGTGGCAGTAAAAACTATGTGCGTCGTGAGCATATAAAAACAGCTGGGTAAAAGTGTTTCCGTCGTTAACTGGCTCCCAAGGGAAGGGCGTGTGTATGCATGGACTGGAGAGATTGTTCAGCAAGTGACTTGCTTACTGTGCCAGCATGAAGGCCAGAGTTTGAGTTCCCAGAACCCACACAGAATGCCAAGCGGACTTGGTGGCCTGCCTATAATTCCTGTCTTAAACAACAGAGATGGGATCCCCAGAACAACCTGGCTAGGAAGATGAGCCATATTGATGAACTCTGGGTTTGACTGAGAGACCCTGCCTCACTGAGTAAGGTGCAAGAGTAATTGATACATCTGACCTCAAACCTCCATATGTGTGTGTGTGCACCTCTGGACATGTGTGCCTACAAACATACAAACATACATGCAAACATATTCATACCACATACATGAAAAAGAATATTCACTATTCATTTAATGGATATTTATTGAATATATAGTTAGTAATCAGAGACTAGGAATATGCTTATTTGCTGACCCCAGAAGCATCCCTGTGGGATGTATGAGTACAGAGGACTTCCTGCGTCCTCCCTCACTCTCATCTCTGGCTGGATGGCAGGTGATGGATCTCGGACGGGATGCCACTCGCCGCTTCTTCAACTGGTTCTACTGGAGCATCAACTTGGGTGCTGTACTGTCCCTGCTGGTGGTGGCCTTCATTGAGCAGAACATCAGCTTCCTATGGGGCTACGGCATCATCGTGGGCCTTGTGGCCCTGGCATTCTTCATTTTCCTCTTTGCCACCCCTGTCTTCATCACCAAGCCCCCAACAGGCAGCCAAGTGTCATCTATGCTGAAGCTTGCCTTCAAAAACTGTTGTCCCTGGCGTCCTTCCAGGTAACAGAGGGTAAAGGTGGCTGCCAAGCCCCCTGGGGGATGCCAGATGCAGCTTGTTGGGCTTTGGGTTCTGTTTGAGGGCTGACACCGATGAGAACCGGCCCTCCAGGTGACAAAGGATGGTGGTTAAGGGGAAAACGACGGGGGCGCTGCTGGTGCTGGTGGCAGAAGTGTGGGGTGATGGTGGTAGTAGTGTTACCGATTATCTTCTAATTAGAAATCATAAGGACTGGGCTGTGGGGGTGGCCCAGTCAGTAAGGCTTGCCTGAGTTTCATCCCAGCCCCAATAGAAAAACGCCCTTCATGGTGGCACAGAGCTACAATCTCAGCATTGGGGAGGCAGAGACAGGTGAGTCCCTGGGAATTGCTTAACATCCTGTCTAGCCTAATTTGTGAGCTACAGGCCAATGAGAGATCATCTCAAAGAAGGCAGACAGCATTCCTAAAAATGATACCCAAGGTTATTCTCTGGCCTCCACATGCACATACACACACGGGCACCTGCACACACTCGCACGCACATGCACACACACACATTTAAAACCATGTTAATAGGGAGAAGGAATTAAGAAAGACATTCACTGCACCTCCAGCCTACACAGGAACGTGCACACACTGTTTTAATCTCATTCTGTTGCTGTAACAAGCACCACGGTCAAAAGCAGCTTAGAGGAGAAAGGGGCTTATTTTGGCTTACAGGTTACAGTCCATCGCTCAATAAAGTCAAGGCAGGAACTTGAAGCAGAAACCATAAAGGAACACTGCTTGAGGCTCGCCCAGGCTTGTGTTGGCTTTTTTATAGAGCCTGCCTAGGGAATGGTTCCCACCACAGTGAGCTGGGTCCTCCTACATCAATTAAAAATCAAGGTGATTCCCATAGACACCATGGCCAATCTTAACTGAACAACCCCTCGGTTAAGACTCCCTTCTTCAGGTGACTCTAAGCCGTGTGAAGAAGTTGGCAATTGAAGCTAACAGAGACACATGCACACATGAACTGAACACAGAAGCATTCTCTCTCTCTCTCTCTCTCTCTCTCTCTCTCTCTCTCTCTCTCTCACACACACACACACACACACACACACAAGAATGTGTACACACACATTCACAATTTTAAGAAGGAAAAGAGAAATGCGGAGCACAGTGATGGTCTTGGCAGCAGCAGTGGAGATGTATGATGGGATTGGTAGTAAAAAACACTGCCGGTGACCTTATGGTCACAGTCAGGACGGGTGGATAATGTGATGGGCACAGTGATGCACCCCAAGATATGAACTGCACGTTGGAGAGGACTACACTGGCATTATTTCCTTTCTTGAGTCTCAGAAGATGACATTCTTGGACAAGAAAAGGATCAGATAGTCTCAGGACAAAAGACGAAGAGCAAAGGTCAGAGGTGTAGCCACAGCTGATCTAATTATTCCAAAATAAACAACCCTGTTATCAGGTGAAATAGTTTTCAGAAAGTAATTTCATGGCTCCCTATATCATGAGCTCACACCTGAGAGAAACTGATTCCAAGTGTCCTTGGAAATGCTTGGTAGTCTCCTTCTGTCCCTTCCATTTGGTCTGTTTTTTTAATGTAGTGTGTGTGTGTGTGTGTGTGTGAAGCAATTACTTATATTGTTGTATTATTAAATAAAATTTGGGAGTCAGATATCGGGGTAAAAACCTGATTGATCAGAGAAGTATCAGAAAAGTGACTAGTGACCTCTCTCTCTCTCCTTTTTCCATGCAAAAGGACTGTGAATCTCTCTAAACCCCTCCCTCCTACTTCCTGTGTCTCTCTATGTCCTGGGTTCTCTAAAACCTCTATGGCTGATTCTGGTCAGCTAGTAGCTAACTCTGCCCTCTGATTCAAGGTAAACTTTATTGGCAGTATCGGGAGTATCAGAGTGTGATCAAAATATTCCACAACGTGTGTGTGTGTGTGTGTGTGTGTGTGCCTGCTTCCAACATGCATATGAAGATCATAGGACAATTTGTGATAGTCAGTTCTCCCTTCTACCATGTGGGGCCCAGGGGTCAAACTCAGGTCATCAGACTTGGTGGCAAATGCCTTAACCTATTATTTCCTTTGTTGTACCTCCAGTCTCTGGGTTTCTCTGTGCAGCCCTGGCTGTCTTGGAACTCACTTTGTAGACCAGGCTGCAGGAATCCACCTGCCTCTGCCTCCCGAGTGCTGAATTAAAGGTGTGAATGTCTTTTTAAATTAGCTTCCAAAACAGCAGGTTTCCTTCTGACGTTGTTTTCATACATCTTTCCCCTTCCTCATCTCCCTGACCCCACTCCGTACGGTACTCCTCTAGTCCCTCTTCTCCTTTCCTACCACGTGTTCTATTACCCTTCCTAACCTCTTCTCTCCCAGTCCCCTTTCTAGTTTCCTAACATCTAAACACACTCATACCTACATACACATATGTAATAGTTAGCAGGTGGGATCCACCTATGACGGAGACCATGCAGCATTTGTCTGGGCCTGGGTTACCTCACTGAGTATGATGCTTTCCGGTTCCATCCATTTTCCTCAGATTTCATAATTTCATTGCTTTAGGTGAAATAAATTCTATTGCATAAAATTGACCACTTATGCCAAGCAAATCTATCTCTAGTTCCAGGCTGGGCCCAGTTCCAGCCAGGGTCAGTGGAGTCTCGAGAAAAGGGTGATGTGCCAGCCTTCCCCAGCCTGCTGGGTTGCTGGAGGTCAGTTTGTGAAGTTACAGGTGCCGAGGAGTCTGGTGGTTTTAATTAGCCGTTACTGGCTCAACAAACCACACCGCAACTTTCCACTCAAGCACCAGCTTTTCATTCTCTTTCAAATGCTGTGGGCAACTATGGTTAGTGGGGTGTGGCTTCCGCTGCTCTTAACATCACCAGGTCATTTGGGAGCTTTAAAGGGCTAGATTCTAGCACGTTCTCACGAGATGGTGAGCTCAGAGCTCAGCTGGGACTGATGGTGGAAGCCTAAGTCTCCCCTTCCCTCGGCCTTCTTCCCGTGGCCTCATCTGTAGATTGCACTTCTCGGGGATGGTGTCTGGGATGGGAAAAGGAGCATTCTAAGGAGGAATGTTCCAGAAGGTGGGTGATAGAAGCAGCTGTGGGTTTTCTTAAGGTTTGCAGGTTTTACAAAGCATGACATCACATCAGTCTCTCTGTGGAGTAAAGAGTCACAAAGCCAGGCTGGATCTGGCAAGAGAAACAGACCACAGCACTGTTGAGGAACAGCACTGATTGCTGGGAGGGGGAGTTCATGGCAGCTGCCCCTGAAGGAGACCAGCTGGACATTTTTGTTTTGGAGTCTCGGGGGACAGCTCAGGGCTTTTGGATGAGAAAGGTTCAGAAAGCTTGAGGGCAAAGGGTAAAGGTCGTAGTGCTGGTCAGACTATCTGGTCTCCTGGTGATGGTTCTTCCATCTCTGCTTCTCCCTCCACTCTCCACCCCACTGCTAAGTCCACTGAGGATAGACCTGGGTCAGCAGCAAGGGAGTTGGGGGTGCATCAAATCTGTGGGAGGGGGGCTGGAGAGATGGCTCAGAGGTTAAGAGCATTGCCTGCTTTTCCAAAGGTCCTGAGTTCAATTCCCAGCAACCACATGGTGGCTCACAACCATCTGTAATGGGGTCTGGTGCCCTCTTCTGGCCTGCAGGCATACACACAGACAGAATACTGTATACATAATAAATAAATATCTAAAAAAAATCTGTGGGAGACTCTTGAGTTAGATTGTGTTGGGACTCCTGTGATTCGCATGACAAATGGATACCACAAGTCAAAAACAAAAACAAAATCCCTGAAGACTCTGCTTTCCTCCCTCTCTGGGTTTACCCCCTCCCCCAAACCCAAAGGCTGTTTATAGCCTGAGAGTGGTGAAAGTCTGAAGCCACTCATGATAGTTTGGGTGACATCGACGACACCGTCACCAGTGGGGGTGACGGAAAGGGTGGTGGAGTGGCTAGGATTCTCGGATCTGGGAACTGGTTCTCTCCACCACTGTGTGGGCCCTGGGAATTAAACTAAGATGAAAGGCAAATGTCTTTGCCAGCTGAGTCACCTCGTTGGCCCCTCAATGGGGATCCTGGAAGGAGGATGATTGAGGTAGAAACGGTGGCTCTAGTGCTAGAGAGAGCTGAGTTGTGGCTGTTTTTTTGTTTCTCTCCTGTGGCCTTACAGAGACTCTGAAGGTGCCCTTCTGCTGCCTGACCAGAGGTCTCACCCATGGGGTCCTTCTCCACAAGAAGACATGGCCAACTTCCAGGTGCTGGTGAAGCTCCTGCCTGTGATGGTGACGCTTGTGCCTTACTGGATGGTATATTTCCAGGTAGGCACCCCGCCTTCTGATCTGGGGCCTGGCATCCCAGCCCCTCATAGGCTCAGCCTTTGCTGTAAACGCTTGCAGCATTACCGCCCCAGGGCAATGGTGTGTGTGTGTGAGTGTGTGCATGCATGTACGTGTGTATGTGTCCATGTGTGTGCACGTGTGCATGTGTACATAGACTTAATGTGCATATGAGTGTGTGTATGTGCACCATACATGTGTGCATGCGTTTTCACATGTGTAGAGCCAGGGCAGCAACTTAATCCTGTAGTTGGATTCTTCTTTGGACCTCCAACTCACAAATAACAACACAGAGATTTATTATTAATAATGAAAGCTTGGCCTTAGCTTAGGCTTGTCCCACTAGCTCTTATAACTTAAATTAACCCATTTATTTTAATCTACGTTCTTTTGTGTGGCTTTGTTACCTTGTCCTCCCCATACTGCCATGCTGCTTTCTCTGCCGTCTTCTTTCCAGAGTTCTCTCTCCTGCCTAGCTATTGGCTATTCAGCTTTTCATTACACCAATCACAGCAATACATTTTCACAGAGTGTACAAATCTCCCACGGCCTATTCCATTCCCAGCTCCCACCCTCAAGTAACAAGGCCATTGCTTCCCACACCCTCCGTTGGATGGAGAGAGCCTAAGATAGGATCATAGCCTGTTACTCTAGGGTGGCACAGACTGTCCCATAAGATACAGGAACATGGTGAAGATGTCCATACCAGCTGTCAGGACATTGACATCCTTCTACAATGGCTAACAAGTAGCTGTCATGAGAACCCCTGCCAGGAGTCTCCTGGAACCCCTCCACTCCATGGCAGCTAGGGTACCAATGTCTGGTATAGCGAGGGGCAGGGCCACCAAACCTGTCCCTTCCAGCGGCTGTGTCCAAAGCCATGCTGGCAGATCAGTACCTCTACCCTGGCTGTGTCAATCTTCAGGACTCAGCTTGGCTTCAGTGTCAGACGACAACTCCCAATGGAGACAGTCTTGTCATTATTCCCCCATTTCACTGAACACTTATCCATACCCACCCTGTGTAAGACATGGAGACACAATGGGAAGGCCATCTGAGCAGCTGCAGCCAGGCTCTGGGAACGTCTGTGGTTATTGCTCATAGCCCAAGGACATCAGAAAACCTCATTGTCAAGGCTGTCTCTCAATATGAAGTGGATTGGGAGCACCTTTTCTTGTCCAGGGGAAGGGCCAGCTGCCCAGGGATACTGCTGAGGAATACCTGTCCCAAAGCCTTCTGGAGCCAGAGGTCCAGTGACCAGCTCTATCCCAACCTGCCTCCATCTCTCCACAGATGCAGTCTACCTACGTCCTACAAGGTCTTCACCTTCATATCCCCAACTTCTTCCGGACCAACCCTACCAATAGCTCTTTGGCTCTGAGTGCAGAGAACAGTAGCTACAGGGTAAGAGAGTAAGTGTGTGGTCAGCCCCAGCCACGCTGGGAGCATCCTATGAGACCTGCCTGCACCCCACCCCACCCCCAACCCCTCAGTGATGTGGCGTGCTTAGGACACAAGAAAATAACCAGCAGGATGGAGGGACGTGTGTAATACCCAGTCCCTCTCTCAGCATGACCAGTTGCCCACAGGACCCCAGGCTTGGTGTCCCCCACCCCCACCCCCAGCAGACATTCTGCTGCTCACCACCCAGTGCACACACAGGGCCCTATTCAATCTGCCTTCCTACTATTTCCCTGGGACCCTTTCCACGCTGTGCTCATGATAGAAAGCTGTGTACCCAGGAAGAACTTTGCCTTCCCTGATATAATCCTGTCCCTTAGTTACACAGCTGAGAAGACTTGAGTACTCTGGGGGGTGGGGTGGGACAGGAGCACCAGCCCTGGGTTACTAAGGGGCATGGTCCAGCCCAGAGTTCTTTCTGCTCTGCCAACCTGTCTCCTGGCCCCCTTCCACTCAGATCCCAGAAGCCTGGCTCCTGCTGGCCAATGTTGTGGTGGTACTGGTTCTGGTTCCGGTCAAGGACCACTTGATTGATCCTCTGCTGCTGCAGTGTAAGCTGCTGCCATCAGCTCTGCAGAAGATGGCCCTGGGCATGTTCTTTGCGTTTACTTCAATCATTGCAGCAGGTACATGGTACATCATGTTCATTCAGACCTTGAGTTAGGAGAGTCTGTCTTCAAGACACACAGTGTAAGGGAGTGAATGTCACTGGGTGTAATGGTACACACTGAGAGTCCTTGGTACTCAGGAAGGTTCCAGGCCAACCTGGGCTATATGAGACTGTCTGAAAACTAAGATAGATAGATAGATAGATAGATAGATAGATAGATAGATAGATGATTGATAGATAGATGATAGATAGATAGATAGATAGATAGATAGATAGATAGAAAGTAGAGGCTGAAGAAATTAAAGCTAAATGAGTACTGTCTTATTGATCACATGCAACACAAACTAGATGTGGCTGTCTTCTTTAATTTTGTCCTATTCCACCCTCAGTAATCTCAGGAGTTGTATTGCTTCTTGGGTAAGGGGATAGAGTCTCCAAAAGGCTAGGTGAGTTGCCCAGGTTTGCACAACAAACCAGTGGGAGGCCAGGATTGGAATGCAAGTGCCTATGTGCTTGTGATTCATTCACCAGGGCCAAAGAGTCTCCCAGGCATTAAAGGGGAGAAGACAAAAACTTAAGGCCAGGTTGGAAACACTACTATAATGCCCAACCTTGCCGTAGAGAAGTCATGTGATCTCATGGGAAGTAGGCCAGCTGAAAACCAGATAGACTGGGACTAAGATTCAGTCCCAACTGCTTATTACCTGTGTGATTCTAGGCTGTTGCTCAATCTAAGTTTCACTTCCCTCATTTGCAAATAATGTCATAACAGACTCCAGATTAATAAGAATTCCTGTGAAATACAAAACCTAGCTGAGCTTGGCAAAAAAAAAAAAAAAAAAAAAAGAATTGGAACTCAAGCTCTAAACTGCCTGGGGTGGTCTGACTGTACTCTTTTGCTCCCCACCCCACAACCCCCCAGGAGTCCTGGAGAAAGAGCGCTTAAGGTACATCAAAGACAACCACACAGTGCCTCAGCTGATTGGGAAGGACTTGTACTACGCGGCACCACTGTCTATCTGGTGGCAAATCCCCCAGTACCTGCTCATCGGCATCAGTGAGATTTTTGCCAGCATTGCAGGTATTCTGGATTCCCTCCCCAGCTCTTAGACTGCTGCTGAGCTCTGCTTAGGTGTATGTCCCTCTAGATTGGGGGGGCCCATAGGCATAGCACTCTGGCTTCTGTATGGAGGACAGCAGTGATGCCGAATGAGGTCTACCTCTGTTCCGGTGAGGTCGTGAGGTCGAGGGACTTTCTAGCACTGGGTCAGGCTTGAGCCAGCCATTGCAACAGACCCCTGGGAGTTGGGGGCTAAAAGGCACTTTCCATATGTCCCCTGCACTGTGGATTCTGCCTTTGTAGTCATTGTTCCTTCTGCCCCTTTCTTCGAAAATCCCCTGGGTTGGGTGCTCTTCCCTTCTGGAACTCAGCACTGTGTCCTCTAGTGCGTATATGCACGCATGCGCGCGCGCACACACACACACACACACACACACACACACACACACACACACACACACCAACCCTGTCCCAACTTAGTCAGGAAGCCAAAACTACAAGAGCTGGGTAGGGTCTCCCACTCGGCCGTGGAGGGAATTCTAGACCTTGATGATAAATCTGACCCTGTGGATTTAAGTTGCAAACAAAAACCCACCAGACTCGGACTGGGGACTGGAGAGTGTGGCTGGACTATGAGTAAGGTGGGGAGGGGTGAGGAGATGGGCTTCTGAGGAAGTTAAAGTCAGCAAGTGTGGGAAGGATCTTCAATGTAGTGGAACCAGCATGAGCCAGGGGTGGGGGGAAGGGTATGGTGGGGAGCAAGCACTGGAGAGGGGGACTGGAGCGGAGGACAGTCACAGTGGGGCCAATGGCTGAGCCTGGATGGGGGAAGTTTCCTGAGGCCAACAGCACCCTTCGATCCTCCCATCGGTTCTATAGGAAATGGAAGCCTCCAAGAAGTTCCAGAGAGCATGCAGTTGTGGCACACGCCTTTAATCCTAACAGAGGCAGGCAGATCTCCGAGTCCGAGGCCAGCCTGGTCTACAGAGCGAGTTCTAGGACAGCCTGGCTATAGAGAATCCCTGTCTCACAAAAACAAACAAACAAAAGTTCCAGAGACCCACTCAGCCATGTGTGGGTGATGAGGTCAGGGCCCAGGACAGAGGAGACAGGGAGGCCAACCTTTGGAAACTATTTCAGATGCTGAGTGGAAGTGATGGTGGTGGAGTGGAAGGTCAGCACAGAAAGCGGCTGAGGAAAAGCAAAAGCAGCTGCTAAGATGTCACCCACGCCCCGTCACTGGGGTGCCCAGGAGGAAGGAGACTAGTCAGAGCTCTAGGTAGCGTTCATAACGTCCAGGGGGAGGTGCTCCATCAGATGTGGATGGGAAGGGCAGATAGAATGTGTCATGTCACAGACATGCAGGTGCTGTCAGTCATGGGGACACACCGTCCAAGGGAATTAGGATAGAGGCTTGGAAAAGAGAGTGGAATAATGTGACCCCCCCCCACTGGGAGGTTAGCAGTGGGGTCCATCTCTGCTCCCCCTGCAGCCCAAGTCCCTCCCTTCTTTCTCCCACAGGTCTGGAGTTTGCCTACTCAGAAGCTCCACGCTCCATGCAGGGTGCCATCATGGGCATTTTCTTCTGCCTTTCGGGGGTAGGCTCACTGTTGGGTTCTGGCCTGGTGGCCCTACTGTCCTTGCCTGGAGGCTGGATGCACTGCCCCAAGGACTACGGTGAGTGAGAGGGGACCCCCAGGAGAAGATAGGCATGGAGGGCAGTGTAGGGATGGGGTGAGCAGTCATGCTTTAGACTCAGTGGCCCTCAGAGGCACCTTCCCGCTTCCGGAACTCAGCCATTACTGGCTGCTGAGTGGTCACTTTCTCCCCTGGTGTTTGGTTCAAGTCTCCAAATAAAGGAATAGGAGATTCACTGAGACACTTGGGGAGTTACAATATCAGAGGGCTCTCTACCCAGTGCTCTCAGACCACACCCACTGGTGTGTGCCTTTAGCCCCTCCCCACCCACATATCAGCCTTCCTGTCCTCAGGGAACATCAACAACTGCCACATGGACTTTTACTTCTTCCTGCTGGCCGGCATTCAGGCTGTCACAGCTGTCCTGTTTCTGTGGATTGCTGGTCACTATGAGAGGACTCGTCAGAACCCAGCCTCCCAGAGCGCATCCAGTAGGCTCAGGGGCTGAATCCGTCTCCACCTACCCGGAGAGACAGTGCCATCGCCACCCACCCGGAGAGACAGTGCCATCGCAATACCAGCTGTGCCCATTCTCTTCTCATTTATTCTGTACCCAACATTAGAATGAAGTGGTTCCCATAAATAAGGGGCATGCACCCTCCCTCTTGACCATGGTCCACGACAAGGGGTGGGGTGAAGGGGGCCTGGGTTCGGGTCCCCAAGGGGTCCCAGCAGGGGACTCGGATCAACAAGCACCAGAGGATGAGCGTGAGGACCAGGTAAGAAGTCCAGTCGGACATCCCACTGGTCCCACTGCCTGGGTTGGTGGCTGAAGCTGCACCATGGCAGGCCAGGGAGTGGTCAAGAACTGCCCCGGATTCTCTCCATGTAGTTACGAAGCTCCTCCGGGTCCTTCAGGCCCATGTCCTCACACACCCAGCGGATGTCCTCCTCACCTGCCACCAGGATGGACTGTACAGCCGGGGCCCCTACAGGCTCCTCGGACAGCTGGGCTGGGGGCGCTGGCGCAAATGTCACAAACTCTACTCTCTTTCGACGTCCCCCAGCGTCTTTGCGGGCCAGGGTGCTTGAGGAGCCAACGGTGCCCTCTGAAGCACTGGGGGCCACAGTTGAGGCATCCCCTCCTGCCCCACTTTCACAGGGGCATCCCCCCTCCCCCTTGGGTGGGCCCGGGGAGGAGCATCGGTCCAGCTGACGACTCAGTTCCTCCTGATTGGTGCCCAGCCAGACCCAGTTATGAGGCTGGGGGGAGGAAGGGTCCGCGGCGCTGTCGGGAGGCTCTTTGCGCTGGTAGCGCAACACGAAGACCACACCATTGACCAGAAAGATGAGGATGGCCAGACAGAAGATACCCAGCAGAGCATACATCCCCAGCTCTAGGTCGGTGACACGCTGAGGGGCAGGCACCATCTCTTCTTCGTCTTCCTCCTCTTCTTTGGCCTCATCCTCTTTCTTCCCAGTTTCTTCCTCTGCCAGCTCAAACTTGCCTCTGACATCCATATGGCCCCCCATACCGCCTGCTACCGGCCGCTTTCCCCCCACAGTGGCTTCTGTGAATGGTGGGCTCCGTGCGGGACTGGATGGAAGGGCAGGCGCTGGTGTGGGCAGAGGGGGCAGCCCCAGCCAGGCAGTGCCGGAGGCCAGGGGCACACGATGGCGGCCCCGGCGGCACGGTTCCGGTGGGTGCAGAGCTACGTGTAGGGGCAGCCCTTCGGCACCCACCCCACTCACCACCACACCAAGTTGGGCTCCCTGCTCTTCGGCCGGCAGGACGGCACTGGGCTCCTCAGCTGAGACCGACAGTCCCAGGTCACTGCGGTCGTAGAGCTCGGCAGGGGCCAAAGTGTGGTCAGAGAAGGACAGCCACAGGGAGAGGGCCACCTCCTGCAGGGCACACAGACACAGGCAGAGACACGCGAGGGCACGCACGCATGCACACACAGACCACTCCCACAGTGACAGGCCACACGAAAGAAGAAGCACGGAGGAAACAAGAGACACAGGCAAATGGACAAAACACAGGGAGAGAGGGGACGCGTGTCAATCACCTGTCTGCCACTCAGCCCAGGAGTCTGAGTCCTCAAGAGAGCCTAGTGAACCTCCCAATGCCTTGCTCCAGCCAGTCTCTGCTGGACCACTTCCAGCCACAGAGAACTATACCTCATGGGAAGTAGTCCTTATTTTGAAAACCCTAGAGCAAGGGGTCCAAGTACCAGGACCTACTTCCTCCCCTCCTCCTCCACCATCAGCCCCCATCAATAGCTGTTGACCATGCTCCCTGTTCCCCAGCCATCACCTGCTTTGGGGCTGGAAGAGCTGACTGGGCCCAGCACGTGGCTGTGACCTCCCCAGGGTGGGATGTGCCTCGGCTCAAAGCCAGTGAGATGCCCATCACGGGCTGCACTCGCAGCTCCAGCATTGAGACCTTGTCGTCTGTCACAGCCAGTGCCTGTTCCCCCAGGATGGAGTCAGAAAGCGGGGAACGAACCTAAGAGAGTGGGAAGCAAATGAAAGTTGGGTTTGGGTGGGGTATCGTGCACACAGTCTCCCAGCATCTCTATACTCTAATACACTTACAGACTCCAATCCACAGCAGAGGACAGGGCCCTTCTGGTGGCCTCTCCCCACACACCTATCCCCTCGTCCTTCACACCTGCCACACTTCCTGCAGTGAGCCCCATTCTCACTCAGCCTCCCAGCCCTCCTAGACCTGTCCTCCCCCAACCCCCACTACGGTCTTCACACCTAACTAGGAACATTCTGGGGACATGTGCGCCCTGGGGGCAGGGGGCGGAGTCTTGCTCTTTAGCGTCCCCTGTGGTGACTCACCTCAATAGAGGTGACTCCAGGCTCCCGTCCCACTAGGATACGCCCACCGCCTTCCAAAGAGGCTATACGAGGATCTTGCACATGGGCGTGGGCTGCCACGAGGTGAGTCACATCCAGCAGCCAGTCAGGGCCGAGAAGGTGAGTGAGGCGGCGGCCACCGTCCAGCGGATGGGCCACAAAAGGTACCAGGAAGCGCACACCAGCTCGCTGGTACTGCAGGCGACAGCCGCGGGAGCGCCGCTCTGCCTCCTCAACCGCGGCCTCAGGTTCAGGCTGTCTGCAGGGCGGAGCATCAGTGATGGGCCCGCCCACTGGAGACCACGCCTTGCCCCAAACTCCAAACCCAGCCAGGCCCTACCCAGCCACTCATCTAGAGGTTCTAGAAATTGAAGCTTAATGCCTCAGTTTGCACAAATGACAAAGCAAGAATAGTAACCAGAGGCGCCTGACTGGTGTATGCCTCATGTTCTTCAAACTTTGTCCTGAATACCCAAGTCTTTCTGTTCAGGTCAGGGATGACCAGATCCGTGTTGAGTGTTGACTGGTGAAATGTGCCTATCTATGCAGTTGGATACCTCTGGAGTGGGAAGGTGACAAGGCAATGGGGTGACAACTCCGTTTCTACAGGGCATGAGAGCCTAGGCACCTCATCCTTGATCTCAAGGTCTGGTGAGCGTCCCCATTACCCAGTATAGTTCATTTTTACAGAGTACACACCATTCAAGGCTTTGGGGTAGAATAGTGAACATTCTCGGGGTTGGAATGTGGAGCTGGAGAAAGATGGACATTAAACCGAGCAAAAATAATTCGTATGTGTTATAGCCAACAAGGAAGCCGGGGGAGAGGGGCTAATGGAGGCTGCCAGTTAGACTACAGTGCCCAGGGTTCTGGTGGTCAAAGATAGGTGGCGGCTAATATCGTCAACCTGACAAAACCCAAGATCATCTAAGAGACAAATCTCTGCGCACGACAGTGAGGTCATTTTTTTCCTTAATAAGTTGTTTTTATTTTATGTGTATTGGTACCCTGCCTGCATACATGTCTGTGTGAGGTGTCAGGTCCCCTGGAACTGGATTACAGACAGCTGTGAGCTGCCATGTGGGTGCTGGGAACTGAACCCGGGTCTCCCAGAAGAGCAGGCAGAGCTCCAAACTGCTAGGCCATCTCTCCAGCCTGTGAGGCAGCTTTGTAATAAGGTAACCGAGGTGGGAAGACCCGCCCTAACTAACTATGGGCAGCGCCATCCAATCAGATTGGGTCCCAGTATTGAGTAAAAGGAGAAAGTGAGCTGAGGACGGGCGTCCATCCCTCTGCCTCCTAACTTGGAATGCAATGTGGCCTGTCCAGCTGTCTAAACTCCTGTGGCTATAACTGCCCCACCAGAATGGGCTGTACATTGAACAGTGAGCCAAATAAACCCGTTTCTTAAGTGCGCAGTGTGCAGTGTTTCAGACCCCAGCCTGGGTCCATGGCGGTGCTCACTGTGTATCCTCAGGCCCTGAAGGAAGTCACCAAGTCCCATGGCTCCTGCAGGCTTGCAACTCACCCTTCTGCTGGGCCTGGGACCCTCCAGCCTCGGATCTGCTCCAGAGTCGAGTCTGTCAGCTCAATGTGCAAGGGGAGCAGTGGAGCCCATACAGTCAGCCTCAGTGAGGCCCGCAGTCGGCGCCACCAGAAGTCCACCCGCACTCCCTTGGCACCCCGGCTCTCCTGGCCAGCCACGAACACGGCGTCACAGGCCTCAGATACCTATGGAACGGTAGAGATGGACTGAGACACAAAGGACAGGCTGTAAGATGGCATCACCTACTGCAACCATAAGTAGGGCTGCAACTCAGATTCAATTCTGTACGGCATAGAAATGTGTGTTGTGGTGGCCCGGATAGTGGCTGTTCTTAGTTTAAACATTTTGCTGTGCTAAAATCCACCCCAGAGGTACTGGGCCATACTTTGGGTTCTCCAGCGGATGAGCCAGGCCATCTGCATGCAACACACACAGCCTTCCTCCTAGCATGATCAGGACAGAGTTGTCACTGTTAGACCCTCAGTGCCAGTCTCAGACATGGGTGCCGGAGGTATCTAACAACCAGACACAGCTAAGTGGTGAAGGCTAAAGGGTAAGACAGGCCCACCTACCTAGGGGCCCCCAGGGTGCTGTCCCTGCTGCCTGGGATCAGAGTCAGTGCATCCTCATTAACACGTCAAGATGGAGAAAGCTGTCTACCCTCTTAACCTCACAGGTCATTACAACAGTGATTATTATGATAATCTTCATCAAACGATAAGAGCAGTACTGCTGCTGATGCTTCGGTTCTTGCTATCTGCTGGATACTGTCTCAGGGACTTTTAACTCTTCCAACAGCCTAATATGTTAGAGTTGAGGGACCAGGGGCTCGGAGAGGCTAAGAGACTTGCACACGACCACACATAACAAAGAAGGGCTGTGATGATTCATATTGACACCTTGACAAGATCAAGAGCTCCTTAGGAGACAAACCTCTAGACATGTCTGTGAGGGAATTTCTAGACTGAGTTCACTGAGATGAGAAACCCCATCCTAACTATGGGCAGCATCGTCCACGGGCTGGGTCCCCCGCCTCGTGCCCCGCCCACTACCCCCCCCCCGAATAAAAAGGAGAAATCCCTTTTTCTCAGCACCAGTATTCCGCTCTCTGCTTCCTGACAACAGTGCCATGTGACCAGCCTGCCTCAAGCTCCGAACTGTAGCCTTGAGCTATGCCAGAACAAACTCCTCCTTCCTGAAGTCACCTTCCTCAGGGATTTTGTCACAGCAGTGAGAAAAGTAACTAACGCAGTTCTCTACAAAACCATCCTGACTCCAAGGGACACACATGATTCCAGCTCAGCTCCCTGGCCTGGACGACGGACAATGAATGTGGAAATAAGCTTAAGGCCGAACTTTCAGAGTTACCACTTTTAACTTTAGTTAAACTTTACTAGACAGATGATTGGGATGAAAAAAAAAAAGAAAGGGTGACGTCGCACAGTCCTGCCCATGATGTTTGTGCTTGAGAAGCCATTCTCTTGGAGATGTACTACAGGAAGGAACAAAGCTACGTCTCACTGTGTACGCTCACACAGATGGGCGCTGCCACTCACCTGCAGGACCTGTGTGTTGGCTGACTCACAACCAATGTGCTCTGTCACCTCCTCCAGGGCTCCCCCACTGTCCACAGTGACAAGCCACACCGGGATGCGCTGGGGCACTCCTGTCAATGGAGCTGTGTTCACCAGCTCCTCGGCCTGAGGGTGCAAGGGTCGTTCAGTTTCAGGGTTCCCGCCCGGGGTTCCTGGGATCAGCTCCGTGGGGCTGAGCCCAGGTTAGCCTCTTACCTTGGTCAGGGGGATGAGGGCTCTGATATCCCGCTCAGATACCAGGATCTCCCAGACCATTTTGTCTTTCTCTGCTTCGGGGGCCTGACCCGGATACTCCAGCTGCCACGTGACTGGGCGAGTGACTGCCACACCCCCACCAGTGCTATTCTCCACCGCGAAGTCCACCCACAGGAACTCAGAAAGTTCAAGGGGACTGCTGGCAGAAGAGAGAAGAGCTGGGTGTTTGCCAGCTGCCAGGTAGCATCTCTATTCATAAGCAGTCTCTATAGTTATCCCCATTTGATTGACAAGAAGATCAAGGCACAGGGACCATGCAGCTCTCCTAAGATCACAGTGTAAAGTGACAAAGCCTAAACCTCCATCCTGGCTACAAAGCCCAACCTGGCCTCCAGGCCCCTCTTAAGAGCCACAGGAGCCACTGATTTATAGCCCCAAAGGCTCACTGAGGTGGGGGGCATCCACTGGACCCCCATACCTGTTCTCTAGCATTCTAGGCCTAGAACTCTCTTTTGTGCCCACCTGGAATCTGGTCCTGCAGGCCCAGTGCGGTGACAGGTGATCAGGCTGGTGTGGTGCTTTGACCCCTTGAAGCGGTCTAACTTAGCGGTCCAGACGGCGGGCTGGGCTGGACGGGCAGCTGTCACCTGCAGCCCTTTCTTCACCTTGATCCTGCAAAGAGCAGATGGGTTTTGGTCTGGATAAAGACTGAGCTACAGGTTGCAGGGGAAAGGCAGACAAAGCACTGAAGATGTCAGTTTCCTGGCGAGCTTTCCTCCACCTGGAATTTCTTCCTATCTCTCTCAGAAGGACCCCACCTCAAGACAGGTCATGTCATGTTCCTTCCTCTACCCACCCAAAGGCCACTTACAACTCTACTGTCCACAAGCTGGCATTCCAGAACCTCCAGGTCCTAGCTCAGCCTCAACAGGGGCAGTGACATCTCTCCATACATTCTGGGCTTGTGCCACACCAAGAGTTGTCCCTCCCCAGCCCAGCACACAGTCATGACCCCAGGCCTTTGCTCAGACTGCACCTACAGTCTAGTCTGCCTTTCTTCCCAAACACGATTTCTTGTAAGTGTTAGTAAATGGCTTTCTCCCTTACTCTGCCCATGGACCCAAGTTCTCAGGGCACTTCCTTCAGCCACACAACCAACCCAATCTAGTTCATGCCCTCTCTCTGAGTCCTTGGTACAGATGGGCGCTGGGCCTTCCACCTCTGTGCCACTCCGGTGTGGAGACACAGGACTGGTACTGTAATATCTGTGGACTCAGCGGATGAGTGAGCCTGAGTGGGCATGACGGGTAGGAAACACGTTGGGTAGGACTCCCGTATGCCCACCCTAGAGGAAAAGTGACACTACAGAGCCTTGTCAGTTTCACTGACTGGGGTGGAGGATGCTTTGGTTTAACGTCCTACAGACAAGCACATATAGAATAGGGTCTTTGATGTGCAGGAGTAGGCTTTGTCCAAAGCGCCAGCCCCCCACAACAACAGGAGCAAGCAGAGGAACCTGTGGGTGGTCGATCCCCATAGATACCTGTCTCGTCAGCATTTGAGCACAGCCCAGCACTGGACACTACACTTCTCGCGCCCCAAGCCTCTCCTACTTCAACTACCACAAGACATAAAGTCCCGGGGAAGCTCCCCACTTCTGGGCTGTGATCATCACAGGGTCTTACAACTCTCTGCTGGGGACATTTATGCGGAACTCATGGTTTGAAGAGGCCAAGAGCTCCAGCGAGGATTGCAGGAGAAATGGATACCTCTTGTCACGCCACTCACCGAAGGGTAAGAAGACTGGCCGTGAAGTTGTGTCGAAGCAGGAGGGTGGCGGTGAAGAGCTGGCCAGGCCGCATGGGCACATCGGGTGCCCGCAAAGTGACTGCTTCATCCAGAGGTACCTCCTGGTACTGTGGGGGGTCGGCCGGGTGCAGCTCCACACCACCCACTGGGAGAGCCTGCTCCCCGGGTTCTTCCTCCATGCCAAGGCCGCAGACCCCAGGTCCCTCGCCCGCGGGCTCCAGCGTGTAGGCCAGTTCAGCCCTTGTGGTGGCACTTTGGGAGAACCAGTGAGAGGGGAACTCCAGTTCCACCACGCAAGCGCCCAGAGATGGCTGCAAACACAAGGAAGGCAGGGTGGGAAGGAGGCTCACTCCCACTGCAGAGAAACCTAAGCTGGAGAGCTCTATGAAAGGCAGAACCAAGGATGTTTTCCATGTGCCACAATAATCTCGGGACCCACCAGGTCTAGGGTTTAGAATAATACTCTGTAGGTCACGCTTCTGATCTCCAGGACAGACTTGTAGCAAAATGTGACAATCTTGACCACATCCAGGAACTGCCTAGAGCTCAGAATATCAGAGCAAGAAACAGATGGCCTGTGGGTCTTTGGGCCTAACTCCACAATAGTAGAAGTAGAACCCACAAAAGTTTGAGTTTCCACACACAAAGGTTGATGGCTCTGTTACAGGGACTCTTACATTTGGCTCATTTATTTCTTTTCCAGTTCCCAATAGGCGGGAACTGTTGTTAGTCTATTTTACAGATGAGAAAACTTGAGCCTCAGAGGGATTTAATTATGTGCCCAAAGTCATGCACCATGCACTGAAATTCTTAAAGGAACCTCTCCTAGGGCTATCAGGACCCAAAACAGAGCCTAGGGGCTCATGCCCTAGACTTCCCAGACTGCAGTCGAGTTCTTCCCTCTCCACCCTGGCACCACACCTGTATGGCACAGCAGCAGAAACACTCACCTGGAAGCGGCAGGCTTGGTGGGCAGTGCCTGCAGGGTGCGTGGCATGCAGTCGGGCGCAGGGCAAGCTGCTAGGTCCTGGCGGCCAATCCTGCCCTTTAAGGTGGAAGAGGACACGGGCATAAGGCTCTGCTGGAGTCACAGCTGCTTCCACTGAAACAGCCCTCACATCCCAAGGGACAGGTCGCCGGTGGGGCTCAGTGACCCTCGGAGGGACCACCTGGAAAAGAATGAGGATGCTCAACTGCAGGGTGGGTGGAAAGACAGATAACAACGATAGCCAGAGACGGGATCTTAGCATGGAAGGAGATTAAGGGCCTCAGTCTTTCTGAGTGAAGAATGGGTAAAACTGTCTATTGCCATACCCCCCTGATGTACCAAATCTTGCCTGATTTCATTAGTTAAGCAAGACTAGGTCTGGTTAACTCTTAAACAGAAGAACGAGAAGAGCCCCAGAACCCCCGACAGAAGAACTCATGAGTCTCATTTGCCTGGTGGTCACTGGGCCCTATCCTTACCTGCTGAGTGCCAAAGGGTGGGTAGGATGCCCGAAGAAGTGGCTGTGCCCTGGGCCAGGGCTGCAGGAGCAGAAAGGTCTCAGAGCGGGAGCCCAGAGAAGAGTTGGCAGGTGGGTAGTGGCCCACCTGCTGCACACGGAAATGCTCAGGGGCATCCAGGAGTTCCAGGGCCACCGGCAAGTAGATGGGGTCCCTGGTGTCTTGGTTACTGCCAACTGAAGGAGAATGGGGGTAGATAAGGGATGGTTTTGGAGTGAGCAGAGGTTGAGCCGAGCTCCATCCTCACTGTGGGGCTGGGCAGGAGAGGGAGAAATGGGGTACAAATGTGCCATCTCCCGGATGTAGAGGAATAATCCCATTTCACAAATGAGGCAATTGAGGTACAGGGAGCCTCACAAAGGCAGAGTTTGAGAGTCAGGATTTAAAAGTAAACTTCCCCACCAATCCTTCTATCTTCCACAGACATTGCTTCTCTCTCCAACAGAGGCTTTTCAGTGTCTCCCCTACATGTGCCTACTACCTGTCTGCCTCAGAAACCACATTTGAAGGGCAGGACTCCTGCACTGGGGTCTATTCAGTGAAAGATAGTTCTGACCTGAACTTTGTAGAAATGGGGACTTTTGTTGTGTCTGGGTCCTTTGGTGTACTTGATTGGATATCACCTCCAAGTTCACCTATTGCCACGGCACACACACACCAAACTTCCAAACTTGATCCCTTCTTCTCTGCCCCAGCTGGGGGTTGGGGTTCAGGAGTGAGACTTGGGGAGGATACCAAGGAGGTCCATGAGGCTACTGGCACTCACCAAGGGTGGGAACCACAAACCCGAGGAGATGGAATACTTAATCACAAAAACCACTAAGGCCCACTAAGGCTGTATTGATTTGTCCTATAATCCTGAAAGAGTAAGCACTTAACCCCACACAGACTCAACTTTACACGTATTAACTCTTTTAGTTCTCACACAGCTCTGTGGATTAAGTTCTATTATGACATACTCTCTTGATGGGTTTAGAAAATGATATGTGAGCATTCTCCAACCTAAAGATCTCTCAGGACGGACCTGAGAGGCCAGTAAGGGATTCACCACCAAGCTACCCAGCCTTTCTATCCAATGCAACACCATTATGCCACATGAGCCTCACTCCTAAACAGTGCCGCCACCCTCCTTCAGGGCCAAGAGCAAATGCTGCCTGCTCAAGGAAGCCTTCTGTGGTCATTCAGTCTGTGCCCCTCGCCAGACTCCTTGTTCCAGCTTGCTGCTGCTGTTCTGATAGGGGATAATCCTCCCATGGTCCAGACTAGCTGGACCCACGAGTACAGACGATGTGCCTGGTTCTGCTGCCTCTTCTGAATTAGCCTTCTGACAACCAAAGAATCTATATTACTCATTCTGGAATTCCCTCATCTCTCCCTGGAGAGGCTTCCGGGGAGCCCAGGGAGCTGACGTTCTCTTCTAGCTGCATACCATGAAAGACTGGCCAGTAACCAACATCTTGAAGCCGAGGTATCCTCAGCAGTAGAGGGGGGCGGGAGTATTTCATGACCCGTGAGCAGGGGAGGGCTTTGTAAACTGCGGTAGAATCCCACGGTGTAGAATCCCACAAGAAATGACATTGTTGGTGAGCGGAATGGTTGACAAAGCTTTTCTCCCTCCCCTTTCTGGAGAGGTTATTAGGGCTCCCACTGGGTCTGCAGGGTGGGGAGCAGGTGTCTGAAAGAAGTTCTAGAACCAGCTGCCTCAGCCCCACTGTTGAGCTGTCATGGTGGTGGTGGTAGTGGGGGGGGGCACCCTTCCCCAGCATCGCCATCACCACTCCCATATCCCTAAGGGTAACAAGTGAGTGAGCCCCTGGAGTGGCTACGGTCCACCTTCTAATTCACTGCTTCCATAATTACAAGATGCTCAGTAGCCCAACTCCCACGGACTCCCATGGTCTCCCATCACTGGGAGTCCAGCTCTCTTGATCGGGGCAGGAGGATAGAGAATGCTTCACCATCTCCCAGTCTCCCATAGCATCTTCCACCTTACAGCCCCAGCTCGGGTCAGGCACGAGGTAGCTGCTGCCCCTTACCCAGTGATGGGTACACCCACAAAAGCTCGGAAAAGCAAGGCTGGGACTCTCCCTGACGACTCCAAGGTCAGAGATCTCCTTGAGACAGGAAGAGAGAAACGCACGCACGATCTCTCGGATCCCAGGCAAAGGTGCTGTTTTGCATTCCTGGGACTGGTGGGCGGGCTGGTGGGGGGCTAGAACAGCAGGTTGGGGGTGCACCGGGAAGCAGTGCAGCAGGTTAGACGCTAGAACTGGAGAGGAGGCTCGCTGAGGAGTTGGGACCAGGCAGGTGCGGATGGGAGAAAGAAGACTTTAGACCCAGGTAGGAACATCCAGATGATGCACAGGGAAGAAGGCAGAAGAGCAGCTGGCTGGGAACCGGTTTCCCAAGGTTGGACCTCTCCAGAACATCACTCTGGGTTTTAGTTCCAGAGCCCAAAGGCTTGAGGGCATCACTGGCGCACGGCCTCGGCCAAGCCGGGTCTCCCCTCCCCTCCCTTCCCACTGACCTCTTACGACTTCCAGGGCTAGGGCCACCAGGAGGCAGAGCCAGACACCATAGGGCCCCCGAGGGGCCGCAGCCGCGCATCCAGCCAACGAGGCCCGCATCCTTCCCGTCGAAGGCGGGTTCCAAGCGCGCGGCTCAGGTGCCTGCTTTCCGGCCCCGCATCTCCCGCGCCTGCTCCGCGCCGGCCCCTCTAGACAGCCAGTTCCCTGTGCCCGCCCGCGGCTGCAGTTCCCAGACAATGGAGCGGGAGCAGTAGGGTGGGAGGGAACGCAGGCACATGGGCTGTCCCCCCTCCGCCCCGCCGGGTCCTAGTGCCCTACGGATCCCAGACCCAGAGCGCCCCCGCGCCTCAGGTCGGGAAGAAGTCTCCCTGGAGACTGAGAAGACTGATGGCCTCTGCCAGGAGGCACAAGGTGAGTTCTTCTGGAATTTCTCTTGGAAGCTGACGATCAAGGAAAAAACAAAAACCAAAAACGAAAAACGTTTCCTCTGCCTCATGCCCTCCCCACAAGAATCTCAGCTGTCAAGGTATCTCTCTTTAGAATCAGAGCTAGAATTCAGGGACCTTCTGGGGCAGAAAAGGAGAGGCCAAACCGGGCCAGATGACAGCCCTGGGCCTGCCCTGGGCCATTCCGTAGAGACAGTTTGTGCTCAGTCAGCCCCACCCCAGGTAGAGTCCCAGAGGTAAAGGGTGCAGGCTGGACAACCCTTCTAAAGACCTGACTTCAGGTCCCACCCAACCTTGCCCCCAGGTAGTGTTGGGAGAGGTTCAGAAGATGATCTGGTATCTCCATGGCAACCTAAAGAGGAAAAAGCAGCACAGACATGCCTGGGCCATCCACAAAACAGAACCACCTGGAACCAAGGTGAAACCCTTGGTGTGGTAAATTCCTGAGTCTGGGAGGGAAAGCCAGTCTTCCTAGGCTCCCCAGGCCAGCACGGGGCATCACAGCTCCCCAATGGAAGGAGTACCTTCAGTTCCCCAGCCTGCTGCCAGATCTGCAAGTTTTACAAGAGTGCTGGCCTCCCTCCAAGTTACTGGAGGGAGGGGTACCAGGTACAGCCTGCCTTCCTGAGCAGCTCCCTGCAGCTCCCTGCTAGAGAAGAGAGTCTGGCAGCAGAGGGACTTTGAGTAAATACATTTTATTCAGAAGAAGATAATAAAATAGCGTGCACTTTATTTAAAACCAACCAAGCGCGATAAAAATATATATCACTGCAGCCATGATTCCACACCAAACCTTATCAGTAAGAACGGGCATTTAGTCTTCACATCTTGTGCTGGACCTGGCACAGGGCACCTCCCTCCACAAGGGCCCTAAAGGCCAAGGCCAAGAGTGAGCAAGTGCCCTGGTGGAAAGGGTTAGTGGCAGACTCGCCCTGGGCTCTGTAGAAGAGATCAGGGCAAGGTCATGCTCTTCCCAGCTGCTGGGACACAACACTGATCAACAGTTGCTTGGGGATGGCAGAGAGTGGACAGGAGGAGAAATGCAAGACATTGGGTCCTCCTGCCCTTCTCAAAATCCCTGAAATCCCCAAAGGGCGTTTGACAGTCCCTGCAGGGCCCCAGCTGCAGGAGAGTTAGCCTTTGCTTTGGCTGCAGGAGAGCTGAAATTCTGCGAGGGACTCCTCTCTTTGAACACAAAGTAGCCATAGCACACTTTCCTACATGGCAAAGGGCAATGGGCGGGTGCTGTTGACTCCTATTAAGGCACTTGTAACAGAACCCAGATGCGCAGGCCCCCAGGGACCCTGGTTTCCCTTATCCTCAGAGCTAGCATCTCCTGCCCCTTCCCACTGCTGTGCAATGAGGAATACGGTGAGGGTCTCGAGGGACTTGGGATGTGGAGTGATGGGAGTCTGAGTAGGAAGAAGAGAGCTGGAGTGTAGTCAAACAGGAGCTTCAGCCTGGGATGGCCTTTTGTAAGGAAGCCAGGCAACAGCGGGTTAATCATCACGGAGATCGGTGGCAGTGGTGCTGGCTGGGTGCAGAAGCTGGAGCTGAGGCCCTTCCAGCCTGTCCTGGGGGAGGCAGGCTGGGAGCAGAGCAAGGGCAAGGAGCCATCCCTTGACTGAGCACCTGCAGAGGGCAGGTTCTCTTCTCTCCACTAGGGGCTAGTGCAGAGGTCAAGGGGTCAAGGGTTCAGACACAAGGCAAGGAAAGGGCAGGGGACTGCAAGGAGGGCCATGAGACCCAGAAGCAGCTCAGCTCTTTGGTATGGTGAGGGTGTCACTGTGGGACAGCCCTGTCATTCCTCCTCCATACTCCGGGGTGCCTTGGCTGCTCGCCTCTGCCTCCCACGCAGCTCGTCTATCTGGCGTTCCAGCCCTCTCACCTTAGCCTCCAGGTGGGCCCCTGAGCCCCTGGAGCCAGTGAGCCGGCTCAGCAAGGCAAAGAGAGTCAGCAAGGCCAGGAGCATCAGGGCCCGGGTGGAGGGGTCAGGTACAGACCTCACCAGGCCCACAAAGCCAGCCACAAAGAGGACAAGCTTCAGACCCCCCATGATCCGCCCTAGTAAGGCCAAGACCAAGCCTAGGAGTAGGGACACCAGCCAGTAGATGACCAGTGCTGCTGCCCCCCACAGTAGAAGAGTCTGGACTTGGCTGGGGCTGAGCTTCAAGCCCTGGGTGAGATATTCACCTGAAAAGGAAAAGGACAGAGTCAGCAATCTCGACATGTGGTGAGGGTAAAGGGGGTCAAGGGCCAGCGAAGCAGGAGGGAGAGAGAGCCTTGCAGAGGCACCGCCACTCCTGCAGGCTTGGGAGACAGGTATGAATCCCAGTTTCCTGGCCACGGGACTCCTGGAAGACTACTTCTCTTGTGGACATTGAATTTTATTTATTATATGGGGACAGTCAGTCTACTTCCCAGGGCTGTGGTTAACCAAAGAGGAAATACTACACCTTTGCACAATGTCAACACAAGTAACCCCCCGGGACAGAGGTGAGAATCTCCAGCCTCCCCTTCTACTTCACTTCCGGGGATATCTGCAAACAGCTGGGGAATGTCTAGTCCCACACAGATAAACTCCCTCCGACAACAAGGTCAGATGCAGCCCTGGCTATCTAATTCTCTGCTACTCACCATCCAGCCCCAGGGCACTCAGCAACTGGGCAGCGATCCCAGACAGGGCAAAGCAGGCCACAGAGATGGCTGATGAGATGGCCCACATCACCTGGACCAGGGTCTGTAAAAGAGACAAATTCATCATGAATGAGGCTCTTCTCCTGTCTGGTCCTCGCAGCCCAGATACTACCTGTAGGGAAATCTCTGACCTGTCTCTTCCCCAGTGGAGATGCGTTTGGGTCAAAAGTTCATGGACTCTAAGTCCAGTGTGGGGGCTCTTCTGCCATGTCTCCTTCCTGACCCAGAATCCAGAACGTCTGGTCAGCTGAGATGTTTTGGAGGTGGCAGGAGGTGCGGCTGTGTGTGAATAGGGGCGGATTATCATTACCCACGGTAGCCACACTATGAAACTGGAGGCCTCCGAGCCTCCTAGGGAATCAGGAAGGCGTGTGAGAGAATGTCCATGCAGGGCTGGGCCTTGTGAGAGAGGAGGAGCCAATCAACTACACTATGTTATGGATTTTTATGTGTGTCTGCATGTGTGTACTACGTTATGGATTTGTATGCATGTCTGCATGTGTGCACTACGTTATGGATTTGTATGTGTGTCTGCATGTGTGCACTACGTTATGGATTTGTATGCATGTCTGCACGTGTACACTACGTTATGGATTTACATGTGTGTCTGCATGGGTGCACCACGTTATGGATTTGCATGCGTGTCTACATGTGTGCACTACATTATGGATTTGTATGCATGTCTGCATGTGTGCACTACATTAAGGATTTGCATGCATGTCTACATGTGTGCCAACACAGGCCCACATGAGACTAGAAGCTAACATCATAATGCCTTCCTCAAGTCTCCATGTAACTTTTTAAAAAAGATTTCATTTTTATTTATGTATCCATGTGTGTTTATATACACGAATGAATATGTGTGGGGGAGTGAGGGGGTGATCAAAGAAGCCAGAAGAGGGTGTTGGATTCCCTGGGGCTGGAGTTACAATCAGTTGTGAACCACCTGTGGGTAGTGAAACCAAACTGTGGTCCTCTGCAAGAGTAGCAAGTGTCCTTAATTCTGAGCTGCCTCTCCAGCCTCTCTATTTTTTGAGACAGGGTTCTTACTGAACCTGGAGCTCTAGTTCCTGCTAGACTGGCTGGCCAGCAAGCTCCTGGTATCTACCTGTCTCTGCGCACCTCACTTTCCACTGCTGAAGGTTACAAACATGCACACCATGCCCAGTTTTTACATATGTTCCGGAGACTGGAACTCATGCCTGTATACTTGCATAGTAAGCACTTGACCCACTGAGCATTTTTCCGGTGCCTATTGTGGATTTTATAAACCACTGGCTGGGCACTTTGGTATCAACTCTCAGAAGGGACACCACACTAGAAATGGCACTGGCTGGAAAAACTGACCCTGTCACAGGCCCTCATGAGCCCTACCTCACCTTCATAGGTGAAGACTTGGACTCTCTGTGCACCGCCAGCTAGGTCTGGCTCAGATCAAAGACTCTGTGGATACCCACAAGAGTTTGGAAGAGTTGGCCGTTTTATAGCCTTTCTGACCAAATGGACAGAAGCTGGAGGAAGATGGGGTGGGACTAAAAGGCCGGAAGGTAAGAACCAGGCAATCAGCCAGCTAGAGGCAGGATTGCTGCGCTGTATTTGTAGAAGGTGGGGCTCTCCACAGTGGGGACTAGGACAGAGAGGTTGTGGGGGAAAGGGAGGTGGCGTTCATATGTCTCTCCTTTTGTTTAAGCACACAGTCACGACAGGCACCTTCCTTACCTCTGAAATCACATGCATGGTCTCCGGCCCCAGCCAGGAATCCAGTGTCTCCTTCAGAGATCGGCCAATCTGGGTCAAAAGATCAGCTGAGGCCTGCCTCTTCTCTTGGCCAGGTGAGACAAAGTCTCCATAGGACTGGGACAATGATGAGTGGACGAGGAGAAGGGCCACGAGGACCATTAGGACGGCTTTGAACAGACGCCGGCTCCAGGATGGACTGCTGTCTGAGCCTACCATGTTTGCGTCTGTCGAGAGAGGGCCACAGGGTAAGCAGTGAACCAGACCTGATGGATAATTTTACTTTCCCAGCTGTCTGTCCTTCCCTTCTCCACCCTTGATCCATAGCAAGCATCCCAGTTAAACGGAAAAGAGCTGTGTGCCGAAAAAGGATGAACCAGGACTTGCAATCTAAGCTGGGCACAGTCATCTGATTCACAACTTCCTCTTTTGTATTCTCCACCAGATCAACTCACTAGAATTACTGTTCCATGCCTTAAAGTGGCCAAGACCTCACTGCAGTCTATCCCTCCAGTTCCAAAGTCTGAAGGTGTGTCTCTACATAGGTCTTAGGCACCATGGTCATGAGGGAATTGTAAGTCTCTAAAGGCTTCATCCCAAAAGCTTATAACGTACTAAAGCCAAAGCTGATAGAAAAAAGTAACTTAAAAATAGCTCGTAAGTAGGATTACCACCGTACACCAATGTGAAATAAAGCACTCGGTTAACAGCGTAGGAGGAGGACTGCATTTGCAGCAGTATCTCTGCAGGGCCATTACACAAGGTGGTTTTTCTCCCCGTCCCTGTGGGCATAGATGTGAGCACTTGTGCAAGGTCACTGGGTTTAGAAGGATTTCAACCCAAGCCTCGGATTCCATGGGGGTCAAAGTATTCAGCAGATCTCAGCCTGGGCTCCTCAGTGGCACTGCCTGAGAGTGGTACAAAGTGTCAATGTCTGTATCCAAGCACACTGGTACTGATGGCATTGACATGACGCCCTCAATGATTCAACTATCCAAAGGAGAGAACCGTTCTAAGCACAGGGAAAGCCAAACTCTGCTCCTCCTATACTGTCACTCAACAGTCACTGCAAGATTTCTGTGACTAGGTGTGCGGTTTTGTTTTGTTTTTATTTATTTTATTTTTCTGACCTCAGCAAGCATGTAATTCCACTTGGTTTTGACACTGCTTACCCGGAGGCAGAGTCTCATCCCTTTGTGTATTTGGGAGTGGGAAGTTGAGGTCATTCCGTGTCAACGGTTATGATATAGCACACACACACAAGAGATACACAGACACACACACACCAGTAGTTTGGTTTTTCAGCTATCTTTCCTTACTTAGAGTTCATATATCTCATCTAACTTAATACTTGTTTGGAAAGAACAAAAAAGATACCTTTTGTCAAAATAAATGGCCTTTTAGCCAGCTTCCTGCAACATCTTCAGAGGATGAAGGGTGAAAGACAGCCCTTTCCAACATACAGTTTACATTAATAAGGCCATTTTTAGAGATCTTCCCAGATAACCTCAGGATCAGAGGGGTCGTTGCCAGGGGAACCACCCACGCCTTTGGAAGGATGAGACTTTCATCCTCAACCTCTGAGGAAGAAAGGCGGCTAATGATGGAGTTGGTTCCCGTGACCAATGGTTTGGCTGAACGCGTCCACACAGAGTGACCATTGTTTAGTGGGTTATCCTTTCCAAGGTTATTTCCTGTTCTTATGCCCACTGACACCTTATTAACAACTGAAGAGAGGCTGCGCCCTAATGATTAAGATGTTAACTGTTGCTGAGGGCAGGGAGCGCAGTGACAGATGGCTTGCCTAGCATGTGCACAGCCTTGACCCCTAAAACAGTAGCTAGGTAACTGCTAAGTACTCTTTATATTTACAGAACCCATAACTTCTGGTAATGTTTGGATTACATCAAGGTGTGTACTGTCCTTCCTTGTTCTTTAATTCCACGCTCCAACTAATACAAAACATGTGAATAAATGGATATGAAGTCCAACTTTCCTACAAGTAATGTCTATCTAAGAATTACAGGACCTGGCCCCAGGAGCTTGCAGCCAAGGTCTCTCTCATGATGTTCTGGCCAGAAGGAAGAAAAAGAGGGAGCTGCATGCCCTGGATGAGAAGACATGAGAGACTCAGCATGTAGCACCCACACCGTATTTCACTCTTTACAAAACCCTTTTACTTATCTGCACTCCATAAGATGGAGATTTGAGGCCTACAGTGCCCTGTTTTCTCAGAGGCGGGCCCTAAGTGAATCTGATTCCCTTCCCACCAATTCTCTCCTGAGAATTTGCTTTTGACCAATGAGCAGCAAGGGACCCCTGTCCACAACCTCAGATGCCATCACCAAGTCCTAGCTTATTTTATCTGCTCTCTGTCTAGCTGTAAGTCAAGGTTCCTGCAACCCCGTTATCAGGTTCCATCAATTGGCTAAGGAGAGTCAAGAGTTCAGGAAAATGTGGAAATTTAACTATATAAAGGTGTGTTACATTTGTTTATGCCACGGACTATTTAACTGTGCAAAGGTGTGTTACATTTGTTTATGCTGTGGACTATTTAACTGTGCAAAGGTGTGTTACATTTGTTTATGCTGCATTTGTTTAATTATATAAGGATGTTTTGCTATTGCATGTTGCCTGCCTAAGGCTCTTAATTGTTCTATTAAAAATTGTTCTATTAAATAGCTAGGCAGAGAAAGGATAGGCGGAGCTGGCGGGCAGAGAGAATAAGTAGGAGGAGAAATCTAGGCTCAGGAGAGAAGAAAGGAGAAGAGAACAAGAGAGAAAGAGAGGGACCCACCGGGGCCAGAAGTTAGGCAGCTGCCAGACAGAGATGGAGTAGTGAAAGTAAGATATGAAAAAAAAAGGTAAAAAAAGTCCTGAGGCAAAATATAGATGGAGAAACAGGATAATTTAAGTTATAAGAGCTAGTGGGACAAGCACAAAATAAGGCTGAGCATTCATAACTAATAAGTCTCTGTGTCATGATTTGGAAGCTGGTTGGTGGTCACCCCCTACGCCCCAATAAAACACTGGTACAGGGAAGCAGTTAGGTTCACTGGCTGGATAATCACAGATATCTATAAAGAACAGTGACATACACCAGCTGTAAGGGTGGCAGCACATGGTATGGGGGAAGGAGTGCAGAGATTCCGTGTCCTCTCTGGGCATTCCACCATCAGAAAGCCTCTGTACGTTTAGTGATCAGGAAGCTCGCCAAGCCCTGTCTTTTCTGGATTTCTCTAAATGTTTCATTACATACGTGTAATAAACCAAATCTCTGGGCATTGGAATCAACGCCATCATTAGCCACTCTTCCTTCTCAGAGGTACCAACTCTTTAAGACATGGCTGGTCCCCTTGGCAATTCCCCACTCCAATCCTGTGGTGATCTAGAGAGCTTTCTGAAAATGGTGTTAGTCACATAAACGGTATATTTGAAAGGGCTGTTTTCAACCTTTCTCCTCTGAAGATATTGCAGAAAGCCAAGACAAAAGGCTAATGATTTTGATAAAAGGTATCTTCCCATGTATGAAATTACAAGGGATATGTGAGCCCTAAACCAGAAAGGGTAGATGAAAAAGAAACTGGAGGGGTGTCTGTGTGTGTGTGCGTGCGCGCGCGCACGCGCGTGCGCACGTGTGCGTGCGCTCGTACAAGTGCAAATTGCTGGGGGCATATTTCTGTGTGTGTCTCTGTATGTAAACTGATGGTGTGTGTGTGTTAAGTCACACCACTGACACAATGACTTCAACTTCCTAAAGCCAAAATAAGCAAAGGGTTAAGGAACAGCCCTTAAGGGGAGATTACTGTGAATGAAAAGCCGACACTGAACTGGTTTTGTGTGCACTAATCTTAACCTCACAGATACTTCTCCAGGTAGGCATTGTTATCCCCTGATGATGAAATCCAGGAAGAATAGGCAGTATGTGGGAAAACCCAGCTGTGAATTCAGGTGCCTCTAAAGAGCTCTCCTTCTTTGTCCACAACCACTCTGGTGTGCCGTGTTCAATTTAGAAGTTACTGATAAGGTCACATAATAGATTATCCGTAAGCCAAAACACACTTGGCATCTACCAACCATCTCAGGGAATTACTGTGAAAATGTACCCAGGCACTTTGTACTCTGATCTCACCCATGATATGATGGCACGGATGAGTTACAATTCAGCAAGTACCAACTTATTGGAGCAGGTGAGGAGTAGGCAGGAAGAACGTTTGCAGGCCCACCTTTTTGGCAACTCTGCTGGAGCAATGTCAAAAGGCTCTAGCAAATCCTGTTCTTTCTCAGGCTCAACAAGTCACCGGCAGCTCCAGACTTTCTGTGATTCAGGCTTAGAGGCAAGCCTCTAAGGTGGAGGAAAGGCCAGGTTTTGAAGTGTTTGTGGTTGCCAGGGTACTGGGGGAGTTGGCCGCAAATCTAGACCCATCTGGATAGCAGAGAGGGAAAAGAAGATGTTCCCATTTGGGCAGAAAAGGCTCTAGAAAAAGACTTCTAAAAATACTACATGTGGGGTAACTTTTGGCCCAGAAACAGCTGCCCGCCACCCCTCCCAAGGCCTGTAAGGTCAAGTGGTGCTGCAAAACACAGAGTTCAAGGGGACGAACCTTAGGCTGGGAAAGCATTCTACCTTCTGGCACAAACCAAGAGCCAGATGGCTCCCACCTGTCATTGGTGGGAGATGTGGGAAACGTAGGCTAGTTTCTGAGCTATCTGGGTCACATTGGGCCTTAAAGAGCAGGGTTGCTATCTTGGGTTGGATCCTATAGCCAAGGACCTCCAACAGGAGGGATCAGGTGTCACCTCTTCCCTACTAGAAGAAGGTCAGGCTGATGTGAGCTGCAACTCCCACGGCAGCCTGCTGGGTTTTCTGTGCCAGCTTTCTTTACCAGTTCCTAAGCCCAGGCAATAGGAATCTGACCACCACCGTCATGCTTCCTCATGCCTCTTAAGAATTTCACAGTTTTTTGCTAGGTAGTTGGTGGTACATGCCTTTAATCCCAACACTCAGGAGGCAACGGCAGGGGGAGCTCTGAAAATTTGAAGTCATCCTGGCCTATAAAGTGAGTTCCAGGATAGAGAAACCCCGTCTCAAAAAAGAAGTTTACAGTTTTGTTGTTGTTTAAGCCAGGGGTCTGATGTAGCCCAGGCTGACCTGAACTTCTTATGCAGCTGAGGATGACTTTGAACTCCTCCTGCTTCCTCCTCTCAAGTACTGAGTTTACAAGCGTGTGCTTCCCATATGTCACACTGGGGACTGAACCCAGGACTTTGTGAATAAAGGCAAGCACTCTACCAACAGAGGTACATGCCAGCCTTCACCAAATTATTATTGGCTTTTTGAGACATGGTTTCTCTTTGTAGCCTTGGTTGTCCTGGAACTTTCTCTGTAGACCAGGCTGGCCTCAAACTCAAAGATCCACCTTCCTCGGCCTCCTGAGTGCTAGGATTAAAGACATGCACCACCATGGCCCAGTTCCTCATCAAATTATTAATCCACAAAGATGCTATAGTCATTAAGAGCCAAACAGTCTTGGCCTCTAAAAGATGGAAGCATGTCTGAAACCTTTTTGCTTACTCAGACAAACAGGCGGTACTCAATAAGTAATAAGTATATGCTATCAATGTTTTGTTTGTATAGTGATTTATACGTACCAAGTGCTTACTATCTACCTCATTTAATTCTGACGGCTGTGTGTGTGTGTGTGTGTGTAGCTGCAAATCAAACTCAGAGCTATCAGACAGGCAAGCACCCTACCACTACAAAACAAAAGACCAGCATGTGTGTACAAGTATGCATGTGTGGAAGCGAGACCAACTCAAGCACGTTGGTTCTCTCCTACCACGTGGGTCCCAGGGATCAAGGTCATCATCATCAGGCTTAGTGGCAGGTGCCTTTTCCCCGTGGAGCATCTCACCATGATCCCCAAGCCCAGAAGCTCAGGCTTGCCCTTTCAATTGTCCACACCTCAATACTGCCTTGGTAATGCCTGCTCTCTGCCCACGGAAACATACAGTTTCACCGACCACCATCAAGCTCAAAGCAGAAGACCCCCAAATCTCCCAAGAGGAGGAGCCCTCACACTAAAAGATGGCCCACCTGCTGAGTTTACAGTTTATGAACCTAGGAGGTAAGATAGGGGACAGCCTCGGATAGCGCTGCTGAGACTGGCCACACCTGTTCAGACAGCTGCGGATCGGCTCGGGCAGGAGCAGTCTCAGCTAGGCGAAACTGCTTTACTTACTATGGTGGTAAGAAGTCGCTCTAAGTTCAGCTGTGGTTTGTTCAGCCAGGGTAGGGTGGAGCTGTCCACGCGGCCCCCTTCAGGCTCCTTCTTCTTCTTTTTCACTTCTCACTATAAATCACTACAAGGGCAGGAACTGACTTGGTGCCCTCTGCTGGTTCCAACAGTCTCTTCACTACTCAAACGCCCGTCCTGTGAATCAGCGGTCCTCAGCTCGGGACTGCCCATCTGGACTGCCGGCACAGCCTGTTAAACAAGGATGTCTGCCCCACCCGGGCAACCCACTCAGACTCTCCCAGGGAGGGGTTCAGAGCCTTTTTTTGTTTGTTTGTTTGTTTTTAAAGTGCCCCAGGATTCCTGTGGCAGAATCAGACAGCAGTTGCAAAGGTCAGCAGCCCAGAGAAGAAAAGTGCACTGTCCTAAGGGGCTCTGTACAAAGGACATAGGCTAAATTCTATCACAAACTGTTACCGCCATTACACCTGTTACTTAACCTATCTGACTTTCAATCTCCTCCAGTGTCAATCCTGTTGAAAGTGGGTTAAGAGTGGCTTTGAGAAATTAAACCGTTTGTGCAAGCACCATGTTCACGGTTTGTTCCACAGCCTCCCAGCAACTCAGTCTAACTCGACACTAACTTTCTTGGGATCACCAGCACCTCGTATAGAATGATTAATAAATGCTTGCTAAAAGAATATCAGAAACCCGCCAAGAAGCCACAAGTGTAAGACATAAAGACTTGAAGAGGTGTGTGTGTGGGGGGGGGGGGGGGAGGTTATTTGAACAGTGAATCCAAATATACAACAGCCACATGAGAAGCATTGCTGAGGTGCAAGTTCCTAAACGAGACGAAGTCACCACTAAGGAGAATGAAGTCAGCGTTCTGGCAGGTTGGAGGCAGCCCTAGCTAAACCCCTGACAGCTGCTACCCAGCAACTGTATGGGGGGCAGGGTGCCTGCAAAAGGGAGCGCCGCTCCCTTCCCAAGGCCGGACTCCCGACGACAGGGTGTCAGTGGCATGTGCTATTTCGAACAGCACATGCCCTGCCAAGCGCTTCATAGTGGCGTCGCAAGGCCTGTGAGGTCGGGGTACCCAGAGGGGGGGCTCCAACTGGGATGGCAGGAGGCGGGTCCATGGGGTTAGGGGAGGTATACGGCTCAGCACTGGCCTCATCCCCAAGTCTAGTAGCTGCTCCCTCTACCGGACCTCAGTGCTCGAACCCACTTTTCCAAACACTCTCCTCCTGGGTTAATTAGTAACAACGCCCCCGGTTGCATAGCAACGAGGATCCGGGTCCCAGGCTTGCTAAATCCCACGCTCCACGTTCGACCCCTCCCGACTTGGGCTCACAGGCCTCTCGGCTCCGCCTTATTGCCGCCTGCAAATCTTTCCCTTAAGCTGCGTCCACAGCCCGGATCTCGGCCCGCACTCACCCTGCTCCGGCCACCGCTATCCTTCACGTGCTACTTCGCTAAAAAACGCGCCAGCAAACCCGCGCCTCAACTCCCGGGGTGTTGGTTTAGAGTCTGCGCATGCGCGGGCGATTGAGCTGGGCGACTGGAGGGCCTCTTAGCTGCCCGAGCGGACACCGTGGGCGCATGCGCTTTGCTCACTCCATTATGGTTTGTGTGTGTGTGTTTCCCTCCCAAGCTTTTCCTAGAGAAGAATGGCGTCGGAAATTGGAGCTGGAACGGAAGCGAAGCCTTTGGCAGGAAAGGGAAAAAAATGACTCTGTCGAGGCTGTGGCGTGGGTAGAGTCGGTGTTTGGTGCAGGTTTCAGTCCTGATCCGAGTCTGCCACGCATTTAGTGCTGCATAATTTCCCGAGCCATGCCTGCTTCTCCTGCGGGAAGTGTAATTCTTAGGCGGGGTTCTGGAGAGCACCCGGAGGCTTGAGAAACCTTTCTCGCTAAAAAGTCACAAAAGAATGAAAAGGCAAAGGTCTTAGTGGACGCATTAGTGGTGCACTGTCCTGGGGAAACTCACATTCTCTCTACAGGTGGATGTGAAACCTCACCCCTACTATGCAGGTGACCCCCAAAGCTTTGCTTAGAATTGTAGACAAAGGAAGCCTCCCCGATTCCCCTCCCTTTTAGAATCACTGAGGTAACTGTGAATGGGGTAGACGCAGAGATTTAAAATTTTAACTTACATATATTTATTCATTTTTGTGTGTGTATGTTTGGGTGTGCACACCATCGGACAGCTATGGAGCTCCAAGGACAACTTGCCGGAGTCAGTTCTCTCCTATGTGGGTTGCAGAGAATTCAGGTTGTCAGGGTGGGCAACAAGCACCGTTATTGCTGCGCCATCTCAGCTGCCCAATGTTGTTGCTGTTGTTTTTAATTCCCATCAATGGCTGCCGTAAGACAGCCCCCTTTTCATGTTAAAATTCCTTCCGAAACAAACAATGCCGCACCCCCTCCTTGTATCAGCCTTCCAGTTCTCCCTTCACCCCAAACCTGTCACTTCACTCAGTCGTTTCTCCTTCAGATGCTTCCCAGATTCCTCCATCTTCATCTGCACCTTTGGTCGCTTCCTGCCTCTCAGCTAGGAGTCTTCCTTCCAGAATCGGCGCTGGCGCTGGTAGAACCTTCATTCCGCGGCCTTCTAATAGTTGCAACTTAACATTTGCTTGTGAAATGTCTTCTTCCAGTTTCAGTTGGCCTCAGTGGAAAAGATTTCAGGGGTGGTGATGTGGTGGTGGTTTACCACCCTTGGTTTTAGGCTCAAGTACCTTTGGAAATGAACATAGGGCTAAACATTGAGGTAGGACAGAGAAATGGAACTGTCTGGGAACTCGGGAAGGGAAAGAGGCCCTCACTCTGGGGTCTGCTTAAAGCATCCCACCAGCTAAGAATCAAGATTCCAACACAGTTAACCACTACTTAGGGCCTTCTCTCTTCCTAGCTGTAAGCCTGTAAGTTTCTAGGAACTTCACTAGAAACCCCCATTTACAATAAGAAGGCCATGTCATAATCTTCCCCAACTCTGTGCAACCCTAGTAGATTATACTACTAACTTAGTCACTTCTGGAGTGATCTATAAAATCACTTACTGGAAAGAGAGAAAAGGATAAAAAAAAAAAAGTCTTAGCAACCCTTTAAGATTTGACTTGAGAACTACCAGAATGCTTTGTATGGGCTAACGCTATGACACTTAACTGTGATTCTCTTGAGAATCCTGTATACACATTTGGTTATGCCTTATTCTTTCTCTGGGTGTATCACTCTCTTAACTCTCATTCCATATATGTATGTATATGTGTAAATATATATATAAATCTTTAATGAACTTCAACTCTGCTTTATCCTAGTTAGCCTTCTTTTCTGTGTTGAAAAAGGGATGAAGTTTTACCTGTCAGAGTCCCTGAAAGATTAAAGGAAGTCTGCAAGTTTTGTGGGTGGCAGTGTGGAGCTGTTAGTCCCTGTTACCACTGACCCAAGAGAACAAGTTCATCTAATCCCCCCTGTCTCAGCTGGCAGTGTCCGAAACTGCTACCTTAGCTAATCTTCTGCTCTTAGTCCACACCCATGGCTACCGAATCTCCTGAGAAACAGATGCTTTGGGGATTTTCGCCTCCATTTTTCCTAAGCAGTAGCAGCAGCAGCTCTTGCATGAGAGGTGCAAGTTGGGGGAATAAGGCATAGAATTCCCTTTGCGGTGGCTCACATGTTATGCACATACCTTTTCCATCATGGCTTCTTTCGTTTATTCTAAAACCAAACATCCTTTTTGGAATTCAGGAAAATGACTCACCAAAGTATGGCACTTTGGCATATGGTCTAGTTTGTTTTCTATTGCTATGATAAACACCATGACCTAAAGCAACTTGAGAAGGGTTTATTGGCTTACATGCCCAGATCACACTTCATCACTGAGGTAAGTCAGGGCAGGAACTCAAAGCAGGAACCTGGAGACAGGAACAAATACAGAGGCCATAGACGAGTGCTGCTTACTGGCTTGCTCCCCTGGCTTGCTCAACCTGCTTTCTTACACAACCCAGAACTATCTATCCATGATACTGCCCACAGTGGGCTAGGCCCTTCTACCTCTATCATAGAGTAATAAAATGTCCCATAGACTTGCCTGCAGGACAATCCGATGGAGGCATTTTCTCAATTGAGGTCCACTCTTCCCAGATGACCCTGTCTTACACAAGATGACCAACACCAGCAACAACTAATGAACCTGTGTGGTACACTGAACTAAACAAATGGTTCAGCAGGGAAACACATCTGGTGTCCGAGCCTGATGATCCAAGTTCAATCCCCAGATCCCATATAAAGGGGCGTGCAGGGGGGGGGGGACCAACTCCACAGAGTTGTCCTCTGACTGCCACATGCTCACAGTGGTATGTACACACACACAAATCTTGCTGTCAGGCACGCTTGCTTGGCGTTACCATGCAGTTCTCTGTGTTGTGTTGTATGTTGTGGTACTCTTCAGGTGTGGAACCCTGTTCTTAGACTTCCTAGCCTTCAAAGACAGGAGCTAGATAAGCCTCTAATGTTTTATGACTAGTCTCTGGGATTCGGTTACAGCAACAGAAATCAGACTATGATACCTGGTGATTAATTATTGGTACCATGTGCCTTGTAGATAGTGTATTACTAATTGGTGATATCACGAGCAACATCAGAAGTGTGTCTGTACTAGGGAGCTTATAGCTGTGATATAAATGGTATCCAGAAATCAGGGGAAGGGGAGCCTCTTGAAGTCTTTTCAGTGTCGAAGGCCAGCTCCTCCAACAATGGGAAGGATTCAGGGTATAAAGGAAAGAAAAACTTTTGACTCTCTTAAGCCTTAATACTTAAGGCTATGAAATAAAATTCTTGTAGATAAATAAGAGTAAAACAATTTTTAATTAAATATATATGTGTCAGAGTCCCACAAAAATATATAATAGAGAAGGGACAGGTGAATGAGGATATGATACCACCCTGGGCTGCAGTAGGGAGAGGGCTCAGGGCCTCTAGGTATGAACTGGTGATAAGTACTGAGAAAGAAAGAGGAGAAATGAACTTGAGATAAATCATGGTGGAGAGGGGCCCTGGGGCTGTATCTCAAAGGCAGAGGGTAAATCACGTGCCTCTCTTACCAAGGTCATGGGGTTCAGTTCCTACACACACACAGTCTCTCAGATAATAAAAGTTGTCTCTGAGGATGCTTCAGAAGTGTGATTGTGGACTGAGGACATAGCTCAGCTAGAAAATGGCTTCCCTAGTGTGCACGAAACCCCAGGTACCACCTCAGCACTGAAGCAAGCCTGGCAGTAAACTCCTGCCATCTCAGTGCCCTGGAGGTGGAAGCAGAAAGAGTTCAAGGTCATCCTCAGCTAAACAGTAAGTTGGGGCTAGCCTGAGCTGTCTGAAACCCTATCTCAAAACAAAAACCAAGAAAGAAGCCAGGCAAGGGTGGCACACAGCTTTAATCTCAACACTTGGAAGGCTGAGGCAGGTGAATCTCTGAATTCAAGGCCAGTCTTATACCAGGACAGCCAGGGCTACATGGTGAAATCTGGTCTTGACAAACAAGAAAGGAAAGAAGGAAGGAAGGAAGGAAAAAAGGAAAGAAGGAAGGAAGGAAGGAAGGAAGGAAGGAAGGAAGGAAAGAAAGAAAGAAAAAAGGGAGAGAGTTAAATTGACACATCTTCTTTCCTGTGAGGGAACCTTCCCAGACTGATTGGATTCCCAGGCAAGGGGCTTATGACAACAGGATTCCTGTGTGTGTGTGTGTGTGTGTGTGTGTGTGTGTGTGTAGTAAGAAGGGTCACTTGTTGGTTCCCGGCTGCTCGGTTAGCTTAGACCTGAAATAATTACACAGAAACTATATTATTTAAATCACTGCTTGGCCTATTAGCTCTAACTTCTTATTGGCTAACTCATATATTAATTTAACCCATTTCTATCGCCATGTGGCAGTGGCTTATCGGCAAAGTTTCGGCATGTCTGATTCTGGCCACTGCTCCATAGCGCCCCCCCCTGCCCTTTTTTTCTCCCAGCATACAGTCTAACTTTCCCTGCCTAGTTCTGTTCTTTCCTGGCATAGGCTCAAAGCAGTTCTTTATTCATTAACCAGTAAAAACAACACATAGACAGAAGGACCTCCCACACTGTGTGTGTGTGAGACAATCTTTAGGCCAATATGAGTACTTCAGAGAAAGCACTTGGGGGTGGAAAAAGAGGACAAGAGACAGAAGGGCCTAGAGGTCAAGGGACTTTGCTTTCTGAGCCTGCTTCTGACCACTGAGCTCTGCCCACAGCTCTACAGAACAAGTTGTTTTAACAAAACCACTCCTTTAATAGCCCACTAACCTGTTAATCCTATAATCTACAAGAGCTCTCACTACCCAGTCATTTCCCAAAGGCCCCCTCTCTCAACACTGCTGTATAGGGGGCCAAGTTTCCAACATACCAGGCCTCTTTGCTTTTATTCCATTTGTTTGTGTGGCTTTTCCTGGGAAGATGGCCAAAGAATCAACTCCACCCAAGCCGAGCTTGATGAAGCAGTAAGTTTAAAGGTGTCACTTAAAGGCCCATGGGTGATGCAAAGTCACTGCATGACTAAAAAGCCCACCAGCATGAAGGAGAACTGGCAAAAGCTGCTTCTCTGGGGCCCCCTGGTCAACTTGCAGGCAGTTCCCCTAAGAGTCTTTCCTCTTTCCTCTCGCATTTGCTGCCTTTATAACTGTGAGGAGGAGCTTTGAGACTCTTGTAACATTCTGAATTTATTGAACCTGGTCACTGCTGCTAGCTCCTTGAATTTTAGGGCTGGCCCTCCTCCCTCTTGAGGAAATATTTCAATTCAGAGGAAATAGATAACACAATACTCTCCCGTTCCAAACTACATAGTATGTATCTTCCAGAGGAAACTCCTGAAAGTATGGTTATCAGCTCACAGTTCAAAATGCAATCAAATGCTACTTTGTTGCCAGACCAAGCTAGGCCTTGAGTTCAGCGGCCCCACCTAGACTGATTTATTTCCTACCATACATCTAAATACTTGAGATGCCAGGTCTGCCAGGCAGCCTGCCATTCAATAAACAATAGTGACAATGTCCCTGATAGGTGTCAGACACTGGGTGGCACTCTTGGACTCTTGAGAACCAGTAGAGAACAATGTAGTAGAGAACCCAGATACCAAAAGGACTTTCTAAATAAATAATTACAGGCCAGGGAGGGGGAGGAGCTGATAAAAGTTGGCCATGTAAACATTTTGAGCCACCAGATGCAGGTATGCTGGGAACATCGAAGCGCCAATGTGTCTGAGAAGACGAGGTGAGGCTGTGGAAGAGGTTGGCTCACCAGAAACCTGTGGTCTCAGGACTGACACCTGTCCCTCGTTTAGGTCTCAGCAAAAATGTCACACTGCCCTTTGGGTTGGTGAAGTGACTTACTAGGGAGAGGAATGTACTGCAGAGTCTGATGACCTGACTTTGATCCCAGGATCAACATGGTAAAATGGTAAAAGGAGTGAATCGGTTCTCCCAAGTTCTCCTTTGAGCTCCACATATGTGCTGTCACGCACACACACACACACACACACACACACACACTATAAAATAATTTAAAAAATATCTTAAGTGCTAAAGATAATCATCAATACCCTGCTGTGGAATAATCAATCCTTCTGTACACTGTGAAAATGTGTCGCTCTCTTTGTTAATAAAAAGCTGATTGACTGATAGCTAGGCAGGATTTTAGGGACAGAGAGAATGCCGGGGAAGAAGGGCAGAGTCTGAGGAGTCTTGAGTCAGATGCAGAAGTAACATGGGAAGTTGATAGATGATGTAAATGAGCCTCGGGGCAGCACATAGAGGAATAGAAACAGGTTAATTTAAGTTGTAAGAGCTGGCTGGGGACAAGCCTAAGCTACCGGCCAAGCATTTATAATTAATATTAAGTATCTGTGCATTTATTGGGGAGCCAGTGGTCCTGACAAAAACTCCTCCTACTCTTCTCCAGATGTATACCTTTTGCATACCCTGCCTAAAGTAGTTTCCCCCAATCTTCTTCTCAATCTACTCTGACTTATCTAGTATTTAGAGTACCCAACCCTTTTTGGAATTTTCTTTTTATTGTTTAAGTGCCCACCACCCCACAGACTGTAATCTACATAAGCATTTATTTTAATCTTGTTTCTGCCTCAGACCAATTAGATCATTTAAAGATTTACATTGGCTTTATTTTGTGATTCTGGACTTGGGGAACACTCCAGTCCATGAGCTAGGATGTGTTCTGATTTATTTATTTATTAATTATTATTATTGTTGTTATTATTATTATTGGTTTTTCAAGACAAGGTTTCTCTGTAGCTTTTTGGAGCCTGTCCTGGAATTAGCACTTGTAGACCAGGCTGGCCTCGAACTCACAGAGATCTGCCTGCCTCTGCCTCCCCAGTGCTGGGATTAAAGGCGTGCGCCACCACCGCGCGGCCAATGTGTTCTGATTTAATAAACTGAGTTGAACTTTTTCATCAGACCGTCAACTTCCCAATAACAACATAGACTTACTATTAATCATGATAGCTTAGGGCTTTCTTTCTTTCTTTCTTTCTTTCTTTCTTTCTTTCTTTCTTTCTTCTTTCTTTTTCTTTGAGACCCGGTTTCTCTGTAGTTTTGGAGCCTATCCTGGAACTAACTCTGTAGACCATGCTGCTTTCTCTTCATCTGGCTGGAGACCCCACCTTTACTTTTTCCAGTGTCCTCTGTGCCTGGAAACCCTGCCTAGCTATTGGATGTTCAGCTTTTTATTAAACCAATCGGAGTGACATATCTTCACAGTGTACAAAAGATTATTCCACAACAATAGACAAAAAAAGGACTCAAAGAAGCAGAAATAAAACAACAACAAGAAAATGGTTGAACATCTGCTTTCTTTGTAAGGTTAGGAAAGGAAGAGGGAATCACATAGAGGCAACTGACTAATAGATCAGATCATTCCAGGTTGCTTTTTTTTTTCTCAAGGCAGGGTTTCTCTGTGGCTTTGGATCCTGTCCTGGAACTAGCTCTTGTAGACCAGGCTGGCCTCAGACTCACAGAGATCCTCCTGCCTCTGCCTCCCAGGTGCTGGGATTAAAGGCGTGCGCCACCACCGCTGGGCTCCAGGTTGCTTTTTGTAAGAACTAAGGTGGGCAGAATGTAGTTATCATGTTAGTTGGAATTGGCCTGGCTAGGAAATTGGCCAATGCCTCTTTCTGTCCTGATTTCTTAGAAGGTCAGAAAGCTAGTTTTAATTTGGTAACGTGGAACTTCAATATGAGGGACTCCATTTTAGTTTTAATTTAATTTATTTACCTTTTTTTGAGACAAGGTCTCAATGTTCCATTTATTTTAGTGTGTCTGTCTGTCTGTCTGTCTGTCTGTTTGTCTGTCTGGAGGTTGGAGGATAATATGCAGGAGCCAGTTCTTTCCTTCTATCAGGTGAGTCTTGGAGATTGAACTCAGGTAACAGGTTCTTTGTCACAGAAAACAAAGGAACTTAGTAGGAGGCAGGGAACCATTACTATAACAAAATATCTGAGGCAGACTACTTTATAAAGAAAAGAGGGAGCCAGGCGGTGGTGGCACATGCCTTTAATCCCAACACTTGGGAGGCAGAGGCAGGTGGATCTCTGTGAGTTTGAGACCAGCCTGGTCTACAAGAGCTAGTTCCAGGACAGGCTCCAAAACCACAGAGAAACCCTGCCTCGGAAAAAAAAAAAAAGAGGGTTTTTCTTGGCTCAAAGTTATAGAGGCACAAAGTTCAGGCCTTGGCTGGGCTCTCTTCCTTGCTGGTGTCACGTTACTGTGGGAGTCTAGATGTAGATTTGTGTCTATCACTCTAACATTCCCTATAAAGTTGCCACCAGGATCCTTGCACAGACCTGCACACTAGAAACCTATTCTAATTCCAAAGGTCCCACCGATAAACACCATAGTCATTCTAACTTCCCATTCTTTTTATCTGCCTGTCCGTCCGTCCGTCCATCCATCCATCCATCCATCCATCCATCCATCCATCCATCCATCCATTTAGAGACATGTCTCTCTCTATATCTGTCTACATAGCCCTGACTGTCCTGAACTGGAACTCACTAGTAGACCAGGCTGGGCTTGAACTCACAGAGGTCCTCTGTGGCTGCCTGCTGTGATAAAAGGCGTGTACCAACACGCCCAGCAACTTTCTGTTCTTTTAATAGTCACATAAGACGCTGGGAATTAAATTCCTTCCAGAGTAGAAAACAGACTGTATTTAAAACGTAACAGGCAACGCAGCCAATAACTTGAACAAATTCACAGAGCAAGAGTAGAAACAGAACCTGGGCAGTGTTAGTTTCTTTACTAATTGTGCTAAATTTATTTACAGGGTCACCTGGCATTGTTTCTCAAAAGGCAGCCAAGGAACACAGGCCTCAGAATCATGCCAACAAGGTCTCTGAGGCAGACCCTAGAAATCCGCATTCTTTTTTTTTTTTTTTTTTTTTTTTTTTTTTTTGGTTTTTCTNTGGTTTTTCGAGACAGGGTTTCGCTGTGGTTTTGGAGCCTATCCTGGAACTAGCTCTTGTAGACCAGGCTGGTCTCGAACTCACAGGGATCTGCCTGCCTCTGCCTCCCGAGTGCTGGGATTAAAGGCGTGCGCCACCACCGCCCGGCAGAAATCCGCATTCTTACAAGCTCCTGAGGAAACTGTCCTGCACACGAACGTTTCAAAGACTACTGTGCCCTGGGTGACAGCAGCACGTCAAAAACCGCCTTGGCCAAATTCCTGGGTTTAAGGTTCCCGCAGCCTCATGGGAAATGTAGTTTCGGCTGGCCTTCCCGCCTCTGGCCTTTTGGAGAGCTCGCCGGAAGAAGCCGAGCCAATGCGGAAACAACCGAGTGTTGCGAGGCGGGCCTTTTCCTGCTCGATTGCATGCTGGGAAAGGGCAGTTTCCGTTAGCTGCTGAAGGCTGTGGCGCGCCACCGGCCACCTCCCCACGTGAAGCAGTTGTGCGAGCATCGCCACGCCGGGCTGCTGTCTACCCGCGTCCGAGCGCCCCGGAAGCCGCGGGGGACCGGAAGTGGCCCGCGGAGGCTGCAGACCTAGTCCGGGAGCCCGCTGCGAGGCGACTGGCAGCGCTGCGACGGCGCCATGTCCCTGATCTGCTCGAGTGAGTGCTGGCTGCGGCGGGAAGCGGGAGTGTGGCTGCGGCCCGGGACCCGGAGCCCGCGGCCCTGCGTGCGGAGTGCATTTGCGCAGTGCTGCGCAATTCATGTAGCTGGGAAGAATGACTGTCGTTGTTTTACTGAGCCGAGACAAGCCTGAACAGAGCAAGGGGGGAGTGCGAGGGGGGAGTGGTGCAGGGAAAAACAGCTCTTGATGTCGGAAACCCGAGGACTTGCCCAGGATCCACCTTCCACTGTGATCTGGGCTATGGCGGTCTGGGCCTCAGTTTCCCCATCTGCAGCATTGAAAGCGTTGCAGTGGGTATTGCTCGAAAACGTCGCTTAGGAATCGGAGTTTCTGCGATTTTGCAGAACACGCAGTGACTTCGAGGCAGGGCTGGAAGCCAGGTGTCTGGCATCTAGCCTCGCGCAGTATGACTAATGAAAACAGCGAACGTTTAGAAAACCTGTATTGATTTACGACTCATCTCCAAACGATGATCTCATTTTATGCTTACAAGAATTATCTGAAGGGAAATAAAGATGTGTGATTTAGAGAGGGCGTCATAAGTCTTAGGAAGAATGGGGGTTATCCAGGGATGCGTGGCACACAGTTGGGCGATGGAGCTCGGTTCTTTGAGCCGGGATCCATGCTGTACACTGTCTTGTCTTTGGGTATTTTATTACGGCATTGCGGGTGTTTACCTTCTTGTTGTTTGCCACATTACTAGCTTCCCCTCCCTCTCTATTCTCTTCTCAGAACGTTGCCATTAATTCAAAGAGGGAAAGGAAGGAGGGAGATGACAAACAGAAAAGGGAGTCTCACACTGAAGAAATTGCAGTTTGCAAAGTATTTTCGAACGATTTGTTTCCTTTTAATCTTGAGAGAGCACTCTTACACGCCCTGGGCCATCCTTTTGCAGGGGAGGGAAAGCTCCCTCAAGTGTCCAGTATGCGAGATAAGCCAACAGGATAGCACAGGAAAGCCATATTTCCTTCCATACTTGATTACATACGCTTGGGAGTCCTGCAGAAATAGGTGACTCCGAGGGAAGCTTATCCAGAACCTGTGCCACAGGAGAGAATAGGAGCTTGAAGCCTTGGGATGTGACTCACAGGTTCTGGGAGGGTGAGCAAAACAATGTGGTGAATAGGAGCTGTTTTGTTATGTGCTAAGTCTCTCCGGCTGTAAATATTATTTTAGAGCAGGCGTCAGGAGAGTCTGAGCGTGGAGGTGACTTTCACTTGTCTGCAAAGGTAAACCGATTGTCCCTGCTTAGGGGAAGTTAGAGAAACACGAGGGCCTGAGAAGGTCACAGAAACCTTGATTCTGAGCTTGCTTTTGAGGCCTTCATTTTAGGTTGTTCAGCATGCCCAGGTCCCATACTTTAGTGTCTGCATTGTCCTGGAGGTCAGTGACAGCTGTGTTGCCCATCTTCAAGGATACACAGACCATTCTGTCAAGTGCCTAGAATAGAATCTTGCTTGGCACGTAGTGGCAGACACTATGGAAAGGTTTTTTTTTTTATTTTTATTTTTTTTTTAAAGTTATCAGTGCTTGTTACGTTGCTTTTTCTGCCTGTTGATCCACGTAGGGCTCCAGAGGAATGGCAGGGCTTTGAGTTGTGCTGTGTGTACTTGTTTGTCATCTTTTGTTCCTGGTCATCTTTGTTCAAACATGAGGTGGGCAGAGCTTACTGCTCACTCTTTACAGGACTGGCACATGGGATCTGGGCAGTTATTATTTGTTTCCTTTTATTATTGGCAGACTAGAGAATCTAGTTAAGTAGTTGGCAAGCATTGTAGAACCAAGAACCAGCTAGCTTGCTGTCACAGACGTTGCTTCCTGATAGCTGAGTACGAGGACAGGGTCTTCTTAGGGGATGACACAACAAAGAGTCCCCTGTAGCCCAGGTGTCCCTTTACCCTGTGCTCACTACCTGCTTTCTCTACAGTCTCCAACGAAGTGCCAGAGCATCCATGCGTGTCCCCTGTCTCTAATCATGTGTATGAGCGGCGACTCATTGAGAAGTACATTGCAGAGAATGGGACAGATCCTATCAACAACCAGCCTCTCTCTGAGGAGCAGCTCATCGACATCAAAGGTGCCTACCCGATAGCCTGAGTCCAGGGCCGGCTCAGCGCAGCCTTCAGGAGTGGGAGGTGGGGCCAGTCTGATGGAGAAGATCGATGGTGGCTGTGGATGAATAAAGAGAAGAGGGAAGGAGGAGGGGTCCTTGGGTTCTGGTTCTTCATACCTGCTTTGCTGCCTTTCTTGGCAGTTGCTCACCCAATCCGGCCCAAGCCTCCCTCTGCCACCAGCATCCCAGCCATTCTGAAAGCCTTGCAGGATGAGTGGGTGAGTTCTGTGAAGGGAATGCACCTCTGAACCTGGGGATTGAAAAGATGGGACCTCCCTCCCTCTTTGTTTTTTTAAAATTGTTTATTCTATTTTATGTTTGGGTCTTTGCTTATGTGTATGTCTGTGTATCACTTATGTGCCTAGTGCTTGGGAAGAAGGGAGAGGTTGTGTGATCCCTTGGAATTGCAGTTACAGACAGTTGTAAGCCACTATGTGGGTTCTGGGAATTGAACCTCTGGAAGAACAGCAAGTGCTCTTAACTCCTGGACCTTCTCTCCAGGCCCTTTTATTTTCATGAGCTAGGACCTTGCTTTGTGGCCTGGACTGGTTTGGAACTCATGATCCTTCTTCCTTAGCCTTCTAGTGCCTAGGGTTACAAGAGCCCACCACCAGGCCTGGTTCTTCGTGGGGTTGAACACAGGGCCAATGTAAGTGCTGTGCTGTGAGCAGCCCCTCACTTCTTGCCAGCCGCACTTCGTTTGTGTGGGGCAGGGTGGCAGCACAAGAGGAGCCTGGTTGTTGGAACTCTTGCACACCTGGATTCCAAAGTTCTCCACTGTCAGCCTTTGTGACATGGGGCACACTACTCAGTCTCTGACCTTCCTGGCTTTAGGACATTGATTAGACCTGTCTGTCTGGATGCTATAAGTAGAATAAAACTGACATATTTGCGTTGTGACATAGGGACTCTTCTTCACTGCTGAACACTGCACTTGCTGAGGGTAGCCAGTAAACAACCACAGCAGTGCTATTCTTTCCTTTCAGAGACGTGATGGCACTAACACCTGTGATTTGCTGGTGACTGGCAAAGGTGGGGGTGGGAAGGAGCTAGCTCTCACTTCCGTCTGTGTGTCCAGGGTGTGTTGTGTTGTAGGAGCTTCAATGCCTTACAGGGGATTGTCATTCGGATGATAGCTTGGGTCTCTGAGCTGCGAGTTGGTTTCAGTGTAGACTAGGAGGTGGTGTCCTCTTCTCTGGCCAGTCCTCACAGTCGCCTACCCTCTCCCAGGATGCCGTCATGTTGCACAGCTTCACCCTTCGCCAGCAGCTGCAGACAACCCGCCAGGAGCTGTCGCATGCTCTGTACCAACACGATGCTGCCTGCAGAGTCATTGCCCGTCTCACCAAGGAAGTCACTGCTGCTCGAGAAGGTGTCTCTTCCCGCTGTCCCCCACCTTTGCTGGCCCTGCTTTGTAATGTCCCATTTTTAACATAATCTTTTCTCTCAGCTCTGGCTACTCTGAAACCACAGGCTGGTCTTATTGTACCTCAGGCAGTGCCAAGCTCACAGCCCAGTGTTGTGGTAAGTGTTCCCTTCCAAGCCCAGTAATTGTCCTTCCACAGGTGCCTTTGGTATTGTGAGCTCCTCCCACTCTCTCTCTCTTTTCTACAGGGTGCAGGAGAACCCATGGATTTGGGTGAGCTGGTGGGAATGACCCCTGAGATTATCCAGAAGGTGAGTCATACGCTGTTCTGTTGGGACTGCCACATGCCCTCCCTTAGTGCCTTGGGCCCTGGGGCCAGAGTAAGAATCTCACAATGAGCAGTGGAAAGAGCCTGCACTGCTTCTGAACTCTCTGACTACGCTTACTGTAGCCTACCTTGTCTGTCTCATTTCCCTTGCTTCTGAAGTGTCTACTTCATAGACCTGTTGTAGGAAAGATGTAATTACTGATAAGGGTGGCTCTTAGCTCTTGGTAGGTTTTGTGTGTGTGTGTGTGTGTGTGTGTGTTCTTTGCTGATGTTCTGCCACTTTGTTACAGTTTTTGAGGGTTTTGCCTACAACATATTATCTGAAGCTGGAAGTCAGAGCTGAGACTTCCAGACTACAACCCAGGGTTCTCTTGAATATATAGTCTGCATTTGTAGGATCCAACTGTGTCTGAGCTCTCATATTTGGTCGCAGAGCACAACAGCCTAGCTCTGCCATTCGTCATTTTAGTGACCTTGGCAAGGGGGCTCTTTCTCTGTGTGGCTTTGGAGCCTGTCCTGGAATTCACTCCATCAACCAGGCTGGCCTCAAACTTAGAGATCCACCTACCTCTGCCTCCCCAGTGCTGGGATTAAAGGTGTGCACCACCACTACCACCTGGCTACGGGGGTTCTTTTGATGTTCAGTTTCCTCAGCTATACCCTAAGGTCATGGATACCCCACATTGTAAGATTGGAGTGGAAATGTGTCAGCTTTTAGCACATAGCTTGGCAGATAGCAATTTTTTGGTGATGATTGTGACACCAGATATACCAGCACCCAGTGTGTTTCGTTCTTGCAAAATCATTTGTCTCAGAAAATTGTGCTCTCCGCAGCTTCAAGACAAGGCTACTGTGCTAACCACGGAGCGTAAGAAGGTGAGTTGATGCCTGGTGTGAGCACTTGACTTCTGGGGGGAGGGGCTAGTTGAAGCCTGCTTTCATGGCTGTTCTTTGGGGGCTTTCTCTTTCTCAGAGAGGAAAGACTGTGCCTGAGGAGCTAGTGAAACCTGAAGAGCTCAGCAAGTACCGGCAGGTGGCATCCCATGTGGTAAGTAGCTGGAGGTGGCCCTTACTGTTTCTAGGGCAAGGTGGGCCAGTATGAGGAGCAGGGGGAAATACTGCTCAGACCTCTGGCATGGTGTCTTGCCATGCAGTGAGGGAGTTGCTGCATCCAGGCAGCCAGCCAAGCTAGATAGATAAGGGATAAAATCCACTCCTATTCCTTGGTTAGGGAGGAATATGAGGGTGTGGGGAAGGGGAGTGCAGGAGCTATGTGGCTCTCTGGCCTGCCTTGATTTGGCTGTGACTGGGTTTTGTGTGAATCTGTCTGCAAAGGGGCTACACAGTGCTAGCATTCCTGGGATCCTTGCTCTGGACCTCTGTCCTTCAGACACCAACAAGATTCTCACTGGTGAGTCTGGGCCTGGCCCGACAGGCCAAGGTGAGGGGTGGCAGGAGCAAGGGAGGCGCAAGCCCTGATCCTCTGCATGGATTTGAGGACAGAAAGACCTTCTTTAGCACAGGGATCCTGTGATTCATTTTTTTATCTTTTTTGGATCTTCTCCAGGTGGAGCAGACAAAAACGTTGTTGTCTTTGATAAGAGTACTGAGCAAATCCTGGCCACTCTCAAAGGCCATACCAAGAAGGTCACCAGCGTGGTGTTTCATCCTTCTCAGGTAAGGCACTCTCACAGCCACTCTCGCCCTTTCCTAAGCCCAGTTCCAGTGGTTTTGAGTCTCAGAGCTAATTGCCCAACCCCCACTGTCTTGATGAAGCGGGCATTGATGGGTCTCTGTGTAGAACACCAGAGCAGTTGCCCTCAAACCAAAGGAGAAAGAAAATGCAACCAACAAACCATATTCACATCAATTTTGCATTAGTTAAAAAAAAAAAATCCTAAAGGGTTTATAGATAACTACAGACAGTAAAACTCCATGTAGTCCTGACTGCCAGGTTCACGTGGCCCTGTAGGGTTGGGCTCAAAATTTAATATTGACTATTGAAAGTATTATGAGTTCAAATAGGAGAGAATCACTGGTTTAGAGGATAAAGGTAGCTCATTAGAGGAGATTAATGGTCTCATAAGACTTGAGACAAAAGTGCAGTGGCTTGGTCTACAGCTGCATGGGGTGCTGGAGCAGTGCCACCCAGTTAAGTCTATCTTAGACATAAGGAACTGAGAAATAGAGCAATATGTCTTAATGTTCTGTTGCTGTGAAGAGATGATACCAAGATCACAGCAACTCTTTGTTTGTTGGGGTTTTTTTTTGTTGTTGTTTTTTTTTTTTTTTTTTTTTTGGTGTTTTAAGACAGGGTTTCTCAAGCCAGATGGTGCACGCCTTTAACCCCAGCACTCGGGAGGCAGAGGCAGGTGGATCTTTGAGTTCAAGGCTGGCATGGTCTACAAGAGCTAGTTCCAGGACAGACTCCAAAGCTACAGAGAAATGTAGTGGGAGCTGCAGACAGGCCTGCTTTTTATCCCGCCCGGCTCCCAGCTGCCTGGCTAGCTTATGCCCCAAAATAATTACACGGAAAACTGTATTCTTTTAAACACTGCCTGGTCCATTATCTCTAGCCTCTTACTGGCTAATTCTCACATCTTGATTAACCCATTTTTAATAATCTGTGTAGCACCACAAAGTGGTGTCTTAGCGGGAAAGGTTCAGCATGTCTGACCTGGTGGCTGCCTCCATCGCTTCTGACCTCACTTTCCTTCTTTCCAGCATTCTATTCTGTCTACTCCACCCACCTATGTTCTGACCTATCAGGCCAAGCAGTTTCTTTATTAATTAACCAATGAAAGCAACAGATAGACATATGACCTTCCCACATCAGAGAAACCCTGTCTCAAAAAACAAACAAAAAAGGACAGGGTTTCTCTGTGTAGTCCTGGCTGCCCTAGAACTTGCTCTGTAGACCAAACTGGCCTCGAACTCAAAGTGGTCCACCTGACTTTGCCTCCCTAGTGCTGGGATTAAAGGCGTGCGCCACCACTGCCTGGCTCCACAGCAGATCTTAATAAAGGAAGCGTTGGGGGTTGGGGGATGCTTAGTTTCACATGCTAGTCCATTTTCAGCATGGCGGGGAGCACGGTGGCATGGCAGTGGGACAGTGGCTGAGGGCACATCCTGATCTGCAAGGAAAGAGACAGATACACACACTCTGGGTTTGGCATGGCTTTTGAAACCTCAAAACCAGTCCACCTCCAGTGAGATACTTCCTCCAGCAAGGCCACACTTCTAATCCTTTCAAATAGTGCCACTTCCTGATGACTAAGCATTCAAATATATGAGCCTGTAGGGGCCATTATTTATTTAAACCACCACAATTATAGCAAACTGAAAAACGAATTCAAAATGAACATACTATTTTCTGTGTATTTGGTGTTTTGATTTTTATGAATATGTGTTAATGAATGATGATAGTTGCTTTTATCTTCTGTCTCTTACTCCTAATTAGTCAAAATAATTTGTTATGGAAACTAAATAAGCTTTCTATCTGCCCCATGTCTTTTGGACAGTCAACTCGCCCTTGAGGTCTCTGGCCATTTCAGCGGCATTCTCTCTTGGCTGTCTTAGGCACTGTTGTTCGAATAGGTAGTTAGAGGCAGGGGCTAGAAGGAGAAGCAGTTGCTCGTAGTTGTGACTATACATTTCACTTCCTGGGCTCTGATTCTTGGTCTCTTTCCTTTCAGGAACTGGTGTTTTCTGCATCCCCAGATGCCACTATCAGGATTTGGTCGGTCCCAAACACCTCTTGTGTACAGGTTGTTCGGGCCCATGAGAGCGCAGTGACAGGCCTCAGCCTCCATGCTACTGGAGACTATCTCCTGAGCTCCTCTGATGATCAGGTGCAGTCCCAGCCAGGGCCCTTAGGAGGGTGGGGGGGCATCTTGCTGTGGGGCAGCCAGATTCCCCGAGTTCTAAAAATGTTTCTTCTCTGTTGTGGGAGCTAACTTTGCCAGCAGGTACTGAACCAGGGTCTCTCGAGGGCCACCAGACGCACTTTCTCATTGTCTTCTTTGTCTCTTCTCCAGTACTGGGCCTTCTCTGACATCCAGACAGGGCGTGTGCTCACCAAGGTGACAGATGAGACATCCGGCTGCTGTAAGTGGCCTTAGAGGCACTGAGCTCTTTAGTTTGCAGTGTGTCGTTAAGTTTTACCTAGTCATTTGTTTATCTGTTCTAAAGACAGTGCCTACCACTGGCACCAGTATAGTGGCCATAGTGGCTATTGACTACAGATCCCTCTCCCCTTTCCTCACTCAGCTCTTACCTGTGCGCAGTTCCACCCTGATGGACTCATCTTTGGAACAGGAACCATGGACTCCCAGATCAAGATCTGGGACTTGAAGGTAGGACAATGAGGCCTCTTCTGTGACTCAGAGGGAGAAGGAACTGATGAGTTGTGGTGGTAGGCCCTGGGATATCTCAGGGCCTAGGAGAGCCTGGCTCTGTTTGTGTGGCATGCTGAATGTCACCAAGTAACTGTGGGTGCACAGGACGTCTCAGAAGTTTTCTTCCTGTTTTGACCAGTGAGTGATAATTTTATTGCCCAACTCCCACCTGCAGGAGCGTACCAATGTGGCCAACTTTCCTGGCCACTCTGGCCCCATTACCAGCATCGCCTTCTCTGAGAATGGGTACTACCTGGCCACAGCAGCTGATGACTCTTCAGTCAAGCTCTGGGACTTACGCAAGCTGAAGAACTTCAAGACATTGCAGCTGGACAACAACTTTGAGGTGCGCCCCTCCCCAGTTTCAGTTGTTTCTCCTCACTCACCGATAGTTTAAGTTCATGTAAGCTGCTTCTGTTTGTTCCCAGTTCTGTGGCTTTTGGTCATTTGTGTAATTGCCTTTCTTTGGGGTTTGGCAGGTGAAGTCACTGATCTTTGACCAGAGTGGAACCTACCTGGCTCTTGGGGGTACAGATGTCCAGATCTACATCTGCAAACAGTGGACAGAGATTCTTCACTTTACAGGTAGAGGCTGGCTGTGGCTTACCAGGGCCTTGTACATCTGCTCTAGAGAAAAGTGGAGAAGTTTCACTGAGGGTGAAGCTTGGCTTGGCCTGGCCTAGATATGCCCAAACTATTCTTCCCTTCTCCATTTGCTGTCCTGGGAGCAGAACCAGCCAAGTTTTCTACTGAGTCCAACCCCCAGGCTGCTTTTACTTATGTTTGGGGGCAGTAGAGCATTGTGGCCTAGGAAAAGTATTTGTGAGTCTCTTTGACTCACTTAACAGCTGTACTCGCCCCAATTTGTGTTAAGGGGAAAATTGGAATGAAAAGTTCAGACACTCTGGGAAATACCGGGATTCACATGCAAGTGCCTGTTACCTGTAGGTCAGAAGTGTCTTATGGGATGTTTGGTATTGGGTCTTGATTTGAGCAATGAATAAGAACCAGTCAGGGCAGTAATGAAGTTTTTGTTATTTGTTTGTTTATTTTGTTTTTACGGAGACAGGGTTCCTCTGTGTAACAAGCCCTTGCTGTTCTGGAACTCACTTTGTAGACCAGGTTGGCGATGAACTCACAGAGATCCGCCTGTCTCTATCTATTGAGTGCTGGGGTTAAAGGCGTGCACACTATACCCAGCACGTTTTTTATTTTTTTGTGAACTTTATTGGAGTCTATCATGGGTGAGTGATGAGGTTTGTAGTCAAGTTAGGAAGGGCTGGTGGAAGCTACTTTAGTAGTTTGTTTTCCTTTGTATAGAGATGGAGTCCAGGGCCTTTCCCACAGTAGCAAGTGTTCAAGTCCCAACACAAATACTTAGGGCAACTAGAATAATAAAGAAAAAGACTGACACAGTGCTGCCCAAGAGGCTTTCTCACCTTGAAGTCGCCTGTGGCCCTGGGTAGCTATAGCTACTTTAGGGGATCTTGCTGGGTATAATAACTCACACCTGTAATGCCAACTCTTGGTAGCTAGAGAATGACCTTGAGTTTAGGCCAACTAGGAACACAGAGGGTTTTTCTCTGGAGAGTTGGGGAGCACGGGAGTTGGAGATTTTCCAAAGTCTAGAAGGAACTTGCCCTAGTTCTCCAGCTATCTGAGTCCTGGGAGGATAGCTCAGCTTTGTCTGTACTGAATGCAGCCCTGTGCTGTGTGCCCTGGACTTTGACATCTTTGAGCTAGAACAGGCTAATGGACAAGAGCCAAAGCCAAACATACCAAGTGAGCACTGAGGTTTCCAGCTGTAGTATGCTTGCCCAGAAAGCTCAGGTGAAAGGGGATTGGTATTCCTCTGTTCATTTACCCAGTCCTACAAAAGATTGAGTGCCGCTTCCTGCCAGGTGCTGAGTGCTGGCTAAAAATCAGTGGTGAACAGAATCCTGCGTCGGGAGGATGTCTTACAGTGCATTCTGACCCTTACATCTGGGTTTTTGCCAGGATTGTGGAATTCAAAGTCATTGTTCAGCCCTGAAGAAGAAACAGCCTTCTCATAGTTCCCTTTTTTCTCTCCTCAGAGCATAGTGGCCTGACCACTGGAGTGGCCTTTGGGCACCACGCCAAGTTCATCGCTTCAACAGGCATGGACAGGAGCCTCAAATTCTACAGTCTGTAGGCCCTATGCCTTCTCACAATTCTGGGCCTCATCTCAGTAGTGGGTTAGATTTAGGGGGGTGGGGGAACTTTAGGAGGAGGGAGGTCTGGTGGGGGGGACATTCACATCATTTCATTCTGGTCTGGATGATGGTCTGAGCCAGGGCACATGGAGCACCGCTATCCATGCAGCCTTCAGGCCCCAGGGAACGAACATGGAGGAACTGTCACCCTGTAAGTGCTCAGAGTCGGAGTCCAGCACCTCTTCCCAGTAGTGGCAGCTGTTCCATGCCTGCTCTGTTTCAGCTCTTCTGAGACAGGGAGGTGAGCCAAGGGAACTGTGAAGGGAGGGGCAGGAAGGCTCGTGCTGGTTTTTGTAAGCAGTGATCTAGTTTCATTAAAAAAAACCCACACAGTAAATATATTGTCAACTCCTTGAGTCTGTCTGCCAGAGAGACCCTGCGTTGGGAAGGTCATGGGGAGGGAGCACGGTGTGGGGCACTGGCTATCAGGATGCCTCCCCTGCACCAGAAGTAAAGTGAAAGCCTAGAAGCCCTTTGTCAAGTCTCCCATGCTCAGGCAGGCCTTGACCTTGTTTCCAGTGCTTCTGCCTCTCGTGCTGTGCTTGCCCCTGGCTTGACTTCTCACAGCCTGAAAGGTGGTGGGGAATTAGATTAGCCTTAGCCTGCTAATGGGTTGCTGGGAGAGGATTGCTAGGAGTACTTCAGTTGTAGGTGATACAATCTGGCTGCCAGCTGGCTTGACCAAAGAGACTTTCTTGACTGACAGCTGCTCCCAGGGGAAACAGCTAATGCACAATAAATAAAAAGTTAGCTGATGATGCCAGGTGGTGGTGACACACACCTTTATTCGCAGCACTCAGGAGGCAGAGGCAGGCAGATCTCTTGAGTTCGAGGCCAGCCTATCCTGGTCTACAGAGCGAGTTCTAGGGCTGTTAGACAGAGATACCCTGTTTCAAAAACAACAAAAAAATGTTTAGATGATAATACAGGGAGATTAATGTAGGGTCCTGTGACTGCTCTGCAGTTGGAAGTTGCGGGGGTGGGGTGGGGGCTGAAGGGGAAGAGGACAGTTGTAGGAAGAAGGGAAGAAGGTAGGTTCTGGGGTTGAGATGGAGGAGGTGTGGAGCAGGAGGAGTTAAGTATGGTTGGGGTAAGTTACCATTAGGTGTGCCCAGGAGGGCCTTAGGGCCATCCCAATGGAATGCTGGTGTTGGGATCCTGCTGTGAGCTTAGGTGTGTGCAGAGATGAGGTGAGGAAGGGTAAAATTAGCTGCTGCATACAGTTGAGAAACCATTAGGAAGGAAGAGCGGAGAAGTGAGGTGTCACCTAGAGGTTGTGGGCAAGTCAAGGTGGTACTTCCTGTGAGCACAGAACAAAGCCTCTGGGTATGTGATACCAGGCAGTCCTGTGGTCCAGGAAATTCGGACTTACCTTATCTGCCAGAATGGAAGCTCACAGTAGACAAGCATCTGTTGTAGTTACTGTGCAGCCTGCTGCTCCCTAGACATGGGCTCAGTCAGCTGTTAAGCGGCTGGGGAGATAGCTCAGGTAAAGTGCTTGCTAGGCAAACACTAGGCGCTGACTTTTAGCCTCAGCACCTAATAGGTAAAAGCCAGAAATAGTGTGAAGTGCACAGGTCGGGGAGCCTGGCATATACCAGAGATGCAAACAGCCACCCTTCTTTATACTGTACCAGTTTGCATAGTACTTAGGACAGTGAGATCGTGTGCAGTTAGGGCGGAATTATGTACAGATGGCCAGGAGGCACTGGAGCAAGCGTCTCCAATGGCTCTCCGCCCACTCGTATGAGAACATTGAGTCAGCAGGCCCTGTCGTGAGGGTCCCTTGCTAGTAGATGCAGCTGCTCTGATGAGATAAAAGCAGGCTTGATGAATCCTAATGGACTTCACCCTTCTATAAAGTTCTAGGAGCCTCACTGGGTCTGGTGACCAAAGAAACTGTGTTTGCTATTAAATGGATTGATGCTTACTGTACTCTATGAGTATTTGAGTCTCTGGATGTTTGAAGCCATGTCCTTTTGCTCTGCAGCTGACAGGGAGTCTATATTGTGCTTGAACTTGGAGCACCAACCAAGGAGGTCACTTTGGTGCAGTGAAGTTAACTCTGGCTCCCAACTAAGCTGGCGCCTTGGTGGAGCTCCTGCATGCTTCGCCCCTGGCCAGCAGGTGGTGCTAGTACCGTTCTGCAGGTGAGAGTGTTAGAAGCATCTTGTCCTAAGGCATCCCATGAACTGGGATTTTTAAACCTAGTTTCAGAGACAAAGCTGAGGCAGCAGTGGGCAGCTAATGAACTCCGCAGGTCTCTGGGAGTCATGATTAGTATCAGCTCTCACATCAAGCCCAGGTTTGGCTCCTAGCTCTATCTTTTTACAGTGAGTCTGTCAGTTTGTGGTGTCTACCTGGTAGGGCTGTGAGTGCTAAGTGAACACAGGGTGGCCCTCGGTAACTACACACTGCTTCCCTGCTTTATGATGGCTGCCAATGACACGGTTACAGTGCTTGACACCTATGGTGTTAAAGTTTGGCCTAACTTTCCCATCCTTAAGCCTGATATTAAAGCTCATCAACCCAGCTAGCCATGGTGGTGCACACCTTTAATCCCAGCAAGGATCTCAGAGTTCTAGGCCAGTCTGGTTTAAAAAGCAAGTTCTAGGACAGCCAGGGCTACACAGAGAAACCCTGTCTCCAATAAACAAAAAGAACAAAAGCTCATCAATCCAGGCAGGGAGGCAAGATAAAGCAGAATACATTCAAGACTGAAATATGAATGATTCCTCTGCCCCTCCACCCCCATACTAAGAATGTGGATGGCACACATTGGAAAGAGAGACTTATACTTCTTGTTACTGGGACAGGTTTTTGTTGTTGTTTTTTTCTTGCATTCATCAGCCCCAAGATAGGCAAGAGTCCTCTTTGCCCACCTCAATGCACTGGTCTGTCCTCCCCCTTGCCTTACTCTGCATTGAGCCTCTGCAGTCTCCTTCCTTGGGAGCCTACATCCTGCCTTTGGCAGGCTCTGAGCTTCATTTGTGGTCTCTGTTCTCATCTAGCCAGAATGTCAGCGTTGTCGGGATTCTGTAGAAGTTCCCGAAATAGAAGCTGTTTTTACTTCTCAGACTTTTGTTTTTATTTTAATCCCATCTTTGACTCCCCCCCCCCACTAGTCAACAGTGACTTAAGTACATATAAAAATATTTTTAATTTGGCATTTTGTTGTTTACTTCTAAAGGCTGGTCTGGATTCTCCCATTATTGGAACAGAAAAGGCCCTTTTGCATAAATGTTCCTGCAGGAATGCCTGAATAGGAGCCATGTGTGAAGTACACCTTGAAAGATAGCTGTCAACTCTGAAATATTCTTTTTATCTCATGTGTGTGGCTTGTGCCCTTACATGTGGAAGTCAACACAGCTTGCAGGGCTTGGTTGTCTTCTACCACATGGGCCCTAGGGCCCAAACTCAGGCCGGCTATCTTGGTAGCAAATTTGTTTACCTTCTGAGCCACTGAGCTGTCTGGTCAGCCCTCACTTCCTTTAAGTCAAAGCACATGGAAATAATTTGCTCTTAGTGTCTAGTGGGGAGTGTGGAGAGGCAGGAAACCCCTTGGGTCTCTGGTAACTGTGACCCAAAGGCAGGAAGAGGAAATCTAATGGGCTACAAGCAGCCCCGCTTTCTGGTGAGGAAGGGTGGCTGGATTGCCTGCCTCCCCATTGGGTCTGATTACAGCCTGTCAGAGGCTCCAGTGCCTGTTCAGGCCAGCAGGTAGAAATGAACTGTTTTCTTCTTCCTTCCCCCTCTTCTCCCTCTCTTGCTGGAATTAAAGGTGTGCATCTGAACACAATTCACGTGAGATTTTGGTATCTAGGAAACCAAATGCTTCCCGCCATCGAGAGCATAGGAAAGTTAGTGTTGTAGAGAGCTTTGTTGTTGTTTGTGTTTACTATGTGTTTTGTCCATAGACTCCCTTTCACAGAAGTAGTGGCAGAACCTATATACTATTTCAGTAATCATTAGAGTTCCCTATGAAAATCACATGCTCATGTGACTTGAAAGTAAGGGCAACCATTGCATTGTTAAAGTAACAGCCCCAAAGGGCAAATGGGTATGTTTATGGTTACAGGGGAAGGTCTTTGCCATATCCAAAGGTAAAAATGTGAGGGGAAAAGCTGTGGCTATATAATTTTTTCAGAGAGAGCTGAAACACGTGGAGAAAAGCCCATGACCAGTTGCTGGGAACTATGAGGAGGTTGCCCCTTGGGTTTGTGAGTGTTCTTTGGACAAGAAGAAATGGAGAGGAAAAACAACATAAGATGCAATCAACTATGAAAATTTATAGCTTCTAACAACAGAACCAGGGGCTGGAGAGATGACTCAGCAGTTAAGAGCACACTGGCTGTTCCTCCAGAGGACCTGGGTTCAATTCCCAGCACCGACTTGACAGCTCACAACTATCTGTAACTCCAGTTCCAGGGGAGCTGACACCTTCACACCAATGCACATAAAGTGAAAGTTAAAGTTTGAAAAGCAACAGAATCACTTTAAGACACAGTAGTGGCTGCCTCTGCTTACTCAGATGGGCAAAGTTCTAGAATGATCTGAAGGGGTGAGGAAGACAGGCTCAGCCCACAGACGTAAGAGATGCGGCTTGCAGTCTGACCCAGGAGTTCTACCTAGAAAGCAGTGCACAAGGAAGTCCACTCTTACGTAACTGCATTCAGCACTTGGTATCTGATGTGCTAGGCTCGGTTTCCTTCAGTAGATCAGATGTGCCCTAGTTCAACAGAAAGCTAGACAACACAGATGTTTAAAATGATACAAAATGGAGCACTGGGGCAGGGAACATAGCTCACTCGGCTGGGAAAGAGCTTTTTTGCACCCAGTACTGAGTAAAAGTGGCATGGTGGCCCATGACTGTAATCCCAGCATGGGGATCATGAAGTTCAGGGTCATCAGGTCAGTCTGGGTTATATCAGACCCTGTCTCAAAGACCAAAGGAATATAAGGATAAATACTCAATGTAGTTAGGGATGATGCTCGTTTAGTAAAGTGACGACTGAGCTCTCCAAACATACACATTATACATATGGACTGAACAGGCTATAACACACACACACAAAGGCTATGATTTGAAAGAGCAATGGAAGTGTATATGGGCAGGGTTGGAGGAGTGATTACCTCAAAAGCAAAAAATTAAGGGGGCATGGGTCAGCAAGATGCTTCAGTGGGTAAAGTGATATGGGAGCCTGCCAGGCTGGATTTGATCCCTGGAATCCATACTGGGGTGGAGAGAAGTGACTCAGTTACTCTCCGGCCTCCACACGGATCCCATGCGTGCTCACGCATCACCCTCTAGTCATACACAATCTTGGAACAGGAAACCAAACAAAAGAATGATGCAAGGTACTTTTTAAAAACTTGAAAGTGACAGCGTGACTTCAGTTGGCACCTGTGGGGTAATGCTTTATTTAAACAGCGTGGATGTCGATTCTAGGTCCACCTCAGGAGGAAGAGCGGGTGGACTCGGCTTTCTAACCCAGCCACACTGGGCTTCACGAATATGGGCTACACCGTCTGTGTCATGCCATTGCTAGCCACAGCTGAGAGACAGCCCAGGAAGAGAAGTCGCCTGTGTGGCTGGTGTCTGGGTCTCCAGTCTTGATGCTGTGCTGCCTCTTCTAGAAAAACCTGGAGACAGCAGTTTTCACAGTCCTGCATCTTGGCCTAAAGCACTTCATTCCCAAACAAAACTAAACGAACCCCAAAATGCTAGGTATGCATTAGACGGGTGTGAGGATGAGACAGTCAACATCCAGAAAGCACTGGCTGGTGTCACCCATGATGCTACGTATCTTCAGCTAGTTGAAACTTACTCCTATGAATTAGACACCAGGCTCAGTTAGCACATGGAAACAGGCCCGGGAAAGCACAGCAATGCCACATGGCCAGGGAGAAACAGAGATGTTCCTAGAGTCAGGCTTTGGAGTTTCATGTTTGGCCATAACTTGAAGACCAATCAAGTAGGCCAGAGCCGTGAGTGGAGAAGGGATTTGTGTCCGAATGAGGCCCCTGACTTGTTACCATTGTGACAGTTAAGCTCACGCCCTGTCAGAGGCCCAGAGTTTTTCCAAATTCTTGTACCCCTCGCTGAGCCTGCCTCCCTCCCAGCCAAGATCAACATGACATTCTGGAACATAGCCTGGTTTTGACCTGTCTGGTGGCCATCTCCAAGTGACAGGCAGGGACAAGGCCAACTTGTTATCCAGTGCTGCCAGCTGTTTCTACATGTGCTAGTTTTGGAGGCTGGAGTTGGCAGTGTACCCCGCCTCCTTTGGTACTTGGTTGGTTGGTGCAGTGGGACTGAGTAGTTCAGGTTTGATGCTTTTGTCCCTGGGACCTCTGGCTTTGCCCTGCAGGTGCCCTGAGGATACCCACATCTAGGCAGGCTGCTGCCATTTGCTGACTACCAGGTTCTGACCCTCCCCTGCTCTACTTGTGCTGTCCTGCCCGAAGGACCACCTTCCCTTGCTTAGAGGCACTCTCCCAGACACTGATCTGGGAGAGAGTGATGCCAGGCTATGGCATGTTGAACACTCTCAGGACTTGTTTAGAGGACAGTATCAGATGTCCTCTTTGTGTGGACTAGGAGCTCAGCCAGTGAAACTGCTCCGTAAGCCTGACAGGCTGAGTCCATCCCTTCACCTACAAAGAGAACCGACCCCACAGATGTCATCTGACTCCTGCATGTGTCCACCTCTCCCCCAGTAATAAGACAGATTTTGTCAATCGCTCCATGTAGTCCGTCTTTTCAGCTTTTTGAGACAGGGTCTAGGAGCCTTGGCTGTCTGGGAATTCATGCAGACCAAGCTGGCCTCAAACTCAAGAAATCCGCTTACTTCTGACCCCCAAGTGCTGGGATTAAAGGCATGGGCCACCATGCCCTGCTTCATTGCAGCCTTTTGGTTCAGTCAAGCATGTAGTAAACGTGAGACGTGGGAAGCTACAGTTGGGGTAACAGTGTCCAGTTTTACGGTCAATTTTTGCAAACAGAACACTCAAAAATGGTAAAAGCCAATGAGGTGACTCATAGACAAAGACACCTGCTGGGCAAGCCTGATGAGCCGAGTTCAAGCTCCAGAGCTCTTGTCCAGGTGAGAACCGACTCTACGAGGTCGTCTGTCCTCCACTGTGCAGCCCACACATGTACAGTAATAAAAAAGTTAAAGAATAGTATAGGAAATGTAAGCCAGTTGACAGTCCTGGTATACAAGTATTGTGTGCTGTGGGTACACTTGTGTGTGTGTATATGCCACACGAGTATACACTCGGCCCACGCTTGTGCATGTCTGTGACACTACATCGCACTGTTAACAGTGGCTGTGGCATCAGGAGTGACAGGAACATCTCTGCTCTATAATTTTGGAGAGACCCTGTCTTATAGGTGGCAAGCTGTTGATTGAAATGTTGCAGAGCACATGACTGGAATGGGGGCTCACAATTCTGAAAGAACACATCTAACCGCAAGGAACAAGTTTCTCATGTAGCTCACCCCTATAATCCCAGAGCTCTGAGGCAGAAGAATCACCGAGTTTAAAACCAGTCTAGGCTATAGAGTAAGACCCTGTTGCCCCTCAGACACACACCCCTTGGATAAGACATACATCGGGTTTCACAAGCAACTTCCCTACATTTGTGTTCAGTAGTTTTCAGACAGTGGTTTATTAAGCTCATTTAACATCTGGTGTCTTCCCAGAGTTTCTGGGCCCAGGTCCAGCCCAGCCCCACAAAGACACCAGCCCCCAGGACAAGGGTAATAGCCAGCAGGAGGAGTACCCAGAGCAGGGGTCTTGAACTGGAGTTCCTGGTGGAGCCTGTCAGAGAAGGGATGGGGAAGGTCCACCTGGAGCTGTCTGTCAGGCAGATAAGGGGCTGGGCTATCTTAGTTCCTCATCTAGTGGAGTTACACCACCTCGGAGCTTCCCTGTTTCCTGTTTTCATTAGCATTTTTAGAGAGAAGGCACAGCCTTTGGGGCACCCCAAACCCTGGTACCTGAAGGCTCGAGTTTAGCAGCATCCTCAAAGCCCACCGCTCCTGGAGAACTCACAATGTCCAAGGCCCGGATAGTGCCATTGTGACCAGAGGATCGGCGGTGCCCTGCCGAGGAGGAAAGCTGTCTAACTTCCTGCTCCCGGTGGTCTGAGCGCCACAGGTCTAAGGTTGCATCAGAGAACAAATAACACCACCCCCAGCCAGACTCACTTGGCATCCCAGAGTCACAGATAGTAGAGCATGCCTCGGGCCCCTCAGGGTAGCAGACAGAGGCACTACAGAAGAAATAGACCTGGTACAAAGAAAGCCAGTCAAGGGGTGGACTAGTTTTGTGCAGCTGGACTGGCAGCACAGAGGCAGGGGTGAGGGATTCAGGTGCAGGACCATGTTAGTGTAGGGAGAGACGTGGGCAAACAGACTAAGACCACAGCTGCCTCATACTGGTGGGCATGCAAATTGTGGTGTTCCCGATTTGGAGCTCAGATCTTCCTCTTCCTGAGAGCCCAGACTTGCAGAAGACATCCTCTGCAAGGCAGGAACTGCTGCCTTCAAGAGAGCTATAGTCCTTTGCCTGTCCTCTGCCCTCTGCCCCTAGGAGCAGAACTCTTGGGAGGCAGGGTGTTTTCTTCCCACACACCCAGCTCACAGGAGGTGAGGTTTGGCCACAGAGCCAGACAACATATGTCTGCTCTCTTCTCTGTACCCCTGAAGACAATGCCTGGAGGCAGAGGGGAAGTCAAGGCACCATTGCTCCCAGGACAGCCCAGGGGAGGTGACCAGAGGCAGAACCGAAGACCTCAGCCATGGCACCCTCCATGCAGCAGGCCAGTGCCTCTTGGCTTGGGAGGCAACACACAGGCAAGGTGGGAGCGATACCACCTTGCGCCACCCTCAGCTCTGCCTACCAGTGGAACCAGTCTACACCTGATCAGTTAAGGGCAGTGATTTAGACACGAGAGCTCTGTGAACAGTGTGGAACTGGCAGGATGTGCGATGAAGCACGGGTTGGACCGTACTAGGGTGTTACCTACGGTGCCATTTGTACACCATACAGAAAAGCCCAAGGTTTAAACACCCTAAGTGCATCCAGCGTTTATCTTTTGGAGAAGTTGCTATGTTATAAACCAAAGCAGAAGAACAAGGAACACATTATCATTTCTAGAATCAGAAGTGAGGCCACACGAGAACACCACAGCTGGGGTTCAGATTTCGGGTTGATTGTAGTCTCACCCTGTTTCCTTCCAACGTTTCTTTCACACACGTTTGCATGTGTAGGGGACGGTGCTTGCCAGGGCACACATTTGAAGGTCAGGGAAAATTTTGGGAATCAGTTCTCTCTTTCCATAATGTGACTCAATCCAGGGGCTGAACCTAAGTCAGCAGCCTTGGCAACAGTTACCTCTCCCTGCTGAACCATCCATCTTGTCAGCTACTTTCTTCCTTCTCTCCCAAGTTGTTAGTCATCTCTCCAATACCCCTTGCCTCCTACACCTTGGTATTGTCCACCCTACTTGGTGAAAGCCAGCCCCTGTGCTGGAATCTTTGCATTAGCTTGTAGGGTGCCGGATCCGGTGACCTCCTAACTAGCACTGAACAGGTGAGGTGGGACGCGAGAAACACAAGGCCTCCTACCAGTCCCCTAAGGGCATTCTGGGACCGGGAGTCAAGGAGATTGAAAGTGGCCACGGTGAACCGCTGGTAGTGCGACCAGAAAGGCAGCTCTGTCCTGTCCAAGGCCACCATTTGTGTTCTGTAGTTGTCACCTCTGAAGGGACACCTAGATCAAAGAGAAGTCCAGAAGCCTCCTTAGGGAGGTGTGGCTGGCAGGATGCCCCCCCTCCCAGGGTGCAGCCTAGTCACCTGCTGCCACTCACCCATCTGACAGAATAGGCCACTGGGGCTGCTGGAAGGGGCTGGCAGTGGGAGTGGCCCAGCACTGGTGTAGCACCAGGACCAGGCTGGGGTCCGTTCTCTGCAGGAGACGGATCTCCACGTGGACTGGTTCCTGGAGCAGTCTCACAATGGGGTAGTCGTTCTCCTGATAGAAGGAGCTGAAAGTCTCATCTGTGGGGAGAGGGGCTTAGGAGCCTAGGGCAGACGGTGTGTGGTGTGTGTCAGGCATTAGAGGCAGGAGGAAAAAGCAGTGGGTAGGTGGGGCTAGGGAAGGGGGCTGTACCCTTGGCAATCCTCAGCTCCAGCCGCAAGGGTCCAGACTGGGTCACAGGGGCAGGTGATTGGGGCGAGAAGATAGAAGCCTGGATGGGCAGGAAGTCACTGGCATTGAAGATACAGCGAACATGAAGCCTGAAGTCCAAGAGCGAGAGGTTGGGGGAGGTCACATCTCAGAGTTTAGTCATCCACTTCCCAGCAAGGGATGCCAGGGACAGCATCCTCTGCGGGAGTAGAGATGCTTCTAGAGTCATCGCTGGGCCATGGACATCACTGTTCACCCTTCCTGCCCTTCTGCTTACTGCTCTACACCAGCTTGAACTGGTTATCCCAGACCCTAGTCTAGATGCCAAGTACCACGGTATCAAGACAGCAGGGCTCTGTCCTGGCACTTGAAGTCTTTGAAGCCTGGTGGGAAGACCTGGATTGTGGAGCCAGGAACAACCATTTAATGCCTGAACCTCATTTATCGTCTTTGCAGCACTGAGAGGTTCTAGTGAGGATTGTGTGAGGCTAGAGACTCTCTCAGGGCCTTGCTTTGCTTGTCTTTGCAGGTCGCCTAGCAATGTCTAGTTGTCTTCCTCGGTAACCTGAGTGCCACGGGGTCACCAGTCCATGCCTCCGGGGTCCCATGACGCCCACGTGTTATGCAGGTGTAATAAGTGCACTAGTGCACTAGTTGTGAAGGTGCTGTTATCTTGTGCTCCTCTAGCCTAAGCCCGACAGACTCCAGCTGTTCCCCTGCACTTCCCTGCTCCCTCTCCCCAAAGTCCCCAGTGCTGTGCTGAAACCGGCTGTCTTGAGTCCAAAAGTTTAAAGCATGCTACAGACTTGTGTCTCCATCTCTGGGCCAGAAGTACTTTGTGTTAAAGCAAAAGACACTCTGACACTAATCTCACACCCTAACCCTGTGGCAGATAAGAGTGGCGGGAGAGAGGGGCTACCAGGCACCCACATGGACCCAGGCACAGAACCCAGGACCCAGACAGCCCATGACTGATGTACTGGCTTTTTCTGGCAGAGCACACTGGTTAGCTGCCTTGCCTTGCCCTGAAAGCTCAAAGCCAGGTATTACAGGGGCAGGCTCCCTTAGGGTCACCCCTGCTGTCACCATAGGTAGCTGGGATGGTTGTGGCCCCTGAGCTAACGGGTCCAGGAGGCCACTCTCTTTAGGGTTCCTCTCCCAGTTCCTTCCTCCACTGCACCCTCAGATGCTTCAGACTGAGGTGTAGTGTCCTCTGTGGTGTTGCAATCTGGTGGCAACCACTACAGCTCCTTCCTGGGGCCTGGAAGGGATGCCGTCAAGTACTGAAACCTTAGTTCTTAGATAAAGGCAGGGCTCTTTGGGAGCCTGCTACCGGGCTCTGCCTGGGCCGCGCATACAGATAAGCACGAAGGACTTAGCGTCTCATTTGCATGGTAGGGGAGTTCCAAGAGATTCACTAGCTCATTTAGGTCACAAGGCTAGGCAATATACCAGAGTTAGGATTTGTCCCAGCCGCCTCCAAATCTGTGCTGAGTTCTCCCGCACCTCACACCCAAGTCTGCAGCCCCGCTACCACTCACCGGAAGACACTGTCCCGAGTGATGGAACCCTGCGGCCCCTTTTGGACATCAATGTTAGACACCAGCTGGTTCTCATAGATGAGCTGCTCCCCAACCACCTAAGGAGGGGGTAGTGAGTGAGACCCCCTAGTGGTGGGACTCACTTCCAGCCTGCAGCCTACCCCAGCTGAGGAGGGAGAAGTAGTTACCAGGCGAGGCCTCTCAAGCGGTGGGACTCACCTCCAGTTCCGGTTTATTCCTACCTGGATTGTTGTTCCGCAGAGGGTGAGGGGGACATGGAAGACCACGAAAGCACTTGTCTTCTGGGTAGGGGGGCATCCATTGGAGGCATAGGCCAGGTGGACATTGTTCAGCATGACCCTGTGGGTCAAGGCTGTTTCTTGGGACATGACCAGAGTGAAGTAGCCACTTCGGAAACACTGGAGAGTGACTGGACAAAGGCAGATCAGAACATCAGGACTCAGAGTCTCAGTGCAGAGACCGGGGATGGGCTGCTGGGTGACAATCGATATTTCATCACTAGCGAGGGGTCAAGGGACCCAAACACTCTTCTTCCCAGTGCCGGCCTAAGCAAATGCCCTAATGAGCTGCTGAAACAAAGGGCTGACGAGTGCCCAGTGCTGTAAAAGCTTCTCTGTGACTTAGCCAGTGCAGCTGTTTGAGGTCTGAAGGTCAGGGACTGTGAGGAGGAACCTAGCAGTTCCCTGGGGCAGCTGCTCTTCCCGCTGAGGCTGTCTGCCTGCACTTGGGAGCTGGACTTCCCTTAAACTGCTTGCTTGCAAGGCAGTTCAGCTAGATGGAGGGGAGACTCCCCACGCCATGCCAGGAACATGCTTGGGATGAGAGGTTGTACCTGTGTTGCCGTAGTAACAGGGCACTTCTGTGGTGTTGTCATAGCAGCAGCCAGCCTGCTGACAGGCTTCCCTGGAACTACTTTTTACCATGCAGGGGATGTGCCCAGAGGCTACCTGACACTGCTCCTGGGGCAGATGTGTACCTAGGGTTGGTGACAAAGCCGTAAGGAAATGACTACTTAGAGCCCAAGGGTCCCAGTCACAGGCGTGTGCACACAGAACTCACACGTACCTACAGATTCCAGCTTAGGTAATCCCCAGGGTCCCAAGGTGCCCCACTGGGGATGAGGCACAGTGGGCCCAGCAGGTCTGGGTCCCGGGGATGGTGGAGGAGGAGTTGCATTTATGAAACTGTGCTCTGGGTACGATGTGCTGAGAAGAGTGTGGCCAGACCCTGCCAAGGTGTGGCCAGAATTGGGGCGGGGGTCAAAAGTCTGAGGTGTAAAATGCTGAGGTGTAAAAGGCTGAGGTGTGGTGGGGGGAGCCAGGTAGGGGTCCGGAGTCCCAACGTGGTCTGCTTTGGGACAGATCAGAGTGACATCTTGTGCCATATCCACTTGACCATTGGGTAGCACAGCTTGCAGGAACACTCTCAGGTGGAACCGCCCATCCTGCAGGTGAGAGAGCCTTAGAGCAGCTGAGGGTGGCCACCTGGCACTGCAGGTGAGCGCTGGGCTAGAGGCCAGAGTCTGGAGCCAGGCTGTTGACCTGTACATCCAGCCTTGGAGTGGTTGCCACCCGGGGTGCCTGTGGTATTAGTGGGAACTGAGCAGCTCCGATAGAGAGGGAGCTGATTTGTGACATGTCTTAGGACCTAATCCGTCACCTGCCCACTCCTTCACCCATCACAGGCTCCGTTCTTCTCTGTCCACGAGGGGCTGTTGGGACAAGCTCCCTCTGCCCTTACCTTCTCCAGCACGTGGCAGCCTTTGTAGCCAGCTGAGAATACTGCTGGCTCGTGGGGCTCAGAGATGACCCAGTGGTAGCAGATAGAGCAGTTATTCACCTCAAACCGGTTCCCAAATTCGTCTGGAGGGTGGGGGTGGGGAGGAAAGCAAGTGTTGGAGAGAGAGAGGTTGCTGGGAGCCTCTGAAATAATCTCTAGACAGAGGCAGGCTTGTTTCAGGACCTAGTTTTGCTTGCTAGCTTGGCTGTGAGGCCTTAGACAAGTGTCTTTCCCTCTCTGGTTTTGGCTTCTGCGGGAAGTTAAGTGGTCATTGGTTCTTGGTAGCGGGGATGAAGACTGTTTACAGTGTGTCAGGCAGTCCAGACACCTGAGAGTCTACCTTTAGTTATCCTCAGCTCTTGACTGAGGCATCTAGGAATCCCCAGGAGCCAGAACTTTCTTAGGCACATGTAATAAGGGGTGGAATGAGGGCAGAGTGAAAGAACAAAGCTTGCTCGTCATGTTAACTGGCTCTTGCAGTCGCTTAGGGATCCTGCTAGGCGCTCTTCTCAGAACAGTGGACACCAACCACCTCCATCCTTTGGGCCTGCCCCTCACCTTTCCCTTTCAGTGCACAGGGCAAGTTGTGGGGGAACAGGGAGTCGTCTTTGCCTATGGCTCTGAAGCTACAGTTTCAAGTTGTCTCAGATTCCCCCACACCTGTCTCTGTATTAGATCACATTCCTCAGGGCAATCGAATTCAGAGTGGTTTGCCAGCCCAGAGCTTTGCAGCCACAGGATAGGGCTGGAGATCCAGAGCCCAGAGGATTTGAGTCAGTCCCTGCCTTCCTCACAGCTGATCCCTGTACGCAGGCACCCGGGAGATTCTGCTCTGGTGGTTACCTCCCCATCTCTAGGTGGTGCCAGGGCAAGAGGCTGGCTCCTGCAGTCCTCTGAATGGCCTCTACTCTTCCTGCTCTTGCTCCAGGAAAAGGGCTCTAGCTGCCTCCCTGCAGCAGGCTGGGCTTGGGACTGGGGTTGGAAGCTGAGACAGGGTTCTGCCAGCACTCACCCAGAACCTTGAATCGGATAGTCTGGTTTGGCCTGGGGAGCACCAGCAGCTGCATACCCTGCACCCCACAGTCGTAGCTGTATCCAAGGCCAGGCTTGGGGTGCAGATGCTGACTCAATCTCAGGGGAGCTGCCACCAGCAGCAGAAGCAGGGCCGCAAAGGAACCCCAGGTCATGATGGAGGCTCCTGCCAGCACGCACCACAGACACCCACAACTCCTAGGGCCTCCCTATCACGTCAGGGGAGGCAGGCCCTTATATGGATCAGGTAGCAAGGGGCAGCCCTTGAGGGTAGAGTAGATCCACCTGGGGGAGCAGCCGCTTAGGCTACAAGGGGCTATGGAGAAACTCCTTCCTCCCGAGGCAGCAGAAGGCACCTTCCATCCTGGGTATCAGAGATCTTCAGAAAAGCTGCTCTTGACCCCTCACCCGGTTTTCTGTGGCAGCTGGGACTTCCCAGGGATTTCTAGCCAAGAGCTTACAGGCAGAACATAGGACAGCAGCTCCATTCCTGAACGCCTCAGTCTACTGGCTGGGAGTCTCCAAAGTCACTCATGGGTGTGGGAGCTTCCTGTTCATGCATCTCTCTCCAGGATTGCCTTCCTGTCCTGGACCTCAGGACCCTGGGAACTGAATGCAAAGTTACTTCCTGCCCCCATCCAACCCCAGCTCCTAGAAGAGCTGGCAGTGTGCAGGGTGGGGGCTGGTGAGCAATCAGACCATCGCTAACACCTTTCAGGGTTCTCTGGGCTTAGGCCAGGTCGTTGTTAGCTATCACAGGTGGACATCCTCTGTTTGAAAATGTGACATTCCAAATGCTTGAATATCTGAGATGTTCTGGCCACCGGGATGGCAACAAAAGTGGAAATCTGTTCTTGACCTTGTGGTGGGTCACAGTCAATACACATATACACGTACGCGTGGGCACACACAATATGGTATAAATCACATTCCAGTTGCTAGGTCCACGTGTTGGTACAAGCCTACAAACCCAGCCCCTGGGAGGCTGTGGCATGAGGATCATGAGTTTGAGGCCAGCCTGGACTATAGAGGGAGACTTAGTCTTAAAAACAACAGCAAGCCAAACTACTGCCACTAAGAATACCTCCAGGCTGTGTGCATAAAACATGTATGGGAAATAAACGAATAGTTTGTTTAAGGTGCCACCCCCAGGAGATTTCATTGTGACTATATAAACATTACCAAAGCAATAAAAACTGTGGGGGCTAGGGAGGTGGCTCAGTGGGTGAGAGCGCTTGTTGTGCAAGTACAAGGACCTGAGTTCAAATCCCCAGCACCTGTGTAAAAAGCCAGGGATTGGTAACCCCATTGCTCTTGGGACCAGAGATAAGAGGATTACTGGGGCCTTTGGCTGCTAGCCTAGCTCCTGGTTCACTTTCCCAAGGGATTACGGCATAGGGTGATAAAGCAGGCTTGCCTGTTCATTTTTTTTGCTACTTGACACAAGTTAGAGTCATCTGGGAAGAGGAAAGCACAGCTGAAAAGATACCTGCATCAGATTGGCCTGGAGGGAAATTTTCTTGGTTGATGATTGATGTGGGATGGCCCAGGCCACTGTGGGTGGTGCGTCCCCTGGGCAGGTAGTCCTGGGTTATCTAAAAAGCGAGGGGAGAGATATATGAGGAGCAAGCTGGTAAGCAGTGCTTTTCCGTGGTTTCTTCTTGTCCAGACTTCCCTGCAAGCATAACATGAAATAAACCTTTTCTACCCCAACTTGCTTTTGGTCATGGTGTTTAGTTTAGTAGCAGAAACTAAACTAAGACAGCAGGGTACCAGGCATCTTCCACTGGCCTCTACTTATGCATGAGGAAACACACACACACACACACACACACACACACACAATATGAAACACTTCTAGTCCAAAGCACTTCAGATAAGGGGTGCTTTAACATAATAAATAAGCTAATAAGAATAGATAATGGAATTGATGTGACTTCCTAGATAGCCACCGAGAAAGCTCAGGAGATGAGTCTACCAGGCTTCTTGACAGTAATAAATAACTGATGTTTTTAGAAGGCAATAATTGCAAAGAAGGTGGTGAGGGGTTGCCAGTCACCTAACCGTATCTCAGTTTTCTCTTCAACAACTGTAAGAGATAACATCTATGAACACACAAGAATGAAGAGGTGGCTACCAAGGCTGTGCCTGCTCCTCACTTTCCCCACATCCTCTGGGCGACAGTATCATTCTCACTTCAGGGCACTGATTCACCCAGAGCCCAGCAGAGTCTGAGCTCAGGAAAGGCTGATAACACGGTCATTAGTGTTTGCAGTTTCCTTGTTCTGCAGAGACGGTGTGGTTAGTAGTTACAGGCTGGCTGCAATCTAGCTGCTATGGCTTCCCACCTGTGACCTGGGGGGGGCGGGGAATGCCATTTTTTCCCCCAAGCCTCAGGCCTTTGGGAATTGCAGATAAATTGTGCTTATCTGGCAGGGTGAGCAAGAAGATTCAGAGAGCCCCATAATGCTTGTGCTGGAGTCTATGCGGCAATACCTTAATGAATGATTTACTGCATGGCTCTGGTGGCCAGGCTGAGCTGGAGGAAGCTGGGGTGGGTGGCTATTCCAGCAGAGAAGGGAGGGGTCTCCAGCTGGAGTAGGGTGGGGTGAAATGGAGTTCCTGGAAGTGTTTTTGAAGGACAGGTGACTTCAAGAACAGGGTGTTGGACAGGAGAGATGACTCTGTGGTTAAGACCACTTGTTGCTTTTGCAGAGCCCCTGGATTCAGTTCCCAGCGCCCACATGACTCTCAGCCACCTGTCACTCCAGTTCTAGTGGCCCCAGTACTCTCTTCTGCCCTCAGTGGGCATCAGGCACATTTGTACACATACAGAGATGCAGGCAAAATGCTCATATGCATTAACTAAATAAATCAGTCTTAAAAAGATGAAGGAAAAAGAAATATTTCCAAGCTAAAGAAAGAAGGTGGGGGCTGAGGTCTAGAGATGTAGCTCAGCTGAGTGCTTGCCTAGCATGCATGAGGTCCCGGGTTCAATCCCGGGCACAAAATAAACTGGAGGCAGTGGTATACACCTGTAACCCAAGCACTTTTTTGAAGGTGGAGGCAGGAGGTTGAGGTCAGCCTGGGTTATGTAAGACTGTGAAATAACAACCAAACAAACCACACATACAACCCCCCCCTTAAAAAAATCCCCAAACCCACAAACAAACAAACAAATGGGAAAAAAAAAACCCCAAACCACACACACATTCAGGGCGTGGTAGAAAAGGATGGGGATGGAGAGACTATGCAGAGAGGGAAAGCGGCCAGGACGTTTTGTTTTTCTTTATCGTTTCGGTGCAAGGCAAGTACTCTACCATGAGAATCACATCCCCAGTTGTAAACAGCCACTAAAAATAATCTCAGAGTTGGGCGGTGGTGGTGCACGCCTTTAATCCCAGCACTTGGGAGGCAGAGGCAGGCAGATCTCTGTGAGTTCGAGGCCAGGCTGGTCTACAAGAGCTAGCTCCAGGACAGGCTCCAAAGCTGCAGAGAAACCTTGTCTCGAAAAACAAAATAAATAAATAAATAAATAAATAAATAAATAAATAATCTCAGGCTTTTCACATTCATAGTAGAGAACTTCGTGTAGCCTTCTCCCACAGGGGTCTAGCCCTGGCTTTCTCCGAGTATCTGTGTGCGCATATGTGTGCACACAGACATCTTCTGTGCTATTGGAGGGTTGTACAAATGGACTCTTCACGTCTTGTCATGTACATTAGCTATGTATGTTGGTAAGTTGTCACATGCTGTACTGTTTGAGCTCCCCCCATTCAGACCCAAACACGCTTATGTCAAGTTTCCCCCAAACTTCCCTGACTTGGGTTAGGCTGGTCCTCTAACTCTCTCAAGGAGAAAGGAAAAGAGCAAAGCCCAGGAATAAAAACAGGCACCCTGAAGACTAGCTGGCCCGTAAACTGTTTCCAGCGGAGGCTGCCACTGCTTACCCCATAACGTAGACACGCCTGGGGTGAGAAAGAGAAGGTGGATGCTGGTGTACAGAGTGGAAAACGCCTGCGGTGAGAAAGAGAAGGCATACAGAGAGGCGTGTGCTGCCCAGAGCTCTAACACCCCTGTAAGCAGGGCTCTGCAGGTGGTTTCTCCTGACGCTGGGTTTGATGGTAGTATCTGCCGCTAATTGGTTCTTTCTTTGGCAGTTTCAACCAGGTGGGGCTTCTGTGCGCTGCTTCGGACTCTGAATTGGGAACTCCAGCTGTCTGTTTCTCCAGCCATTTCCTGCTGGAAGTCTGTAAACCCCCAAATCTGATGACTTACCGTTTGTTTTTCTCTCTCTCATTTGGGCTACTGCGCTCATCTCTGCTGGATGCTCCGATGACTGGTTTGAGGGTGCTTTATTGTCTGTTGCTGCTCTTCATCTGCTCCCCATTGTTTATTCTTTTACTTTTGGTTTACACTTAAACTCAGTCATTCAAAGCCAAGAGCACAGCTATCACAGACCACTTCAGACTGTGCAAAACACCTCTAATTACTTAAAGGAACGTTTTCTTTTAAAATGATTAGATGTACAGTAAAATGATCAAAATCAGGAAATTACTGGTTGAAGCTCATTTGTCTAATCTATAAACTTTATCATGTAACATTTGTTCTGATAAAGACTCAAGTGAGTCTCTCTCTCTTCTCTCTCTCCCTCTCTCTCTCTCTCTCTCTCTCTCTCTCTCTCTCTCTCTCTCTCTCTCTCTCTCTGTGTGTCTTGTCATTCACACCCTTGACTTTTGGACCAGCTACTTGGCTGTGTGAGTTTGCCTGATGCTTTCACCGATTAGGCTAGGGAATTGGATTACACCAAACACTGGCTGCTTACGTGAGGTATTTATTTTCTCACAGTTTAGGAGACTGCAAGACCAAGGTGATGATAGCAGCGGGTCTGGTTCCTTCCGAGGCCCCTCTGGGTCTGCAGCTGCCTAACTTCTTGCCATGCTCTGGCATTGCTCTTCCCTGTATGTGTGAGTTCCTCATGTCCCTTTGGGTGCCCCAGCTTCCTGCTTTGTAAGGACATTGGCCAGATTACATTCAGTTCCTCAGGTCACTGGGTTTAAATAGTGGCCACTAGGTTTCTCTGTAGAAGGTTACCGGGGCTCTACATAGTTGACACGAGTCTTAGAAGTAGATGCTGAGATATTGCGCACACATTCTGCCCCTCCTGGGACATTTTTATCTTAAGTGTGGAGCGGGGTCGATGCATGGGTCCTCTGGCTCCACTCATCTACTGCCTTCCTGTTGTGTGATGAGCGCTCTTCTCGCGGTTAGGTTCAATGAAGGCAGAAACTAAAGCGTGGACAGACCTGGGTTTTGTCTGTGTTCATTGCCATGCGTGAGCAGAATGACAAGGGAGGTCACATAACCGCTCTTCTCTCCTCTCCAGACAAAAAAGAATGAGAATAGTAGTGGCCGGGGTAGAATTAAGTGATACCCAGAGAGGTGTTTTCTGACTGTGGGCCCTTGGGAACAGGAAGCAGAAGGAGCCATAGCTGGCTCACTGCCTGGGCAGATGCTGTTTGTTTGGATCTTGAATGTCCTTCAGAGGACAGGTGCCAGCCTATGGCACTGTTGGGAGGGTACTAGACCCCTTAGGCGGGAAGGAAGGGTAGAAGGGAGTTAGGACAGATACTTACTTATCTTGTCCTTGATAAGGACATAGGGACCCCAGTCTTTGTTCTCGCTCTGCCTCTTGGCTTCATGAGGGAAGCGGTTTTGTTGTCACGACCATCCGCCTCACAGCAGCCCCAAGACAATGGGGTGATGAACCGCGGAATGGTAGCTCTGAATAGTGAGGTAAAATGCAAATCCTCGCTCCTCATGAGTTGACTTTTTTCAGGTGCCTCGTCACAGCCATGAAGAGCAGACTCATGCAGATGCCTTTAAGAAAACGGCACCAAGCCATCCTGGTTACAATTCCACAAACCTTGTAAGCCTTCCGGGGCACCAGGGATCCAGCTGCTCAATCCGCCAACTGGAGGCTGTTGGACGTGTCTCTCATCTACTCTGTGACTTGCTTCCTTCCTCTGTAAATGGGGAGCGTGACAGTGTTCGGTTCATAGGGTTGCTAGGAAGAGGTTTCCTTTATTCAGCTGTAGACTGGCTGGCCTTGAACTCAGGCTTTTTCCAACTCAGCCTTTCCAGTGCTGCAATCACAGGTATGAGCCAAAATGCCCAGGCTTCAATAAAAATTTTATTTATTTATATTTATGTATCTTTGTCTCACTCTGTACCCCTGACTGGGCTGGAACTGGCTGTATAGCCCAGGTTAGCCCCAATTTGTGATATTCCTCCTATTGCTGTCTCCAAGTGTTGGAATTACAGGAGTCTCCCACTATACTTGTTTTCTTATCTTAATTAATGAGTTAATTAATTAACTCACCATGTAGTCCAGGCTGGCCTCAAATTCAGAGATCTGCCTGCCTCTGCCTTCCAAGTCTTGGGGGTTAAAGGCATGCACCACCGCACACGGTGTGCTTACCTTTAAAAGCTGCACTTTGCTTCCTTTCTCTCCTTCCTCCTTCTTCTCCAAGACAAAGTTTACTATGTAGTCCTGGCTGTTTGGGAACTGGCCATGTAAGACCAGGCTGGCGTTAAACTCATAGAGATCCTCCTGCCTCTGCCTCCTCAATGCTGAGATTAAAGGACCCGGGATGCGGTTCACTTTCTTTCTCTTTTATTCCTAGGTTTTAATTGTGTTCACAGGCATGTGTTTGTGTGTGATTTGTGGGCATGAGTGCAATGCCTGCAGATCCTGCAGAGGGTGTTGGAGCCCATGGAGCTGGAGTTACCGGTGGTAGCCACCTGATTTGAGTGCTGGCAATCAAACTTGGGACCTCGAGAGATCAGTACTGGGGCCATCTCATGTAGCCTAACCTGTACAGTGAGACTGAGAATGAGGTGTGGTGGTGGGTGCCTGTGACCCCAGAATTTGGGAGGAGGAGGGAGGATGGTCAGGAGCTCAGAGTGAGTTTGAGGCCAACCTGGGCTACATGAGATCCTGTCTCAACAAACCAACAATAATAAACGAACATAACTGGATGCAGTGAGATTTGAGAATCACTTATCTGTGCCTTTCACCTTATCAGCTTACTCAGCTCAAACCAGTGGCTGGGAGAGACCAGATTACATGAGAATAGTATCTGCTGTCAAAAGCCCTCAAGTGCGTGAGGATTTGTTATGACATCACTAAGCAACTAATATCTGGGTTGGTCTGGAGAGGATTAAGCTGTTAAATTCTCCTTTTCCCATAAGGCCAGCCTTAGGGTGAGCCCAGGCCTGGCTGTTTTTCCTCTTCTCCTTCTCCTCCTTTTCCCCTAAGGCTGGCCTTAAATCCCTCTGTAGCAGAGCTCGTAAGGAGGGGTGGGGAAGGCAGAGGGATGCGTGGGCTACTGACCATGTGAGGTGGTAGTCTCTTTCCATGGTTGGTAGTAGCTTCTGGGTGCCCCCCGTCAGTCTCCCACAAGATGGCATGTAGAACCCCACCAGGCCACTCCTCTGTGGGGTTTGGGCACCTCCAGGACCTGCCAAACTGGGGCTAGAAGATTTAGGGTTTCCTGACTGCCTCTCACTTCCTCTTTGGTTGACTTCTTTAAGAGTGGCTAGAAAGGAACTCATAAAACCTGCTTCCTAATGCAGGGCCCAAGAGAGGAAGTTTGGCTCTGCCGGGAGACTTCACTAGCCTCTTTCCCCCATTGCGAGTATGAAGTATGGGGTGTTTTCAGAAGGTGAAGACATGGCTGGGCTTTCCAGGCAGCAAGCTCCAGGCAAAGGCAACAGGCAGGGAGAAGGGTAGGGTAGCTGAGTGTGGAGAACAGGATGCAGGGGCTGGGGAGACACACACACACATACACACACAAACCTATGGATGGCCGGTGGTGGTGGTGGTGGCGCACGCCTTTAATCCCAGCACTCGGGAGGCAGAGGCAGGCAGATCTCTGTGAGTTCGAGACCAGCCTGGTCTACAAGAGCTAGTTCCAAGACAGGCCCAAAACCACAGAGAAACCCTAAAAACAAAACAAAACAAACAAATAACAGAAAAACCTATGGAGTCCATTTATATGTTGGCCAACCACTCTTGAACATGAGGCCAGTCCTGCCTTGAAGTCTTGATAGACACAGTGTCATTCCATTTGAGAAAACTGATTTTCCCTCTCCCAGCAGGGATAAATGACAGTTCAGTTGCTGACCTTTACCCTAGTGCCTAGGTTTTCATTCATTCATTAAAAAATAACAAAATAAAATATAATAAGATAAAACAAGACCAGGCGGTGGTGGCGCACACCTTTAATTCTAGCAGTTGGGAGGCAGAAACAGGCAGATCTCTGTGAGTTTGGGACCAGCTTGGTCTACAGAGTAAGTTCCAGGGAAGCCAGAGCTACACAGAGAAAACCTTTCTCAAAAAAAAAAAAAAAAGATAAAACAAAATCTGTCACATTGAAAAAGACAAACCAACAGAAGAAAAAGAGCCCAAGAGAAAACACAGGAATCAGAGACTCACTTGTTCACACATTAAGGAATCTCACAGAAACACTAAATGGAAGCCATAATGTATGCTCAGATCACCTTCTGCAGGCCTGTGCAGGCCCATGCTTGCTGCCTCAGTCTCTGTGAGTTCATAGAAGCTTTGCTCCATTGATTTAGAGGGCCTTGTTCTCCTGGTGTCCTCCATCCCCTCTGGCTCTTAGACTCTTTCTGCCTCCTCTCCCTGTGGGTTCCCTGAGCTCTGAGGAGAGGGATCTGACATCCCATTTAGGGTTGAGTCTTCTAAGGTCTTTCACTATCTGCATAATGTCTGGTGGTGGCTCTCTGCATTTGTTCCTGTCTGCTGCAGGAGGAGGCTTCTCTGATGCTGGCTGAGCAAGGCGCTGATCAGTGAGAATAGATAAAGCATCATTAGGAGTCATCTTATGGCAGCTCTTGGTCATCCAAGCAGCGTCAGTGGGCTTCATCTTGTAGACTGGGCCTTCTGTCCAAACAGACGTGGCTGGTTACTCCACAGCTTTGTGCCACCATTACGCTAGCATACCTTGCAGGCAGCACACCATTGGAGATAAGAGGCTTGTGGCTGGGTTGGTGTTCGTGTCTCTTTTTTGATAGTGTGCAGAGCATCTTCCTGTACCAAGGATGCTGGAACCTAGGGTGAAGGCTGTATGTAGGCACCAGCCCGACAGCTCCGTGTTCAATGAGATGTGTGGGTGCTGTCATCGGCAGTGGGGCCTTGATGCCAGTTTGTGGAGAGCAACCTATAGTCTTGGCAACAGCCTGGGTTGTTTAGGAATTCCAGGGGGCTCCTTTGACCAACAACTCAATTATATGTAACCCAATCCTGGTACTGGAAGCTTTGTTTGGTGACAAGGGATGTCCTGAAGGAACTCCATCTTCTCAATTATTTGGCAACTTAGATTACCTTCATATATGTATGTATTCTAGAAAGTTCCTACTATACTAGGTACATAGTACCCCTCAAATGCTCCTTAATATTAGCTATCTCTTTTCATATTCCTTCCCAAGACTCCCTCTCTCCCCACCCTTTAGCACTTGATCCTTCCATTCCAGTCCCTCCCAATCCTTCCATAATTATCTGTTCTTTTTCTTTTCCTAATGAGATCTTACATCCCCTCTAGTCCCTTACTCTATACCCACCCTCTGTGGTCTTATGTATTTTGCCTTGGTTATCATCGACGTAACAGCTAATAATTCATGTAAGTGAATACATAGCATATTTGTCTTCTGAGACAGTGCCTCTCACGTGAATCTGGAGCTCACCATCTTGGCTAGGCTGGAGGGCCAGTGAGCTCCAGGGACCTGTCTGTCACCCCTTCTCCAGCGCTGGGATTACAGGTGTGTGCTGCAGTGTTGGGCTTTTCATGTAGATTCTGGAAACCCAAACTTATGACCTCATGTTTGTGTGGCAAAACACTTTAGAGAGTGGTCTTCTCCCTAGCCTGGGGAGCTTTGGTCTGTGCCCTGCCCACTCCTTCCTAAGGCTCTGACCACTGCCATTCACGCTTGCTCTCAGGGAAGGCTGATAACCTCCTGTCCCCAGGGCTAGCCTTGGCTGGTCTTTTTCCTCCTCGACTCAGGGTAAGCAGGACTCCTGGCCAGTCAGGCCTTCAACCTGTTGTTACTCCCAGCCAGTGACCCTGGTGACCAGTACTGCCAATGCTCTGACACACTTCAGGGACACTCATCCCTTTCCCGAGACTCCAGGCTAAGAAGCATGAGGCTTGCCAACATCCTTTCCTGACACTTCTGCCACAGAGGCTGGAGAAGCTTGGCTCTGAGGACACACGTAGAAGCTGCTTTTTGCCACACACAATTAGCCAGGATCCCACAAGGCCCTCCGGGACAAGGGGAAGACGGTATGTGCCCTTCACGTCTTCAGAAATGCCTCAGAGTTTTATTCCAGGGAATTCTTTTTTTGGTTTGTTTTTGTAACTTTATTAGGACTTTTTTTTTTTTTCATTTAGCCATAAGACATCCTCAGGGAGGGCTGGGAAACGAGCCATGGGAGTGATGACAAGATCAAAACTGAGAATCGAGAAAAGTCAAAAGAGAAAGGATTTTTTTTTTCTGGAAAGAAACTCCCTTACTATGGTTGGCACAGAAGTTGTACAAGATGTTCACTGTACAAAGGTACTCGGGGGAGGACTCAGGGGTGGGCTGAGATCCCGAGGGAAGTCTGTACAAGACTCATGCTGAGATAAGTCTATTAGGGAAGGAAGGAGTCCTCTCTTAGCTCAGTCAGCAGGCTGCACACTAACCCCTGTTAAGGCTAGGACTGGGCATAGAAAGCCCTTGTGACTCATTTTAGTTTTTAGTGTGAGTGTATGTGCATGTGTGTATGTGCATGTATGCATGTGCATGTGTGTATGTGCATGAGTGTATGTGCCTGTGTGTATGTGCATGTGTGTATGTGCATGAGTGTATGTGCCTGTGTGTATGTGCATGAGTGTATGTGCATGTGTGTATGTGCATGTGTGTATGTGCCTGTGTGTATGTGCATGAGTGTATGTGCATGTGTGTATGTGCATGTGTGTATGTGCATGTGTGTATGTGCATGAGTGTATGTGCATGTGTGTATGTGCATGAGTGTATGTGCATGTGTGTATGTGTATGCGTGTATGTGCCTGTGTGTATGTGCATGTGTGTATGTGCATATGTCCACTGTACCCACCCACATACAGGTGTGAGTGCAGTTGCCTGTGGAGTCCAGAAGAGGGCATTGGAGGCCCTGGAGTTGAAACTACAGATGGTTCTAAGCCTCCTCAGACAAGTGCTGGCAATCAGACTCAGACGCTGAGGTATCTCTCTGCCCCAGGAAGACATTTTAAGAGCCATAATTTACTGCTGTGGAGTCATTCACCGCAGGTCACATAGCTAGGGATTGGCAGGGCCAGATTCAAATATTGGTAGTCTGGCCCAAAGGTCCTGCTCTAACCACCACACCATACTGCCTTATGGCCTTGTCCATGCTTGTATAGGTTGGGCAGCATATTAGTTAGGTTTGTATCTCTGTGACTAAACACATGATATGATTGCTTAAGGGAAGAAAGGTTTGTTTGGGTCCATGTTTTAGAGAGTTCCAGCCATGATGGCAGGAAATGCATGGCAGAGCAGGTCAAGCTCACAGCAACTGGAGTATATGGTGGAGGGGGGGCTGTTTGTATCATGTTGGAATAGCAATCAAGTATGAGTCCGGAACGGATGGTGGGTCTCACCATAAAGTCTTGTCCTACTGTCCTATATCTACCTGCTCGGTTCCACAGCCTCCCAAACACACAACCAGCTGGAAATCAAAACACAAGCCTATGGGCACCAGACTCAGGCCAAGGCAGGGACAGATGAACGTTGTCCCAAGAGTGTATAGGATGATGCACTCTTAGGAAGGACTGCCAGCATCCATGACTCAGCGGAAAGGAAATATTCGGGGTGGCTAAGGGTCTGGACAACCGAGGCCCTTGCTGACCCATGACTTGAGGCGCTCTGAGGAACGCTCCTGCTGGCATAGCGTTGTCCTCACTGTCTAACCCTGACATCTGCCTTATACAAGGGTGTCAAGAACTCAGCCCTCCAGTGAACAAGGCCTTCTTGTCACAATCCGGGGACACTGACTTTGTCACAGATTTTGTTGGGCATGGGATGTTGAAATTGAAGGAAGGTCCCTGGCTCCAAGAAACAAAGGAGAGAAGGACTTAGGCGATGGGCTAGAGGGTTTGGTTGGTAAAGTGCTTGCCACGCAAGCATGAGGACCCGGGTTTGCTGGCCAGACAGTCCAGCCAATTTGTAAGTGCTAGATTCAGTGAAAAATCTTTTGTGTGTGTGTGTGTGTGTGGTTTTTCGAGACAGGGTTTCTCTGTGTAGCTTTGGAGCCTGTCCTGGAACTCATTCTGTAGACCAGGTTGCCTCGAATTCACAGAGATCCCCCTGCCTCTGCCTCCTGAGTGCTGGGATTAAAGGTGTGCACCACCACCTCTAGTCCGAGAAATCCTATCTTAAAAGATAAAGCACGAAGGGGCTACGGAGATGAAGAGGGAATACTCACTGCTTTTGCAAAGTGCCTGAATCAGATCCCAGCTCCCATACAGAACAGTTCACAACTGTCTGCAACTCCAGTCCTAGTGTGTCGGATGCTGTCTTTTGGTCTCTGCGGGCACTGGTATATATGCTGTGCACACACGTTCATGCAGGTGTGCACATGCACACACACAGCCAATTAAAAAAAACTTATTCATTAATTATGTATACAGGGTTCTTCCTGCATCTATGCCTTCAGGCCAGAAGAGGGCACCAGATCTCATTATTGATGGTTGTGAGCCACCGTGTGGTTGCTGGGAGGTGGCTGGGAATTGAACTCAGGACCTCTGGAAGAGCAGTCAGTGCTCTTAACCTCTGAGCCATCTTGCCAGCCCCCAGATAAATTTTTTAAAAATATATAAGGTGGAGTGATGGCTCAGTGGTTAAGACACTGACTGATCTCCCAGCACCCACTCGACAGTTCACAACTGTCTATAACTCCAGTTCCAGGGTATCCATGCCCTCTTCTGGCCTCCACAGGCTCTGCATGCACACGATGCACAGACATGCCCCTGCAGGCAAAATATCCATACACATAAAATACATAAATAAAATACGAAAAAAGAAAAGGTGGAGGTGATTGAGGAAAACACCTGGTGTTGCTCTCTGGTCTCCATATACACACAAACACGTGTGCACCACCAAACATGCATGCACACACACACACACACACACACACACACCCCAAGGTGAATGGCCCTTGAGGGACAACAGCTGAGGTGGCCTCTGGCCTTCACATGCATGCACATCCTCACCTGCACGCATACCTGCACACACACTCACACAAGTTAGGGAATAATAAAATGCAAACTGCTAAGATAGCCTTCTCCTATGCTGGACTTGTGGTCTATTTTCAATAAGAACCCTTAGTGTATAACAGCTTTTCTGGGGGTGGGAAAGAAGCTGCTTTTGTGAACATTTACTACGTGCCAGGTGCTCCTGTGACCCCCTCATCCTGCCCTTACCATGTGCTGTGAGAAGACTTTGCCCTGTTCACAGTCGACAGCACCCAGCGAGGGGAAGCGACTGAACTCCTAGCCAAGGGTCTCTGTGCTCTTCCCACGGCCCTACCCTGCTTCCTCTGGTCCTCTGGGGACAGGGGCCCATGCTGCTTTGGGAGCTCTCTACAGAGGATCTTTGTGTCAGGGTATGGGCAGTCAAGGACTTACACTGTCCTCTGGGTCACAGAGTCTTCCGTGAAGAGAAGGGGCGGGACCAGGGCCTGGTGGCCAGGACGGAGATGAAAGACCTTGAATGTAGTGTCCCCGCCCCCACTCTCTGGGCTGACAGCTCTTTCCTCCTTCAGCTCACTCCTCTCCTGCCACTTGCCTGGTGCCCAGTCTTGCTGCTTTCAGGAGCTGCCAGCCTCCCTGGCTCAACCCTGTGCTCACTCTGTGGCTAGGTAAGGAGTCAATCTCCCCAGGGGCTGGGCAGCCTTGGCGTCCTCTCAGGACTAGTCAGGGGCCTGCTCCTAGCTTGGATGACGGGATGAGCTTAGGAGTCTGGTGAGGGCTGGTGTCCAGAAGGAATGCTAGCTAGATGGTGAGCTGTCCAGCCCTGGTCACCATGCAGAGCCATCTTAGGTGTGGGGACAGGATCACACAGTGAGCTTAGAGAAACTAACAAGATCTCCCAGCTGGAAGCGGAGGAACCAGAATCTAAGCTCAGGGCTTTGTAAATCTAGGGTTCCTACTACAGCACGATCCTAGCTGCTGGGCACCCCAAGGTCCTGAGTCTTGAAGATGTCTCCATGCAGCCTGAGAGATCAGTCTGGGTGGTACCCAGGAGTGCAGCAGTACCGTCCTCTGAGCGTCCCATTTGATGTGGACACTGCAGCTGACAGACAGCTCTTTCTCAGGGAAGAAAGAGGGGCGCACTCCTGCCTGCTGGGAGGAGAGCTTTAGCCTCCCTCCACAGCCCTGGCCCGGTTTCTGTGCCTCTCTGAATCTGTTTCCTCTTCTGGAGAGCTACTGTCATTGAATTCCTATGAATGTCACTGCTCGGCAGATGCTAAAGCTTAGAAAGAAGGGTCAGGAAGAATTCAGAGAGAATTCAGAGATTGCAGCTCTGCCTGCTCCCACTGACCTAGCTCCAAGAGGTATTCTGTCAGGGAAATTCTAGCTTGGTGTCCCAGAACCCCACCCTAGGAAGGACAGTGGTGTCTGGAACAGAGTAGATTTTTCCATTGTGGCCACTCTTTCTGTTGGGAAGAGAAGTTCTGAAGTTCCTGGTACCCTCCTCCCCTTTCTCTATCCTCACTTGCATCCTCACGGCAGGCTGAGGACCAAACAGCCCCTCTTCCATATGTCTGTGTTGGGTGGCTCAACCAATGCTTTAAACACTCGTGTCTCAGTTTTCTCATCTGAGGGATGGAGAGAGACCTGGCACATTTCTTCCAGAGCTACAAGAAAAAGCCTTGGTTGGAAGATCTACCACATTCCACGGAGGGTCACGGGTGCTTGGAACCACCCTGAGTCCCCACACCCTGCTTTCATTTCCTCCATTCTGCAGGGAGTAGAAACCTGATTCCCTCAGCCCTCCCTGACCCCGGCTTTGTCACAGGGCCCCGGGGTTCTCCATGAGGCTGTGAGCATGCATAGAACCAGGCTCTTCCAGAGCACCTGAGTTATTGCTCAACGTGACTATTGTTCCAGTGTGGGAATGAGTGAATGGGGACGGGTTTTCTGGAATAGACAGGACTGTCGCTGCCCTCCCTGGGTCCCCAGAAACCCCATGTGATAGTTCCTCCAGCCAGGTCTCACGCTTGTCTCTCTTATCTTATTTCCTCTCCTTCTATCAGAGGAGGGGCCAGTTCCCCTGATCTCATTCAATCAGCACATCCAAGCAGTCACCTCTGAGAGGACAGCAGCTCTCTAGGAGGAACTGCAGGGAGGTAAGGCCTGGAGTGCTGGACGGCACAGACCCCCGAGGGCCACACCCATCCCTCTGTTCTGGGGACCAGGAGAACGAGTCCTGTCTGGTCTGACCTTTGTGATCTTGGACAGGTTCTTAATATTAATCACAATGGTATTGATACAGCGCCCGCTTTCCACCAGTTCCCTGTGTGTTTGTGTGTGAGTGTGTGTGTGTGTGTGTGTGTGAGCCAGAGGTCAACCTTCCGTGCTCCTTAGCAGCAATCACCTTAAAAAGATTTATTTTTAGCATTTTAAAGTACGTGTGTGTGTGTGCATATTAATGTAGGTATATGCATGTGTGTGCGTCAGTCAGATGTCAACCTCGAGAGATTTTGCTTAAGGAGCAGTCCACCTTAAAACGGTTTTTATTATTTTAAAGTGTGTATGTGTGTGTGTGTGTGTGTGTGTGTTTGTGGGTACATGTGTGAATGCAGGTGCCTGTAGAGGCCAGAGGAATTGGGACCCCTGGAATTAAGTTATAAAGGCAGTGTGAGCTGCCCAATATGGGCACTGGGAATCAAATACTGGTCCCCTGGAGATGCAGTATGTGTTTTCTGTGGAGCCATCTCTCCAGTCCACTACCTTGTCTTTTTGAGTTAAGGTCTCCGGGACCTGGGTTTCACTGATGAGTTTACGCTGGCTGGTCAGTGAACCCCTGGGATCTACCTGTCTTTGCCTCTCCAGCCCTGAGATTACAATCATATGCCACCATGCCCTTCTTTATACCTGGGTGCTGGGATCAAACTCAGGTCCTTTTCTATTTTTCCCACCCACTCCACACCCTTTTGAATAGTTCTCATTTTCTTGTTCCAGTAGTCCTACAAGCTAGGGACTGTTGGGAGAGACACCATGTTAGGGGGACACAGGCTCAGGAAGGTTACACTTGGCTTGCCCAAAACTGCATTGGGGGAGAAGGGCAGCTGGAATGTTAGTTAGTTCCTCGCCTAGTTCAGCTTCACTGATTCCCAGTGTCCATCCTATTGCTAGGTATACTGGCAACTCTGAAATAGGTTCGTCTCTTGCCCAGGCTGCAGGCTTCTGGTTTCTTGGTGCCAGGCTCAACCCTCCTTTCTTCCACCTCGCCATGGCCAACATCACATTGAAGTCGTTCTGTCCGATCTTAGAGGAGATGATCCAGCTTCCAAGTCACAGCAACTCTAGCATCCGCTATATTGACCACGTGTCAGTGCTGCTGCATGGGCTGGCTGCGCTGCTGGGTCTGGTGGAGAACGGACTCATCCTGTTTGTGGTGGGCTGCCGCATGCGTCAGACGGTGGTCACCACCTGGGTGCTGCACCTGGCGCTGTCTGACTTGCTAGCCTCTGCCTCCCTGCCCTTCTTCACCTACTTCCTGGCGGTGGGCCACTCGTGGGAGCTGGGTACCACCTTCTGCAAGTTTCACTCCTCGATCTTCTTTCTCAACATGTTTGCCAGCGGCTTCCTGCTCAGCGCCATCAGCCTGGACCGCTGCCTGCAGGTGGTGCGGCCGGTGTGGGCACAGAATCACCGCACGGTGGCGGTCGCGCACCGAGTCTGCCTGATGCTCTGGGCTCTGGCGGTGCTCAACACAGTACCCTATTTCGTGTTCCGGGACACCATCCCGAGGCTGGACGGCCGCATCATGTGCTATTACAACATGCTGCTCTTGAACCCAGGGCCCGACCGCGACGCCACGTGTGACTACCGCCAGAAGGCCCTGGCGGTGAGCAAGTTCTTGCTGGCCTTCGTGGTGCCTCTGGCCATTATCGCCATGAGCCACGTGGCCGTGAGCCTGCAACTGCGCCACCGCGGCCGCCAGAGGACAGGCCGCTTCGTGCGCCTGGTGGCAGCCATCGTGGTGGCCTTCGTGCTCTGCTGGGGGCCCTACCATGTCTTCAGTTTGCTGGAGGCGCGTGCCCATGCTGTCCCCACGTTAAGGCAGCTCGTCTCACGCGGGCTGCCCTTCGTCACCAGCCTGGCTTTCTTCAACAGCGTGGTCAATCCGCTGCTTTACGTGCTCACCTGTCCGGACATGCTGCACAAACTGAAGCGCTCGCTGCGTTCAGTGTTTGAAAGCGTGCTGGTGGAGGACAGCGACTTGAGCGGTGGGTCTGGCAGCCGCCGCCGCCGTGCTTCCTCCACTACCACAGCCTCCACGGTCCTGCTGGCTGGCCGCCTTCCCCGACTGCATCCTGCCCGGCTGATTAGCTGGATGCGGGGTAATGGTGGAGAGCCCCAGCAGAGCGTCCCAGTGCAGGCCCAGAAACAAGGCTCACTGAACCTCGCCCTGAGCTCCACCTCCGATTAGATCAGCACAGCCCGGGTGGCACGCCAACACACCCCTGGCATCTCACCATGCACCTTTGAAAATGTACATAGCCAATGCTAGGCCCAGCTCACCTCTCTCCCGGGCAGGGTCCTGGGAACTAGTTTGTGAACTAAAAGCCGTCTTTCCTAAACACTTTAATCTTGCAGCGTGGAGCTGGGAGAGGATCAGCAGGGTGCAGAAGTGGCCTTTGGAGGCAAGCCCTACCTGGTTCCTGACCTCCATGATTTTACATTTTTAAGAACGGAAGTACTTGAACTGCCTAGGGATCTCGCTAGGCTAACAGGGATGAGATTTTGTACTTCTAATGCCTCCCAGGCAGCTTGCCCATGGACAACTGGAGTCACACAGATTAAACCCACAGCCCACATCTCAGAAGGCGCTGCTTTGTGGACAAGGAGGAAACTCTGCCACGAACAATGGTGTATATGGGGTTACAGTGGCTGGAGGGTTAAGCAGTTTCCAGCCTACCACCTTCACTTTCAACGCCCTCCCCACTGTGGTCTTTGAGTCTGATGCTTTTATTACTTTGTTGGTTGTGTGATAGGTGTGTCAACTCCGGCTCAGGGATCTAACTGCTTAGTTTTAGAGCTGCCGCCGCCAGAGGCTACATTCCATCCTTCAGCATCTCAGGTTCAACTCTACCCAGAGAGAACATCCTCCAGTAGCTGGGTATCACAGCTGCCTCAGGACAGGGCCCAGCAGCTAAAACTGGCAATCCACAGGTGGTGGGGGGGCACTCTGCACCAGCCATGGACTCTCCATCACACTTCATCTAATGTCTTGCCCACCATGGAGGGACGGCTCGACTCATCTCTACATTCCAGGGGAAGGGGAGTGGATGTCAGTAGCTGGAGGATACGAAGGGCAGACGAGACATTCTCAGGATCTCCTGAGCCAAGGTCAGGCTGGTTGTCAGTTCTCAGTGCCAAGCAGGCCTCAAGCCCGCGGTAGGTGCACAAACTGGATGGTTAAAATGTCACCCTCTACTTCCCCAGAGCACATATATGTCAGACCATGCATTTCCATTGTTTATTAGGAGAATGAAAACCCAATGGGGCAGGGACTTGTCTTTCTGGAAGCCCAGATTGTACTTGTGCAGACATTAATAAACACTTCTGTGGAAGCCCAGGTGGGCACGGCTCAAGTCCTAAGGTTTCTACAGTCCAATGTAGGAAAGGGGTACTAGAGAGGAACCCAGTTCCCTGCAACCTCCCCACTTACAGGAAGGGGCAGGCTTCAGTCACCAGAGGGGACAGATGAGCAGAAGTCACAAGTGATCAAGGTTGTTGGCCTTTGAGAAAATGGAGGAGCTGACGTCTGATATCAGGCCTCCAGGTGAGGGCTAGACTCAGGACCCCGAGGCGGGAGTTAGTTACCAGCTCACTGGGGAACAAGTCACAGTTCAAGATCTTTTGTTTTGTTTGAGACAGGGCTTCTCTAGCCTGGCTGTCCTGGAACTCATTCTGTAGACCAGGTTGGTCTCAAACTCTGAGATCTGCCTGTCTCTGCTTCCCAAGTGCTGAGATTTAAGACATGTGCCACCACCCTAGCAACAGTTCAAGATCTTAAGGCACTTTGGAAAAGACCTAAAAGGAGATGGAGAGAGTTAAATCTCTCCTGAGACCCTGTGAGGTCCTGGGTTCCCTCTGGGCTTCACTCCCTGTCTTAATGCGACAGAGTTGGTGTGCTGGCCCCAGGAGAGATGTCTGACAGTGGCCTGAGAGGTGGCTTGTTGTGGCTCTTGGCTTGTGGAGGCCTCCGTGCTGTCCTGAGCTCAGACCTTGGCCACAGGTCGCTGGGGTGGCTCCTTCTGGAGCAAGGCCAGGGTGTCTCTCTTTTCAATGGAGCGCAGCTGCTTCTTCTTCGCCTTCTTGATTTTGGCGGGGTTTCGGATCTGGGGAAATAGGAGGAATCAGTATAGCTGAGGACTCTTCTCTGGGGAAAAGGAAGGCAGGGGCCCAGGACTGCAGCAGGACAGTGGACGTGTAAGGCAGGGAGCCCAAGCACCTTACTGGCCTCTTTCACCTGGCCACACCCACATCTCTTGGATGGGTGTACTCACCACTTGGACAATCTCAGCCTTCCGCTCATTCTCTAGGCGGCGTTTCAGGTTCTCTGCCCGGCGTGCCTTCTTCTCCTGAAACACACAAAGGGGATCTCAGGGCCTAGTGAGTGAGAACTGGTACAACCAGGAGACCCCTGCTTAGACTCCAGGCTATTCTACGGGGTGAGTGGAGGCCTACACATTTCTGGGGAAGAACAATGGTACATTACTTGTCTTGTGGGCCTGGAGCTGAGCCTACTGTGGCAAGAGTACCTGGCTCCAAATTAGAAAGGTGTGGGCAGAGATGTGGGTGCCTTCCCACCCAGAGGTCCCATGTACTAGCTGCCAGGGAGAAGGCTATATATAAGGTTCCCTCTTTTATGCAACTTTCCCAGGGTTCCTTCTGCCCAGGCTCAGGTGTACCAGAATGAGGATGCAAGGTCAGAATATAGCTGGGCTCTGCACCTGGTCCCAGGGAGGGCTGGGCAGACTGAGCTGTCAAAAGGCTCTGGAGGAACCCGGTCCAGCTTGAATTTTCATTTGGATACTCTCTAATTAGGTTATTGTGGCTGAGTCTATGTCTCCACTTCCTCACCTCACAGTAAAGTTGACCACAGGCCCCACCTCACCAGACTGACTCGAGAAGTAAGTGTGCAATCAAGGCTTGGAATAGTACCAGCTCTGGGGACATTCAGAGCCTTTTCTGGGGGTGTGAAATCTGGGGTTTCTTAGCTATGCTGCTATTGTATCCCAGCAGGGCTAGGACAGGGATGGTGGCTCCAACATTAAATGGTATATGGTCAGGGCCTTTTGTGACCTTGACAACTTTGAGTCATTAGGGTACCCTGGGCCCTTGGAGAGGAAGTAACCTTTCCTTCTATGTATCAGGAGGCTGGGAGGATGCACATCTCCAGTTGTTCGTGAGATGGCAACTGTTTTGCCCAAGAGGGAGCCAAGGCTGCATAGGAAGGGATGATGCCTCAGTAACAGATGGGTCTGGAGAGACTCAAAGTAAGGTGGAGGGATAATGCCCTAGTGGCTGGCCCATCCCTCTTCTCAGTGGCCAAGCTGGGTCTACAGATCTGAGACAAGCTGCTTGACTCTGGATCAGAGCTCACCAGACTAGAAGTGACACCTGAACTTAGTCCCAGGGACAGTGCTGCTGACCTTGCTTACTGAGCACTGCCTGTTGAAGTGACACTGGGACTCTCCCTAAGGCTTCCTGGAGGCGGAAGGTGTTAGAAACGAGCCTCTGTGGTGCTGGGCCCAAGACCTTGTGTGCAGTCAAGTGCTCTACCACTGAGCTACGTCACAGGCACAAACCTTAACGAGGACATTTTTGGTTATGAGATGGGGGCTAGGGAAGTGAACTGAAAGGGAAGTACAGGGACCACCCATGGGCCAGTGTGTAGGAGTCTCTTCTAGAAAGAGCAGATTTGAGATAAGCTTTTCCCTCGTAAACAGGTCTCAGACAGGGGTTGAGTTCACAAAATTGAAAACTCCTGCCACTAAGATGGCTTGCTGGCCTCCATCTTGGGCACCTCATTCTACTTCCATGTCTCCTGCATGCCCCTGAGCCAGAGATTTTAACTGGACGGCAGAGTGGGAATCTCACCACGGCCCCAGACTACACTTTGTCCCCCTGGGGCCCTCATCCCAGAGCTCTAAGTCATACTCCAGCAGCCCTTGTCTGCTGAGCATACACGTCTGCGATCCCGACTTGGCCGGATGTCCTGTTACCTGCCGGCGCCTCTGTTTCTCCTCCTCTAGGTGCCGGGCGAAGTCCTTGGTCAGCTTCCTCTCCTGTCGTTCCTTCATTTTCCGCTGCCAGGAGGTACGCAGGGGCTTGTCCTGAACCATCTGGGAGAACCTTAGCAGGAGAAGAGGCACTTAGGGGACCACTGTGATGCTGCCTTCACACCCTGCTCTCACTGGGCTCTGGGTCTGCTTCTCGTCCTCTCCTGCCTGCCTGGCATTCAGCCTTCTATAGAAACTTAGGGTGGACGGGCCATTAGGCATGTGGCTCTGAGGTCAGCCTGTGCTGTCCATTCTAGAAGAAAACCAAGACCTTGAGAGTCTTCTTCTTCCTGAGTATAGGTTGGGACTTGAATCTTTCTGTACCCGTAAAGCCTCAACTGTGAAGTTTCATTGCTACCAAACATGGTAACCTGTGAAGATGAGATGCTTGCTCCCTAGAGGGGTGTGGTTTTAATTCCAAACATCAAGAACAAGTAACAATTCTGATTCTTTCTTAGATTGTGGGGTGTCAAGGTGGTGGAGTGGGATTAGGGGATTTCTGACAAGTCTGGCTTCTCTGAGAGTCAAATGTTCTAGAGCCATAGAATAGGGTGACTTCTGTAAGGACATATTTAGGGTGTGCTTAAACACTCTAGGAGGTAAAGTGCAGGGAAACGAAGCTGGGCCAGGAAATGTGAGAATTGGGAAGCTGGTGTTGAGACTAATAAAACTCAGCTCTTCCCTTTCTGTACGCTTCAAGAGTTCTGGGACAAAATTAAAATAAAATGAAAACAAGTCATGCTCAGTTTCCCCTCAGTCACTTGCCAAGCCTGCTGAGTGTCCCTTGGGCCTTCTTTTCCCCAGAACTCTAAGACTCCTCAGCATATTGTTCCACAGTGTCCTTCTGCTTCCTACACTTCAATCTTGACTCCTGCAGGAGTTCCTATTTATCTGTCTATTACAGGGTCTCTTGAGGAAACCCTGGCTGTATGCTGGGCAGTCAGTTCCTGACCACATGAAGGTCAACACTGCTTTTCTGAGCTGTCTGCTCCCTTCCTAGGAGTCTGACACACAAAGTCTGGAACTTGGCCCCAGGCTCATTCATAAGCAGTCTGGTTCTGCCCCGCCGCACTGCACTGTTAACTTCTGATATATCCTCCCCTGCCAGGTCCCTAAAAACAGAGCAGTGAGTGCATTGTGGACTTCCTTCCTACCCTAAAAAACTGGGATTTGAGAATCCTGAAAGGACAAGATGATGGAGGCATGGAGAAGTCAGAGCCACAGACATGCTATGTCTTCTCAGAGCCACAGATGTGGTGCTATGTCTTCTCAGAGCAGCAGTGCCAAGAGCACGCTGCATCACGGAGCCGGCCCACATCTCGTCTGCCCTCAAAGGGAGTCACCATGCACAGGCTGCTGTAGCCCTTGAATTGTGGTTCACGTTGAGAAAACTCATAGTATCTTGACTTCATTTCATAAACTTAATGTAAACAGTCACACACGGCTGGTGTACTCACTAAAGTACTGAGGCAGTGCTGATGTACAGCACCAGTTACTGGAGATGGAAGACAGGCCTGGGCGTCTGGTCCTGAGCCGTCACTCCCTGCCTGTGTGGCCCTCTCAGCTATAGCATCATCCTGTACGCAGATAATGGAGTGCAGAGGGGTAACAGCTTGGGAGAGCTGGGACCAAGTACCCTCCTATCCCTTACTGGTGGAATGTTCCAGGCCCGCTTCCCAGTTCTGCTGATTCCTCTCTTCTTCCCACTCACCGTATCAGAGCCACTCCATACTCACTAAACCCATCCTCTCCATCCGAGTGTGAGTGCAGGCCCCAAGGCTCTACATTGAACTCAGCTAGCTCCATCACCCTCTTCCCAGCCTGAGCCTCTCTGCCTGGTTATGTGTGGCCATCAGTGGCCTAGATACTGTGACTTGCTGACACAGGGAAAAGGGTCACTTCAAAGTTCCTGATTGGTGCCTTTCTCTATAAGCTTCACTGTCTTCCGTTTAATGGGGTGTAAGATGATGTCTGTGAGGAGCCTGCACGAAGCCTAGCAGTCAACCCTCAGTCAAGGCCATTTTTCTTAATGCCCTGTTCCGAACTATGAAGGACTCTTGTCTCTGGCTGAAATTTCAACTGAACCCCACCTCTCTTTTCCTGCTCTTTTTCCACATGAGCCTCTTCATTCCTTCACCCAAAGATATGAACTGAGCATTCACGAAGCCCCAGCACTGAAAGCACAGTGAAGACTTCATGTCTTAAGAAGGCTTCAACCCGAATCAAGTCAGACCAACAGAAGCCGGTTAATGGGTTCTGATCACACCTGATCCATGCTCACATCCTGTGTCTTGTTTAGCTTCCCCGATGTACAACATCAATAGTAGCTACACTTGCGCCAAAGGTCAGGATAAAGATTAGATGTGATTCCGTGTGCTGCTGGGAGTAGATGACTCCCTTTGGTCGGTCCCTATTGAAGTGATGCATAACCAGTGTCTGGCTACACATTTTATCAAAGACGACATCTAGCAGACAACAGAGGAAAGGACTTCACCGTGTTCAAGTAACGGCGCCTTTCTTGCTCTGCCTCCCTCACCAGATGTGGTAAACAAAGTAAATATTCTTGGAACAAACTCCCAACTCCGGACAAAGAGGACAGAAGGGCCGGGTGTGGGGGCGCAGGCCTTTAATACCAGCGTTACGGAGGCAGACGCAGGCAGATCTCCTTGGATTCCAGGACTGCCGGCGCTGCACACTGAGACCCTGTCTCGAAATAAAAAAGGATGGGAGGGAAGCTCATAAGAACCCCGCCGAGGGCAGACAACACTAGAGAAATGGCCACTGAGGGTCTCCCTCCCCAACCTCGGGGCGTTTGACCTTCTGATTATCACCATGTTTGCTAACTTCATTCGGGCGAAAGCAGGGTCCAAACACACGGAGAGCCCTACCCATGGCCCATGCTACCCCCTACTTTACCTCTTCTTGGAGCGGTCTTTCCACACACGCCCGGATTTGGGCTTCCCCTTCGGGATTACAGGAAGCTCCTCTTTCTCCTTCAATTTCTTGGGCGCCGGGGCCTGGGGAGGAGATATAAGTCGCTTCTTTATATCGTGGCCTCCTGCCACCGTCTTGCCAGCCGGAGGTAGCCTGCTTGGTTCCTGCTGTTGCTCTGAGGAGCTGGGTGCCTGGGATGTCAGCTCTTGTACTGGCTGCGAGGGCTCGGGACCCGGTGCATGCTGGCCCGGGCAAGGCTCTGGGGATCCTGGAACCAACTCTTCCTTAGCGTGGACCACCTCTGAGTCCAGTTCTCCCACTGTGGCAGAGAATTTGGATGGCTCCTCCAGTTGGGGGGTTTCCGGACTCGATTCTCTCTGTCCTGAAGGTGACTCCAGGCCCACATCTTGCTGAGATTGGAGGGATCCAGAGTCAGGCTCTGACCGCCTTTGGGGCGACCCGAAGCCTGTATCCTGTTTCGGACAGGGTGATCCGGGGCTTGTCTCCGGCTGAGGTTGGGGAGACGCAAGGCCCAGTGGCTGCACTCTCTCAGACTTCGGCTCGCTGGTTTCTTCTGGGTTCGACTCGAACTCTACAAGGGCCCATCTCGCCCGGGAAACTGCGGGATCAGGAAGGGTCTTTCCGGACACAGGTTTCAAACCTTCAAGCCGCCGGCTGCGCCTAAGCGGCGTATCCATGGCTCACGTGTAGCCTCCGTCGCATTCGGTACAACCGGCGCCTTCATATGACGTCAGACGCAGTCACTTCCGTACCGGGCAGGAAGCGCACATCTCAAGACGCTGTTCTGGAGGTGGCCCGTGGTAAAACAGGGCGGCCCGCCCCTAGACTCGTACACGCGTGCGTAGCGAGCGTGAGATCGTTGTTTAGCGTTTAATGAGTCTGGTTGCTGTGTTTCCGATGTGTATGCGTGCTTTTTTTTAAATTTTTTTTAATGCTGTTTCTAGGTGCTGGAGAAGTAGGGGCCCTTTCATTTTTATTTTTCTGAGAGTAGAGGTTGGCAAGAAGACCGAGGGAGTCCGTAGGCAGGGGCGAAAGATCCTGTTAACTCTGTAACATTAGGGACTTGAAACGTCGCGCGTGCTTCTGACCTCAATTTTCTCTTCTGTAACATAGAGGTTTTTGCTCTGTGTTACAAAGGAGGATGTGCTGGGTCCTCTATGAGAGGGAACTCTTAAGTCTTGAGTTGTGTTATACGTTCCCGCCCTTGCCACCTCCCTGGTCAGTCCCCTGCCTCCCTGGTCCCGCTCCGGGGGTGCTGAGAGCCCTCCTGTTCCTGATCCTAGGACAGCTCCAGGGAGTTGTTCGGCACTATTTCTCCCAGCTCTTCCAGCCTCCCAATTCTCAAAGGAGTAGGTTCTGTTTGGTTACTTAAATCCCTGCCCCTGCTTGAATGGCTCAGTACTCAGAATTACTCCATGGGCTGCCCGAGGGCTCGGGAGGAGCTGCTGTGCCTCTGTTCTTGCTGCAGGCTGCCTCAGCTCACCTGGCTTCCTGACACTTAACCTCTGTCTTGGGGGATCTCTTGCAAATGATCAGATCGCATTCCAGGTCTACTTAAAACAGCTCAGGGCCTAATTTTATGTTCTTTATATAATTTTATGTCCAGGGTGTGTGAGAGAGGTGGTTTTTGAATAGAGGACTTTGGGTGTGCCTCTGA